>NC_056729.1:503003665-503021165 GCF_019279795.1 Protopterus annectens
GCTTTGTATGGTGCATGCCAAAAGGGGCATTGTATTCAATTATGTGCCTGATTAGTGACTAGTATAGAGGGGTCATAATCTCTTTTGCTGTAGAGGGTGATGCCTTTGCTAATCAAGTGTGCTTTGTAGAAAGCCTTCCTTACTACAGTAGACACATGGTGGTCAAAGTTAAGTTCACAGTCTACTTGTGATCCTAGATCCCTTACCATTTCGTAGGTACATAGGGTATTGTTGTTAATTTGATAGTGTGAAGGGATATTGTTTTTACCAAAGGGAATGATGATGCATTTCTTTGCATTAGTTTGAGACTATGAATAAGACATCAGTCGTTGGTCTGCGTAAGACCCTCCTGAAGTATATTGACATCATTTGGGTATTCAATAATTGCACCCGTCTGCAAACTTGGTCAGCCACAGCTCCTTAGTTTTGGCCTGAACTTCTGAGAAGTATATACTAAACAGTAGGGGGGCCAGCACTGAACCTTGTGGCACCTTGCTGGTGACAGGTCTGCTCTTTGATGTGGAGTCGCCCACTTTGATAGTGTGTGACCTGTTTGTGAGCCAGTTGGCAACCCATCTTCAACAGAGGGGTTTACATTCTATTTGCTAAGTTTATCGGTAATGTCTGAGTGTGGGATTGTGTCAAAGGCCTTGGCCAAGTTGAGGTATGCTATGTGCACAGATTTGCCCTAATCAATGGCCCTGGTCACATTTTCAAAGAAATACAGGCAGGATCTGCCCTTGACGAAGCCGTATTTGATCAGATCTAGGGTTTGGCGGTCACCTATTTCTCTATTTATGAGATCCATGATGATACGTTCGATGGCCTTACAGATGAGGCTGATCAGATTCATGGGTCTGTTCTGTTTGTAAGCTATCTTTGTAGAGAGGAATAACTGTTGCTGTTCTTCATTCTGCAGGAACATAGCCTGTGGTTAGGCTGTGAATGAATTAGGGTACTTAATGGTGATGCTAGATAATAGTGTAGTTTGTCTAGAAGACAGCCTGGGATGCTGTCTGGTCCCATAGAAGCTGTGTTTTTCACCTTAGACAAGGCTTTAATGACCTGCTGTTCAGATATGTAGAAATGGGGGGGGGGGTTGGGGCAAGGTTTATGATAAGTTTGGAGGGGATAAGGGAGTGAAATTTTCACCAAATCTGTCTGCCAGCAGGTTTGCTATATCTGTGGGATCAGTTTTTGTGATACCATTGGGCACTTGTTCAGCATATACTTGGGTTCTCGCTTTTAGAGGCTGTGTACATAACTTTAAAAAGCCTTATTGTTCTCATTAGCTACAATTGCTAAGTTTTTCTCAAAGTTACCCTTACAGGATTTGACATGTTGTCTTATTTGCCTGTTGAAGCGAGGAGGGTGCTTTTCCATTGTTGGGGTCTTGCCTCAGTTTTCTTAGCAACTTTGTGTGTTTTTGTTGATGCTGGATGTTCACCAGGGCAGCTTGTTTTAATTTGGGGTTCTGGCTTTGATCCTGTCTGGAACAGCAGAGTCTATACACTTATAAAGTTGATTGTACAGTGCTTTAATATAAGCTTTGGTGTAGTTACCACTTGCAGTTGGTGGGTTGGGGCTTGGTATGCATGTATACCGTCCCCTAGGAGGATATACTTTGCCTTGGTGAAGTTTTTTAGTCTGATTTTGCCCTTTGCGAGATCTGGTGTTGGTGCCAGTTCAAAGGCAACTGATTTGTGGTCAGATTTAACTATTGAGGGTCCGACAGTTGTGGTGGTGCATTTGTTTGTCACGTTAGTGAGGAGATGTACTATGTTTGTTCCTCTTGTTGGGGTTTGAACAATTTGTTCCAGGACGTTTGAGCTGACAAATTCAAAGAACTTTTGCGCTAGTGAGTTAGGGCTAGAGTAGGTTTTCCAGTTGATGGTGGGATAATTGAAATCCTCCTTGACCAGAGTGTCTGGCAGTATTTGGATTGACTCCAGTTTGGTCAAGTATGCCTTGTGCGTATCATGATCCATGGAGGGTATCAATAATTAGCTATGACTTGAATGGGGGTCATACCCACAGTAATCTGAACTTGGAGTAACTCCATGAAGTTGTTCTGTCTAACTAGTCGGGAGGTGAATTTATCTCTTAATATAGATAGTAACACTGCCACCTTTGGTTCTCACACGTTTGTTTTGCAGTCTAAAGATGTGGAAGGCATTGTAGCCTTGCAAGTCTGGGGTACTCTCTGAGGCCCTGAACCAGGTTTATATGACTGCACAGACATCTACATCCTCCAGTGATAGGAGTGCTTTCAGGGTGTGCAGTTTTTGGTTTAAGCTCATAGTAGTTAGCAACACCTGGTTTTGTTATGATTGGCAATTTTCACATCGGCAGTTTTGTTTTTGAGACCTTGCCTAAAAAAGGCACTATGGGGGAGACAAGAGCCTTTGCCAGCAGCCGAAAGCTTACTGGTGCCAGGTGCAAACCGTCTCTAGAAAATCAGCATGGTTTGTTGCCCATGTCATCCCAGGGTGACAGAAACTAGATCCCCTTTGAATGACACCAAAAACTAAGCTAAGTATTGAAATAGATCATTTTTTTTGTTCATACTGTGGCATCATTCTATGTGTGGGTAATATGCTGCTGAAGACTAGGGACATATGCCTGAGACACATACTCAAAGAGCTCAGTTATGTGTTTTCATGTAGTCCAACGAAGTATGTCTTAGGTCATTCAACATAAGCAGAGTCATAATAGTAGTTGTTGCCAAGAGCCCTGAATGCATGCATGATCTGAAGAAATCCTGGCACCGGACAGGCAGCTGACCGTGGCTTTCTTCATATCTTACCTGGTGAGTGGGACATACGTGTGTCTCACTATGGAGTCTCCATTGACAAGAACATTTGTTTTATGAGAGTTACGCTTTAAGTTTTTGGTAGATGAGACACTGGTTTTGCTATGTGTCTTGGCTGCTGTGGCAGCTGTGTTGATTGTAGCAGCCTTGTGCTTTGGAGGCCTCTGGTGTTTCGGTAATTTTTTTGAGAGTACTTCCGCGTATGTTGATTTATGTGGTGGCTGCGTACTATGTGCATGAGTAGTGGTGGGTGAGTTGACAACTTCTTCAGTGTTACTGTTTTGTGTGCTAGAGAGCAAGAATTTAAGATTCTTGGTGTTGATACATCTCTAGCAGTCTGTACTAGAGTGAAGTATTAGTAGAGGGTTGTCAGTGTACATGAGGCAGTTGCTGCACTGCCTCAGGAGACCAAAGTCAACAAGGCAGGCTGGAGAAACAGGGGTAGTCCAACTGTCCTTAATGCTAGGTTTGAAGAACTATTATCACAAAGGGAATGCTTCCAGGATTGATCTAGGAGGTGCTCTGTAGATGGGTATTTATGACAGAGTTTTTGGCTAGTGGTTTAATAGGTCACAGCCCACTAGCAATACTTCTTAGACCGGAAATGTACTAAAGATGAGGAATATACTAATGTACTACAGCTGTGTCTAATGGAAAAATTGTCAGAACTATTTGTCTGGCTGTGGCGCACAATTGTGCAGCAGTGCAATGCACAAACAAGCAGAAACTGCTGAAATGCAGGGCTTAAATACCAGAAGCTAAAAACTTTAAAAAAAAAAAAAACCCTCAAAAGAACTAATGAGGGTGCTTACTGCAAGCCCTACACCAATCACCCTTCACCAGACAGATTCCATTCAGCACACTTATCTCACAAGGGTGCAGAATGGCCCCTTCCAGTCAGAGATGGCTTGGAAAATGTGCTCAGAATACAACAGCCACTACAAACAAACCCAGATGCAGGTTGGTTCAAACAGTGATGATCTTAGGCCTAGCCTTACTTTCTCACGGTAGTTTTCAGCCCGTATTTTACATGCAAATAACCTAGAAGTGGGCAGAACAAGGATATGATGGGACATTTACTTGCTGCCCCTATCCATGAGAGACATGAGAACTAAGGTGGGGTGAATTTAAGTTTACCCATACATTTGTCTAAATTACATTTGAATACAGTAAGATATGTACTTTACTTTATGTGGAGTGGAAGACAGTTCCTTTGAAGTATTCTCTGTGGTACATACCTATCCCCCCAACATGTCCTACTTAAAAGAGATCAAGATCCCTTGAGTGGGTATTCACAGTACCATCTGACTTACAAATGTGTAACAGGTCTGACAGAATTTAGCCTGATGAGGCTGTTTAAGTGAGATAGAGGTTGCCTCTTAATAGCCTGCATGGTACTGAAAATAGGGGCAAGGCTTTGAGATGGTTAGCACAGTTTTTGAGATTTAGACCCTTAATGTTTTTAGTAAGAAAACATTGTGGTCACTTCTGTGGAGACTAGTGTTTGGGCAAGTACATACCGAATGTGGCCTTATATTTAATGATCAGCCTGATGAAAGCAGGATACAGTGGAATGATTACATTCCTGGACCTGGATGCTAGACCTTTAGATGCAAGCTATATGATAAAAAGGACTTACAATAGTGGATACATGGTGCTGAAATGGCAGTTCATTGTAGACATAGGTTACCAGGTTGGGGACTATGGGGTCAACTTTCATGGGTATGATGTTAGTGTGATAGTTACAAGGGAAGTCATGCTTGCCAAAGGATACATTTATGAATTTCTTGGCATTTAGGTTGTCCATGGTTTTGACATCAGCTGTTTGTTTGGGTAAGGCCATCTTTGGAGAATTTTGGTGTCCTCTGGGAAGTTTATGATGGCGCCAATTTTACAGTCATCTGCAAACTTGATCAGCCATAAACCTTTAACATTTGTTTTCACCTCAAAGTAGATGCCAAAGAGGAGTGGCCCAAGGGCTGAACCCTGTGGTACACTACTAGTGACAGGTCTTTTGAAAGCGGAAGAGTTGCCCACTCTAACCTCATGGGTTCTGTTTATGAGCCAGTTTGCTATCCAACAGGATTTACATTTACAATACAATGAAAAAGTATTTTCCCCTTCCCGATTTCTTATTTTTTTTTTTTTTGCATGTTTGTCACACTTAAATGTTTCAGATCATCAAATAAATATAAATATTACACAAAGATAACCCAAGTAAACACAAAATGCAGTTTTTAAGTGGTGATTTTATTTATTAAGGAAAAAAAACTATCCAAACCTACATGGCCCTATGTGAAATGTCATTGCCCCCTAAACCTAATAACTGATTGTGCCACCCTTGGCAGCAACAACTGCAGTCAAACATTTGTGATAACTGGCAATGAGTCTTTCATATTGCTGTTGAGGAGTTTTGGCCCACTCTTCTTTGCAGAATTGTTTTAATTCAGCTATATTGGAGGATTTCCGAGCATGAACTGCCTTTTTAAGGTCATGCCACAGCATCTCAATTGGATTCAAGTCCAGACTTTGACTAGGCCACTCCAAAACCTTCATTTTTTAAGCCATTCAGAGGTGGACTTGCTGGTGTGTTTTAGATCATTGTCAGAACCCAAGTGCGCTTCAGCTTGAGGTCATGAACTGATGGCCAGACATTCTCCTTCAGGATTTTTAGGTAGAGAGCAGAATTCATGGTTCCATCAATCACAGCAAGTCATCCAGAAGCAGCAAAGCAGCCCCAGACCATCACACTACCACCACCATGTTTGACTGCTGGCATGATGTTCTTTTTCTGAAATGCTGTGTTACTTTTACGCCAGGTGTAACGGAACGCACACCTCCCAAAACGTTCAACTTTTGTTTCATCAGTCCACAGAATATTTTCCTAAAAGTCTTGGGGATCATCAAGATTTTTTTTGGCAAAAGTGAGATGAGCCTTTATGTTCTTTTTGGTCAGCAGTGGTTTTTGCCTTGGAACTCTGCCATGCATGCTATTTTTGCCCAGTCTCTTTCTTATGGTTGGGTCATGAACACTGACCTTAACTGAGGCAAGTGAGGCCTCCAGTTCTTTAGATTTTGTTCTGGTTTCTTTTGTGACCTCTTGGATGAGTCGTCGCTGCACTCTTGAGGTAATTTTTGTAGGCCAGCCACTCCTGGGAGGGTTCACCACTGTTCCATGTTTTCTGCATTTGTGGATAATGGCTCTCACTGTGGTTTGCTGGAGTCCCAAAGCTTTAGAAATGGCTTTGTAACCTTTTCCAGACTGATAGATGTCAATTAATTTGTTTCTCATCTGTTCCAGAATTTCTTTAGATTGCGGCATGATGTCTTCCTTTTCGGGATCTTTTGGCCTACTTCACTTTGTCTGACGGGTTCTGTTTAGCTGATCTCCTGATTCAACAGGTCTGGCAGTACTCAGGCCTGGGTGTGGCTAGTGAAATTGAACTCAGCTTTTCCAGAAATGTGATTAACCACAGTTACTTCATGATTTAACAAGGAGGGCAATTACTTTTTTATATAGGGCCATGTAGGTTTGGATATTTATTTTTCCTTAATAAATAAAATCATCACTTAAAAACTGCATTTTGTGTTTACTTGGGTTATCTTTGTCTAATATTTAAATTTGTTTGGTGATCTGAAACATTTAAGTGTGACAAACATGCAAAAAAATAAGAAATCCGGAAGGGGGCAAATACTTTTTCAATGCCCTGTAGCTGGGAGAGTTTATATATGATACCCAAGTGTGGGGTGGTGTTGAATGCCTTTGCAAGGTCTAGATATGTGGCGTGTAATGATTTGCCATTATCCATTGCTTCAGTAATCTTCTCAAAGAAGTCAGCCAGGTTAAGTAGGCAGGATCTGCCCTTCACAAATCAAAGCTGGTTAGGATCTACAGTTTGTAGGTTAACTATGCCTTTATTTATTCATTTATTAATATTTGGCACAGTGGTGCAGCAGTTAGTGTTGTTGCCTCATAGCAAGATGTTCTCTGGTTCGATTCTCAGCTGGGGTGCCTTCTGTAGAGTCTACATGTCCTCTCTGCATTTGTGTGGGTTTCCTCCAGGTGCTTTAGTTTCCTCCCACATTCCAAAGACATGCATCTGGAGCATTTCTCCCTGGGCCTCTGTTGAAAATGAGGTCTGTCCCAGTTGGACTTTCCTGGTCAACAGATATTAAATAAATAAATGTATTAATTCCATAATGATCCTTTCCATAGTTTTACAGATGAAGCTGTTCAGGCTTATGGGTCGGCAGGTCTGCTGATGCAAGTGGATGATTGTTATTTTCCATTCATTTGGTACAAAGCCCATTTGGAGACTCATATTGAATAACCTCTGCTGGGAGTCTTGACATGTTTCAGGCTAAGCAGTTATCTGACCCATTAGAAATAGAGTTCTTGACCTTGGACAGTGCCTTGAGGACTTTTTTGGAATATTTGAGGGGGTTATAGATGCAGGTATGTGATCTGGGAATACAGAATGGGAAAGGATGGTGAATTTTGAATTAAATTTGTCTGCTAGTAGATTGGCTATGCCCTCTAGGTTGGAGTATGTGATATAGTTTACTATTAGCTCTGTGCAGTGCTGGGCATTGTTTCAGAGATTTCTAACACAGTTGAAAAAGATTTTGCAGTTATCCCTCACCTGGGTGATTAGTTTTACCTCATACCTTGCTTTGGTTGATTTGATCAGGGTCCAGAGTTTTGTGATAAGTTTAGTAAAAGCATTATTGGCATCTTGAAAGTTAAATTTATTTTTTTTATGTACAATTGTTTTTTTTTTCTTTTATTATAGAGCCTGATTATATTAGGGTACCACCAAAAGGGGTTATTTTTAAGTTTAAAGTTGTGTTTACTTCTGATGGAGGGCAAATGCATTTGTGCAGCTATTTACATGTGCATAGAATTTGGCAGTAAAGGATTCTTCTTAAGAAATAGGGCATCAAAATGGAAGAGTCTGTTGACTGTAACCAGGTCATCACTCTGTTTTAGTAGAGTAACCTTGGTATAATCTCTGAATACTGAGATATTTGAAGATGCTTTCAATTAGTCTTAAGATGAATGTGTGTAATATGTGGTCATATTTTACAAGGGTATAATTTACAATTGCTGGGAGGCAAAGCTGTCCCATATTGGTAAGGACCAAAGCTAGGATTTTATAACTCCTTTTGAGGGTATGGACTGACTTATACATAGATTTTGTATTGATGAAGTCCCAACATTTCTGGGCATACATGTCTGAGGGGTGTATAAGTCTCCCAGTTAATGGAGGGGTAGTCAAAGTCTCCTTGAGAATAGTTTTTGGCTTAATGCATAGGAACTCCATACTGGTTAGGTAGGAGGTATGGGATAGGTTCAGTCATAGGTTCTTATAGGTGTTTACTAGGCTAATGACCACAAGGGCCTTTTTAAGCCTAGCCATGCATCCCAAATCTCTTGACAAGTTCTGATACCATTGATATGTGTAAGCAGGGGTTTGCGAGACAAACCTTTTACAGGTTACCTGTGTCCATTAGAGACATAGGTGCCAAACCAGGGATGAATTTCCAGTTTCCCATCCAGTTGTCCAAGTTGCACTTGAATTGGGTTAGGGAGGAACTCTCTTCACATGGATGGGGAGCCTGTTCCATAGACATGGTAGTCTCTGGGATACATTCCAATGTCTCCATCAAGGCCTATGTATGTCACAGGCAAGGTTTAAGTTTTTAGAATGGATAATTCTGGTACTGTTTGTTTTGTGGATATGCAGGGGGTCCATCAGAGTGGGGTGTGACAGTGCCCTGTATGTCAGGCATAGATCTCCCCTCAAAAGCCTGTAGGGGACAGAATACAGGGATAGGGCCTTGAGGTGGTCTGCATAGGACATTTTACTTATGCCCTGTATTCTTTTAGTGAGGAACCTCTGTGGACATTCCAATTGTTGGATATGCCTGGTTAGGTACATACCAAAAGGGGCATTATACTCAATGATAGGTCTGATGAATGACGAATATAGTGGAGCAATGACTTCTTGGACTGAGATGCCATACCTTTGTTGATAAGTTGTGCAATATAGAATGATTTTCTCACCACTGTAGAAACATGGTGGTCAAAGGCTAGATTACTATCTATGTGTGTCCCTAAGTCCCTGATTGCTGGGTCAACTCTAAGGGATTGTGTTGTCAACATGATGGTTACCAGGGATGGATGACCGCTCCTAATTTGCAATCCTCTGCAAATTTAGTCAGCCAGAGACCACTGACATTGGCCTTGTCTTCTGAGAAGTAAATGCTAAAAAGGAGCAGTCCAAGGACTGATCCCTGAGGGGCTGCGCTTATGACTGCCCTCTTTTTAGAGGTGGACTCCCCAATTCTAAATTCCTGGGTCCTGTCTGTCAGTCAGTTGGCTATTCACCGGGTGACATAAGGGTTTGTATCTAACCTCTTGATTTTGTCAGCAATGCCCGAGTGGGGTATTGTATCAAATGCCTTGGCCAGGTCAAGGTAGGCGGTGTGAACAATTTTGGCCTCATCCATTGCTTTGGTGACCTTCTCAAAGAAGTCCACCAGGTTGAGTAGGCATGATCTGCCTTTGACAGAACCAAACTGGGTTGGGTCCAGTGTCTGGAGGTTTACTACATCTCTGTTGATCATCTCCATGATAATTCTTCCCATGGTTTTACATATAAGACTAGTGAGACTTATGGGTCTGTAGTTTCCAGGGTCTGTAGATGACCCACCTTTGTGGAGAGGGATGACTGTTGCCTTTCCCCATTCATGAGGCACAAACCTGTTTGGAGGCTACAGTTAAATAGTAATTCCAGAGCCCCTGATAGGTCATGTTTCATGCTATTTAGAAGGCATCCTGGAATATTGTCTGGGCCCATTGATGCAGTTGTTTTGGTCTTAGAGAGAGCATAAAGGACCTTTTCCCTAGTGATAGTAGGGGAGTTATATTTGGTGATATTTCCTGAGGGTAGGTTGAAAGGGAGAGGGGTAAAGTTGGAGCTGAATTTATCAGCCAGGAGGTTTGCTATGTCTTCTGGCTGAGTATAGGTGGCTCCATCTACAATGATCTCTGCACACACTTGTGTATTGCCTTTGAGGTTGTGAACATAGCTAAAGAATGTTCTGTGGTTGTCCTTGGCCTGGGAGGCCAAACTTACCCAGACTTTATTTGCCCTCTTCATTGTTTGCTTAATTTGATGAGATTGCTTTTATCCTGCTGAGCAATGCTCCTCCTAATTTTTGAGGGAGATGTAGAAATGGTCTTGTAGTTAGCTATCGTATGTTAGGTGTTTTAACAGTAAGTTGGACATTGAGGAGTTCCAGGTCATTAACATGAACACGTTTGGACATGATTTTTTTTTTTGTAAATATGGAGACAAGACCACATTTAGTGCCTTCATCTGATGTGGTGGGCCTGGTCATGTGGTAGGTATTGAAACCCTGCACTGATGGAGTGCTCACACTGGTCTGAACCAGTTTTCTGTGCCAATGCTTATATTGATGTTTTCCAGGGTAAGGAGTTTTTTTTTTTTTAAGGCTGTTAGCATTATGCAGCAATGCTTGTATGATGTCTGGATTCTGTTTTGTTATGTTGGAAGCTTTAGAAGACTGACATTGCCTAAAAAAGGCACTTTAAGTGAAGAGGTGGACAAGGATCTAGCCAATATACAAAAGCTTTAGGGGATAGGTACAGGACATCTCTGCCAAAACAGCTTGGGAGTCTACCATTTATTCAGTTAAATAAAAAAATCGTTTACACCCCCTGTGCTTTATCAAGTATATGCCATAAAAGAACAGGATGAGATTTATATCAAAAAGTCAAAAATCCTATAAGATTAAATATCCGGTCATATCCAAATCTTAATTAAAAGCATCTGGCCTTTAAAGTTCATGCATAAATTGTTCATAACATGTAACAGTTAAAAGATATGTTGTAAAAATATAGAGATAAATGTGATATATTAATATCTAGGGAGATATATTTGCATTTTATTTCATGTGATTTGCTTAGATATCCCGGAGTATTACCTTTTCTCTGGAAAGGTTAGAGCAGATCCTGAGAGGAATGGTTTACTTACAGGGGGCTCCTACAGCAGCTTCTCCAGTATTTAAAGGATACGGACTCCTTAAGAGGAAACTGCACATAATGCAACCAGAACTATGAGCAGAGGAAGGGAACTGAGGCTAGAGCACCTCCTCATCTGACCCAACTACCAGTGTGTCATGTATTGCATGTATGTTTGTACAACATGCACTCATAATTTCTGTGCAGAAAAAAACATGCATTTCTGGAAATCTGTCAGGGAGAAAGACATCACTCTTGTAGCCATTGATACCTTGGGATGGAAGAACATGCTGGCAGACTTTCAGATTCACTTCCCAGTCTCCTCTTGGAGCTGTGAATTCTGGAATCTTGTTTGTTCAGAATCACAAGAGTTGGGCATCCTGGAGATTGAGC
The DNA here is from genome assembly GCF_019279795.1 of Protopterus annectens. Classification (NCBI taxonomy): domain Eukaryota; kingdom Metazoa; phylum Chordata; order Ceratodontiformes; family Protopteridae; genus Protopterus; species Protopterus annectens. The sequence goes on from NC_056729.1 coordinate 503,014,921, forward strand.
TGTGTCACCTCATGGGAGAATACAGCCCTCCTGTTCTACTCTCTCTGTCAAGATAAGTAGAATTGTTGGTGGCTGTGTTTTCTCTCTCCTGGCAGAGATTCACATGATTCCTCTGATTCTGTAAACAATTACCAAGTTCTTAGATAGAAGTGAAAAGCTCATGTTTATTGCCCCTTGGTGTACAGAGAATGGTGTGGTTTCAAACTGTCAGATCCTTAGCTGTCCAGGAAGCTTTCCTGGCATTTGGCAAGGGAATCTTCTCATTTGATGCCGCATCTGGCCCCATCACAGGGCGTGACTGTTAGATTAGATCCCTTGATCTGGAGCATGTTTCAAATGTGACTGAAGCCACCAGGAATTATTCTAGTCATCAGATTTATCTAGCAAATGGAAGACATTCTCCATTTGAGGCGAGAGATATACTATGCTGCCTCAGTCCTTTAGCTTTTAGGTTGTTCTGATGTACATCATACCCCTGTAAGATTTGGGTCTCAGTTATTCCAAGAGCACTGTACATGTCTCTGATGTGACAGACAGCTGTAAACTTGGTGCCATCATAAATTTCCCAGAACTGTTGTCCAGTATTAGTCAACTGAGCAGGAATTATTTTGAGGGGATCTACATCTCCATTTTCCTGTGAGAAGCACTGCTAGGACTTGAATTTTCTTTTCCCTGTTTGAGGCTCCAGGTTTGAAAGATGCACTACTTGTTTTCTGTGATCTGTACTGCTGTACTCAGCATCACTGTGTGTCAAGCCCCCTTTTACAGGGGGCCACATTTGATCTTTCATAAATACTGGGTTCCCTTAGGACCAACTAATTTTTCCTAATGAAAGTAGCTTTAGAGCAGTCTTTAAACCAGTCCATTAATCTCACTGCTTTCTTTCTAGAGGAGAAAGAGCCCTTCACATTCTAGAAATGCATCATCAACGCAAGTTCTTCTTGAAGTGTTCTGGAAGAACCTGAGAGTTGCTTAACAAACTCTTTCCATGTTAATTGTATTTTCTTTTGGGAGCAGATGGCCCTCCACCACTGGAAAACTTTGCTGCTAAAGACCACTTCACTATGGGGAATGGTTGCTTCTTGCTTCAAAAATATGTATCCATTGTCGACATTTGTACCACAGGCAGTTGAATCTTACAGGAGTTAGTCTTCTGAGCTTCTGTCTTTCAGCCTCCTTTGAGTTTTATTTATGTTGCTTGGAATTTGTTTCAAGTTTATGGCAGTAAGGAAAACTTAAATTATCAGATATAACGAGATACGTATTTACCATATTAGATGATAGGAGGGAGTCATCCTTATCATCAACATTTGGCACTCATTATCCTCTCGTTATCACCTGTGTCTCAAAATCCCCTCCATACAATCAGGTGATTATACAGTGATCGATCGGTCTCAGTTTCCTCTCTTTCAGAATGCAGTCTTTGTATTTGAGGCAAACTGGTCGGCTGTCCTAGTCTGGCATATGATATTACAATGTGCACTTGCAAGAGGCAGATATTGTCCAAGTGTGAGAGAGAAACAGAAAAGAAGAATAGCCAGTCTCAGACTAGTACGAGATGGTACCCCATTTACATGTGAACTTAACAGAGCTCCCTTACAGATCACCTGATGGTGGCAACTATATTTCTGTTATTTAAATAGCTATATATATATATATATATATATATATATATATATATATATATATATATTTTTTTTTTTTGGTAAAGGTACTAATGCTAATATTTTCCTCAGAATCTGCAGTAATGCACTGAACTTTTGTCTACATTGTTGCTATTTTCTGATTTTTTTTTTTACCTTTTTATAAGCCTAAAAAAGGATACAGGTATTGTGGTTTTGTATAGTAGTGTTTAAATTCAGGTTCCTGCCTAATTTCCTTGGTGGTTTTGTAGCAGAAATTGTACTTTTGCAGACCCTTGAAATATATTGTATTTAGTAATTCATGTTTACCAGGAAATCCAAAAGATAATATACTGCAAAAAAAAAAAAAAAAAGAAAAGAAATCACAGGCAAATTTAATAATGAATGTAGAGCTCATACTCAAGTAAAAGATACTGTGTACAGTTGCTTGCTACCAGCTAAACAGAGCACAACTCTAGACCACCAAAGAAAGTAAATACAAAGGGTTCATAGTGCAGGGGGTGCTCTGAGATGGCGAAGGTTGTGGAGTCAGGAGACAGGAATGATACTTGGCTATAAAAAAATAACTTTTTTTTTTGTTTGTTTTTAGTGACACGGTATCTTGCAGTAATACCAACTGTATCCTATCCAACCACATTGAGAAGCCTGCATTGCATCTTGCTTCTCCATTCATGTTAATAAAAATTGATTTTTTTTTTATTATGCATGCCACCATCAGCCAAACGGATTACTACTTATTCTTATAGACTTCTTTCTAGCCTTGCCATGCTTGAACAATTGTGCATACCTTTTTTTTTTTTTTTTTTAAGAGCTGCCTTATTGACAATGCACAACATTTACAAGACCATTGTACAAAGGATGCCTGAGGAATGGAGAAAAAGTGTTTTGGTACCAATTTTTAAGAATAAGGGTGATGTGCAGAGCTGTAGTAACTACAGAGGGATTAAACTGATCAGTCACAGCATGAAGTTATGGGAAAGAGTAGTGGAAGCTAGGTTAAGAAGGGACGTGATGATTAGTGAACAGCAGTATGGTTTCATGCCGGGAAAGAGCACTACAGATGCAATGTTTTCTCTGAGAGTGTTGATGGAGAAGTACAGAGAATGTCAGAAGGAGTTGCATTGTGTTTTTGTAGACTTAGAGAAAGCATATGACAGGGTGCCTAGAGAGGAGTTGTGGTATTGTATGAGGAAGTCAGGAGTGTCAGAGAAGTATGTAAGAGTGGTACAGGATATGGACGAGGATAGTGTGACAGCGGTGAGGTCTATGGTGAGAGTGACGGATGCGTTTAAGGTGGAGGTGGGATTACATCAAGGATCAGCTCTGAGCCCTTTCTTATTTGCAATGGCGATGGACAGGTTGACAGACGAGATCAGACAGGAGTCCCCATGGACTATGATGTTTGCAGATGACATTGTGATCTGTAGTGAGAGTAGGGAACAGGTGGAGGACACCCTGGAGTGATGGAGATATGCTCTAGAGAGAAGAGGAATGAAGGTCAGCAGGACTAAGACAGAATATATGTGTGTGAATGAGAGGGAGGATAGAGGAATGGTGAGGATGCAAGGAGTAGAGGTGGCAAAGGTGGATGAGTTTAAATACTTGGGGTCAGTAGTTCAGAGTAATGGTGAGAGTGGAAGAGAGGTGAAGAAGAGAGTACAGGCAGGATGGAGTGGGTGGAGAAGAGTGTCAGGAGTGATTTGTGACAGATGAGTACCTGTAGGAGTGAAAGGGAAGGTCTACAAGAGGCTAGTGAGACCAGCTATGTTATATGGGTTGGAGACAGTGGCATTGACAAAAAGGCAGGAGTTTGAGCTGGATGTGGCAGAGTTAAAGATGTTAATATTTGCACTGGGTGTGACGAGGGTGGACAGGATTAGGAATAAGTATATTAGAGGGTCAGCCCAGGTTGGAAGGTTTGGAGACAAAGCCAGAGAGGCAAGATTATGTTGGTTTGGACATGTGCTGAGGAGTGATGCTGAGTATATTGGGAAAAAGATGCTAAGGATGAAGCTACCAGGTAACAGGAAAAGAGGAAGGCTTACGATAAGGTTTATGGATGTAGTGAGAGAGGACATGCAGGTGGTTGGTGTGACAGAGCAAGATGCAGAGGACAGGAAGAAATGGAAACAGGTGATCCACTGTGGCGACCCCTAACGGGAACAGCCGAAAGAAGATGATGATGATTGTACAATACAATCACTGTTCATTAAAAGAATGAAAACTCTTCAAATAATTCAGAAAATCCCCAAATTTTGTGTTATTTACTTAAAGATTCCATCCTAACTGTAGTGGAAAATTTGCCTGTATTAGCTGCCTTTCCTTGTGATGATCTTCATGTTTCACTGTTGCAGTCATCACTTTTGGGTTATCTGCTTGCAGTAGCCCTCAGTTGGCCTGATTATCAAAGTCTTGGGTCCTGCATCGGTTGCTGTCTCATCTTCCATGACGTCAGGTCGTCAGGGGTATAAAGCATGCAGCTGACACCATTATATCAGTCTTTCTTGCCGTGCGGTGCCCGGAGCAGAAGCAGTTCGCAAGTGCCGGTCAGCTGACTCCTGAAATTTTTGTTTTCGAGTTTCAGAACCGGAGTCTTCAACTAAAGCTAAGTACCCCGTTGGGGAAATTTTTTCTTGCTCTTTACCGTTGTCAGTAAAAGTTAATAATTGCATTTCTTGTGGAAAGCAAATACCTCATAAAGATTTTCATTCGTACTGTATTCCTTGCCTAAGCCCTGACCACAACATATCTTGCTGTTGGTTTTGTGCTTTATTTAACCAATGAACTATCTGTCGTCGGTATATTTACACTTCTAAATATTTCGGCTCTTAGTTCAATTATCCAGATATGTCATCGGTAAGCCATCCGACTGCTGGCATTCCGAAAAAATGCAAAGATAAAGACAGAGACAGGCTGCCTAGGTCCAAAGCTGCCGACGATGCTTCTCCTAAGCCAGTCGCCAGTTCACCGGTACTCATTGAGGCGCTTTCACAGCCCCTGATACCCACTACTTCTGATTCGCAGGCCTCTACTGAGACCCATTCGGAGTCCGGTATGTCGTGAGATGCTTCAAATGTGGAACCTGCGGATGTCTCTACCTTGGATGGGTCTGGAGCCGCTGTGCAGGCACCGGCTTCTGAGGGTGTATTCAGGCCTACAGACTTGCATATTAAACCAATGCCACCTTCTTCTTTAAGGCCTAAAGCTCGAACCATGCCTAGAAAACCAATGCCCAGGCCACATCCTCAGGCCTGTATGCCTAAAAAACAAATTATAAGAATGGCTGAAGACCTTTAATCAGGGGAAGCCAACCATCCCCTTCTAAGAGACCTAGGACTGAATTTGCTTATGAATCTGCTGACCAGGATTCTGAAATTTCTGTTTCTTCTGATGACCTGGATTTATCCTTATCTGCTTATGAGGATTCTGATGCAGAGGACTCTATTCCCTCTGCTTCTCCTCCAGAGGATTTCTCTTTTAGTGAAACCTTGCATACTCTTAGGGAGCATTTCCTCTGGGAAAGCCAGGATTACTCTGATTCAAAAAAGAGGCTTAGGGACTTCTTACTCCTGCCTCAACACAGGCCTTTAGCTATCCCTCCTGTACTACAAGACATTGTTAATGATGCCTTTTCAGAATCTAGTTTGGCCCCTGATTCTTTGCCTCCTGCTCCCAGAAAACCTGATAGATATTACAGGGTTCCTGATTATCACAAGTTTCTTTTTAAAAATCCCACTGCGGATCCTGAGACTGTTTCACAGGGTCCAAAGGGCATTAAGGCTACTACTGACAAAATCCTACCCCTTCTGATAGAGACTCCAGGGCACTGGATAGATGGGGTAAGAAGGTATACACTTCTGCAACCTTGGCCATTAGGGCCTTAAACTGTCAGTTTCATATGTTAAAGTATCAGCAACATATTATTGGATTGTTTAAACAGAAAATGTTGATTTCTGACTGTGCTGAAAATAAAGATTTACAGGATTTAATGCATTCTGCTGAACAGGTTGGAAAACATAATTTGCAATGTGGGTTTGATTCATTAGAGGCCTCTTGCAGGGCTGCTGTCACTGGGTCTGTACTTAGAAGGCATGCTTGGCTTAAGGAACAATCTTTGCCAGATCATGTTAAAGCTAAATTGCTGGATGCTCCCTTAAATCAGGACTGCCTGTTTGGCAACAAAGCAGAAGAAGTTCTTAAAAAGATGGAGGAAAAGGCTAAATCTATGCAAACTGTTAAAGATTTCCTACAAGTTCAGCCTCCAAGATTTAGTAGGCATTGGCCCTCTAAGAATTGGTCCTTTCCTGCCTCTTCCAGGCCTTCTAAACCCAAACCCAGAACCAGCAGAAGCCTCGGGTTTCAGTCCCAGGGTTACGCACAAGACTAAACAGTGGGGGGTTTCCGCTTCCATATCAGGGAGTAGTAAGACTCCCCCCTATGGAAAGCTGTCTCAATGACTTGACTTTAAAAGTTCTAAGCACTTCCCAACTGATTGCTCCTTTAGGGGGAAAGATTGCTCTGCAGGCCAAAAACTGGGAACTCATTACCCAGGACAAATGGGTTTTAAATATAGTTTCACAAGGATGCAGATTTCACTTCCGC
>NC_056729.1:503026165-503166885 GCF_019279795.1 Protopterus annectens
ATACTGCAGTTAAAGGAGGCTAGGATGTATTACATATAGCTAAAAGCTACTGCAACAGTGATCTATTTGAAAATCTGTTAGGGTGCGTCTTACTTAAACAATGACTCTGTGTAAAACTAGTAACCAAAACAAAAGTAACCCCCCAAGTAATGACTATTAAACCAAGCTGGAAGTACAGGAACCTCTCGACCAATGTCTCTAAGGCACAATGCAAACATTATTCCATCCTGAATCCAAACTTTTGTCACTCTTTGGACATTCCCAAAACTTTAAAACACAATCTGAGCACCTTCATCCTTATAACTGGTATGAGACTTCAACATATATATATATATATATATATATATATATATATATATATATATATATATATATATATATATATATATATATATATATATATATATATATATATGGGTCTACTTTTCTTTATCGAAATTTCACAATCTCGAAAAGCAACAGTAAAACCCCACTTCCGCAAAAGTGCACTTTTGCGAAAGCCGATTCATAGAATTGAAAAAAAAAAAATAAAAAAAACTACTGTAAACACTGTTTTGCAGGGGGGCAAGCCCCCCTACTTAAATATAGGAACTCCAAGATCGCACTACAGTGGGGAAAAGGATACATTTCCTTATCCCCACTATAACATGCTTCGTCGAATCGTCTTTCGCAAAAGTGCACTTCTGATGTAATGCACTTTTGCTTAAATGGGTTCGACCTTCTGTTCCTCAATAAACTGTGTTTTCGACAAACAGGAGACCCATATATATATATATATATATATATACGCACAAACACACACACACACACACACATATATATATATATATAAAACAACACTATCACCAGAGTCAGTTAAATTTATCTGACTCCTCCCCTTCCCATAACATGCTTAACCTGATTGCTTAATTTAGCAATCATATTCCCCATTGCTGTAGTAGATGTGTGTGTGTGTACATGCATACATACATACATATATATATATATATATATATATATATATATATATATATATACATATATATATATATATATATACACACACACACATATATATATATATATATATATATATATATATATATATATATCACACAAAAGTAAATTTGTATAAGCAGTAGACAATATGAGCAAGTATAATGATATAAATCTGTAAATAAACTATAAAAATGCTATGCTGATTGTGTTAAGAATACATTTGTATGCCTTGTTTCTGTACACAACTTACAATTAAGTAAACAATTGTTTCAGTTATTTCATTCCTATTATCATAGGATTTCATTTTTAATATGCTTGCCACGGTGACCATATTGTTCACTTTGTATGGTCCAGTGGCATGCTTCCTTAACTGCCACTGCAATTCCTTCACCACTAATTTTCTTTTCCATTGCCCCACAAGAATCCTGTTCAGTGGCATCTGTAGCAAAGAAACTAACATCATTTACCTCAAATTGATGAATATGTTTCCACAATGCATTATGTTGTTCCTTGACCTTGATATCATATAAATGTTCATACAGCCTGTAATTCAAGGCTCTCTCTGTCTTGCCTATATAAAAACTGGAACAGTTCCTGCATTGTGCTACATAAACCATGCTGTTAGTATAACAATTATTCAAGAAGCCAGGAAAAGAAAAGGAAATTGTATGATGGTGGTCCTTTACTGACAGCAAAAGCCCCAAGACATGAACCAATACAGTAGTCTCTGGCACAAGTCATGGTGCAAGAATCATCAACTTCCGTTTCAATCTTATTGGAACCAATAGCTGTTTTGGACAGATCCCATCAACCACTTGCCAGGAAACATTTGTCAGAAATGGAGATTCTTTGCTTCATTTCTAGACCACCCCATACTTTTTCCCTTTAGTCTTTCAGATCCTTCAGGAGTACTTCAGATGCATATTAGGACAGTATGATGAGTTTTTTTTTTTGAAGGTATAGGTCGATAGGAGTGTCATCCCATCCAACTCAATGTCCAAAGCAGATGTTGTTGACCCTACTTCAACTCTTCTTGATTATTCCCCAGTCCATGTTTCAGCATTGGTGGATTTAGAGCAGAGACTTCAGTCAGAGCCTGTTTGTTGTCATTGATTAGTGCCTTTACCTCAGCACCGACACCATTGGATCCAATTCACTTGAGAACAAGGTTTTTGAAATTGACTTAATTTTCAAGCCAGACATTGAATGTTGAGTCTTGAGCACAATGGGCACCATTCTTTGCTCCAAACCATTTGGTACTGTTCTTGGTACCAGAGTTTGCGATGTTCAAAATTTTGGCATTGTTCTCCAACTTGAAGCCTTCTGGGACTTTGGCATTAGGGTTTCCCCTCCTTGGTGCCACTTGCATCCACTTTACTGGGGACAGATATGACTCCATGATGGTGGTCTCCAAAGCTGAAGAATCTAAGGTCAGTATTCAAGGTGATGGAAAGGATGACTGTCATTCTTTGAAGAGTGCAATCACAGCTTCCATGTATGTCAGCTCTAGCCCTTGAAACCCATCCAAATATAGTTCAGCCTGTTCATCAGATGTCCTAGGGTCAGAGCATTACAAATAGCCTCAGGAATTATGTACATGTTCAGCCTGAGTCCTCTGGTAATTTGTGTCCCTGATATTCCCAGGGAGAAGATCTGCAAACAGAGTCACATGGACTTCCTTATGGAGTCATTGATCTATGATACTGATTTGGGTGAACAAGAGGGTTCTCCCAATCTTCTGCACAATATGTCACTTTTGGCAAGATCCTTCGATTGATGAAAAAGAGGGGATCATAGTCAACCAACCCCCAGTCAGAATGAGGAGGTGCTCTTTGAGTCTTATTGTTCTGCACCCTTTCCTTCCTGGATGGTCCTTCTTCCTCTTCCTGACTGGTTTATAAATTTGACTGCCAGAAGGACACAGCAGAAATTGGATTCTTCTTATCCCATACCAAGGAAACCTGATAATATCCCCCCAGGATTGGTAGCAGTGGTCCAATGGACCTCTGGTGGACTCTCTGATTGTAACAGCCTCCAAGTCAGAATTCTTGGATGATGCAGATACTGTTCATCTACATAACAAGGGGTCCAGATTGGTGAACAATATGAGGAAGCATGTTTACACCTTTGGTATCTTTACCTTGAGGGAGTTGAGTTATGCTGAACATATACTTTCAAAGAGATATACTGGAGCAAGCTGTAGACTCTTCATGCAGGCTATTCATACTTAAGCCAAGGAAACAGTGGCTACATCGGGGGCCATGATAAACATTACTAATCTCTTCATTCAGCTACTGCATAATGCAACCAGTGGAGCAGCTAAGGTGGTGGGAACAGGCATTACCATGAGATGTCATGCCTAGTGTGACACAGGGAAATACTGCCAGCCCAGCTGTCTGAAATTTTCTAAATAATTTTATGTCATTTGTGAATATTTATATCATTTATGCAGAAGTGTGTGTAAAGTACTGAGCTAAAATGTAACCACGGCATGCCCTATTGGAATAGAACAGGAATGTACCTGCATTATTGTGACTGTTGAAATTAAATTGTTCATAACAGCGTAATAAAAGAGATGTTATCTCCCAGTTTCAGTGCAGTAGCAGACACAATGTCTAGAGCTAGAAGTGTTTTGTATTGTCTTGAAAGTGAAGTAATTACTAGGTTTAAGATGTAGAAGTGTTTTATCGTTTTATGACTTCCAGGATCTGCAAACATCTGAGAGATATGTATTTTTCACAGAGAGATGCTAAAATTATGTTAGTCTTTGACAAAGGGGGTTTAGCTTGGGAAACAAAGTCGGGTGACAAAAAATGCTGTCATCCAAGCTAACCCAGCAGTGATATTTGATATTAATTTAAGAAGTCTCTGAGAGAGACTGTGCATTCTGTATTTTGTCTTTGATCAGGAAACATTCACTCACCTTCTGCATTTGCTTTGCTGTAAGTAAGTTTCTAGGGCATAGTAACTCTTTTAGATTCAGATAGGAATATAGTAAAGTATGGCTTAGATGACGTCCTTCAAGAATGCAACTGCAGTCATAACATATGGGTTGTCCTGCCTCAGGCAGCCCTTGGTTGGCCGAATTCCAAAGTCTGGGTCCAGCGTCGGCCGGTGTCGCCTCCTCTCCGACGTCACCATGGCTGGAGTTTAAAGGCATTGGCCGACGCCATCTTCTTCAGTCTTTCTTGCCGTGCGGTGCCCGAAGCAGAAGCAGTTCGCAAGTGCCGGTCGGTCAGCTCCTGTGTTTTCAGTACTGAAGTCATCTAAAAGCTAAGTACCCCATTGGGGAACATTTATTCTTGCCTCAGCCGATGTCAGAACAAATTGAGAAGTTAATAATTGTTTGTCTTGTGGTAAACAAATACCTCATAAGGACTTCCATTCTCTCTGCCTTCCTTGCCTGGGCCCAGACCACGATGTCTCGGTCTGTGCTGCCTGTGCTTGCTTCAATAAGCGCACTCTCAGGCGCCGGGCAGAATTCGCTGAGGACTTTTATGGTGAATCTTTTGCGTATATCATGCCGTCGGATCAACCGACTACCCAATCTGCTAAAAAACGCAAGGACCGGGACCGACATCCTCGACCCGCGTCCACTACCGATGCTACTCCCAAACCCTCTGCTAGTGCTCCGGTCCCTTCGGAAGTGGTAAATCTACCGCTCCAGGCCGACAACACAGCGTTAACACGACCTTTGGTCTCGGAGATCTCTCCGGTGCCGGTTGTTGATTTTCCTCCGGAAACCGAAGTTCTGGATCTACCCGACACCATTTCTGTAGACAAGGTTACACCTGCACGTGGGGCTGCTAGGCCTCCTGTATCCAGGTCCATCAAGGCATTTGCACGTGCTAAGGCCGCCAGTCAGGCCAAGGCCCATCCTAGACCTACTGCCCAGGCCCCTTCCTCTGATAAGCAGATCATGTCTCTGGCTGCTGATCTTATTTCCCTTATCAGGGGGTCTCAGCCTCATCCGGAAAGGGGTTCTCAGCCACCTGCAGAGAAAAGGCCCAGAACTGAGCAGGCAGACGACCTCTCTTTGGATGAAGCCTCTGGGGATTCTGAACATTCTGATACCCAAGAAGACTCCTTCCAGGCCTATGAGGACTCTGATGCTGAGGAATCAATTCCCTCTGCCTCCCCTCCAGAGGATTTCTCATTTGGTGAAGTCCTGCATTCCATGAGGGAACATTTTCAATGGCAGGGTCAGGAATTCTCTGACTCCAGGAAAAGGCTTCGTACCTTCCTCAAGCTTCCCCAGCACAGGCCTTTAGCTATTCCACCTGTTATGGATGTTTTGGATGATGTTTTCTCTGACTCCAGTGCTAACCCTGATTCTCTTCCTCCGGCTCCTGTCAAGCCGGACAGATATTATAGGGTCCCTGACACTCACAAGCACCTTTTTAAGGCCCACTCTGTGGATCTAGAAACTATTTCACAGGGCCCCAAGGGAGTGGCTACCTCCTCTGCCAAAAACCCGCTGCCAGCAGACAGGGAAGCAAGGTCCCTGGAGAGATGGGGTAAAAAAGTATATACTTCTACTACCCTGGCCATGAGGTCACTAAATTGCCTTTTTCACATGTTTCAGTACCAGGATTTTCTCCTGGATGATTTACAGAAAAAGTTAGCTTCTCCTGAGCCTATTGATAAAAAGGCATTGCAGGATCATATACATAACACTCAGCAGGTTAATAACCATTTCTACAGTGTGGTTATGATGCACTGGAAGCTTCATGTAGGGCAGCTGTGACTGGGGCTGTGATACGTAGACATGCTTGGTTAAAGGATCAGTCTTTGCCTGACCATGTTAAAGTAAAGTTACTTGATGCACCTTTGGAAAAACAAAAGCTTTTTGGTGCTAATGCACAAGATGTATTGAAATCCATAGAGGAAAAAGCAAAGTCAGTACAGACAGTCAAGGATTTCCTTCAGGTTCAGCCACCCAGATTCAGCAGAAACTGGCCCTCAAAGAATTGGTCCTTCACCGGCTCAGACAAGTTTCAAAGGGGAAAAAGCAGACGTGACCGAGGTAGAGGGCAATACCGAGGATCTTACAGGGGACGCCAATGGCAACCTCCAAATCAAAGAAGTGGTGCAGACAGTTCAGCTGCACTGCAAGGACAATCGCAATGACTTGATTTTCATTCCGCCTACAAAGGTCCAAAGAGAAGCACCCTTGGGCGGAAAATTATCCTTATTCTCACAAAACTGGCATAGCTTAACTAAGGACAACTGGATTCTGGATTTGATAGACAAAGGTTACAGATTCCACTTCCACACATTACCAATAAGACAAGGCATGCCAAACCTGCCACATCATCAAAGGGGAGAGGCACTCTCTCAAGTTTCCAAGCTGTTAAGTATAAAAGCAATAGAAAGGGTTCCTCCTCAGGAGCAAGGCCAGGGATTTTATTCAAGGCTGTTCCTTGTTCCAAGAAAAGAAAACAAATGGAGACCCATACTGGACTTGTCATCTCTAAACACTTTTCTCATAGTGCCAAAGTTCAAAATGCTGACGTTGCAGCAACACCTTGCCATGCTGGGCAAGGGGTCTTGGCTGGTCACTCTGGACCTCAAGGAGGCATACCTGCATGTCCCAATCAGACAAAGCTGCAGAAGATACCTCAGATTTCTTGCAGGGACAGAGCATTATCAATTCTCAGCATTGCCGTTTGGCTTATCTACTGCACCCAGAGTGTTCACGAAATGCCTGGCATCAGTAGTGGCACACTGCAGACTGCAGGGCATTCAAATATACCCCTACTTGGATGACTGCCTCATACAAGCAGACAACAAACAAACCTTAAAAGAAAATTTGGACTATGTCATGCATCTACTGCAGGCCTTGGGATACACAGTCAACATTCAGAAGTCAAAACTACTGCCATCCCAACAGATTATCTTCTTAGGAGCCAAACTGGACACAGAAAACCAAATGGCCTACCTCACAGAGGAAAAACAGCAGCATTTACCAGAGTACTTCAAAGGCCTAGCAAAACTCTCCCAACTGACTGCAAGAAAAATCCTGCAGGCCCTGGGGTTCATGGCATCTTGCATCCTTCTGATACCTTTGGCAAGACTTCATATGAGAAAGCTGCAATGGTATTTAAAAAACTTATGGTCTCAACACAGCCAAAGCCTAGAGGACATAATCCCACTTATTCCATGTCTGCAAAAAGAATTTTTATGGTGGGCTCAAGCCAGTCAGCAAAACAAAGGTATGTCTTTCAACAGACCTCAAGCAGGCCAAATGATTACAACAGACACCTCAGACCATGGATGGGGGGCGCACATGGAGGACAGATGCATTCAGGGGCAATGGACCCCAAAGGAAAGACATCTGCACATAAACTAAAAGGAAATGTTGGCAGTGATGCACGCAATCGAGACTTTCGAAAAATCACTACAACAAGGACATTTACTGATAAGGACAGACAACACCACTGTCATGTGGTACATAAACAAGCAGGGAGGCACTCATTCTTATCCCCTCTGCAGTCTAACAATGCTTCTCTGGGAAAAATCCCTGAGCCTGAAGATACATTTACAATCCCAGTTTGTACCAGGCAAGGACAATGTACTGGCGGACAACCTGAGCAGAAATTTCATGGATCCACACAAATGGATGCTGCATCCTCACATTTTCTCTCAACTAACGAAGACATGGGGAAGACCGGATGTAGATCTCTTTGCATCCCACTTAAATCATCACCTGAAAAAGTTCTGCACAAGGACTCACCATCCTCTAGCCTGGAAGACGGATGCTCTCTCCTTCAGCTGGAATTCTCTAAAAATGTATGCATTCCCTCCTCTGCCTCTGCTGACCAAGGAGATACTGAAGATCAAAGCAGAACAACCAACAGGTATTTTGATAGCTCCAGACTGGCCAAGGCAACACTGGTACCCATTGCTATTGACCATAACTCAGACCAAACCATGGCCTCTGACCCTATGGCCCCTGCTCCTAACACAACACAATTACAGGACTGTACATCAAGACCTGAAATCATTACATCTGTCAGCCTGGAGGCTAACATGACTTCTCCACCTAACTCTCTATCAAAATCAGTTCAAGAAATCTTGCTGGAAGCACGCAGACCTTCCACAAGAAAAACATATTCAGCCAAATGGAAGAGGTTCAGCATCTGGAATGCCAACAGGGGTCAGGACACAGTATTACCGAGTATACCTCAGATTTTAGAATACTTGGCAGGACTACTTCATACTGGACTTTCGTACTCTTCAATAAAGATTCATGCCTCAGCAATCTCAGCAAAATACAACTGTGACCCTCCAGTGTTTTCTCATCCCTTGCTAAGACAGTTTCTAAGAGGAATAAAGAATATCAAACCTCCCAGAAAACAGCCAGTACCTGCATGGGACCTCAATTATGTGTTGGAAAAATTAACTCTTCATCCATTTGAGCCAGCAGCAAGTTCAGAAATGCAATTTCTTTCATGGAAGACGGCCTTCTTATTGGCAGTCACATCTGCAAGAAGAGTTTCAGAGATACAGGCACTCATGGCAGTGCCTCCCTTCCTCATTTTTCATCAAGACAGAGTTTCTCTAAGAACCAATCCTACATTCATGCCCAAAGTTATTTCCAGGGTGTCTCTAAATCAAGTTATTCACCTGCCTGCATTCTTCCCCAATCCTCAAAATAGAGGGGAAAAGCTACTGCATACTTTGGACATACACAGACAACTACGTTACTACTTGGACAGAACTAAGGCCTCCAGAAAGTCTGACCAACTGTTTGTAGCCTATGCTGCTGGAGTGCAAGGAAAAGCAATCTCCAAACAAACAATTTCAAAATGGATTGGACATTGCATCAGATTCTGCTATTCTTTCCATGGAAAAGGTGTGCCAGCCAATATTAGGCCACATTCCACCAGAGCTATGGCCACTTCCACAGCTTTCCTAAGAGGAGTGGCAACAAAGGACATTCTAGAGGCTGCTACATGGAGCTCCGTGCATACATTTACCAGGCACTACAACCTGCCCTTATATTCCAGATCCCGAGCAGGCTTTGCTTTGGCAGTCCTGCAGGGGATTTTAGCTGCACCATCCTTATCTTAGTCCCATCCACCCCCAGCTTGGCTATGGTATTCAACCCATATGTTATGACTGCAGTTGCATTCTTGAAGGACATAGTACAGTTTTGTACCTACCATAAATGTAGATGTCCGATAGATATGCAACTGCAGTTGGATTTTCCCTCCCACCTACCCCTCTGTATCCTTCTTTTTGGGTCCCTACCCCTTTTCCCATTAGCTGGGGGTATTCCTATGGTGTATCTGTTTATTACTGTTGTGCATGTTTGGGATTATTTTTATCCATTTACCAAATTTAGCCTTCCTAGGAGGGCACCTGGCATCTGGGGCAAGAAACACTGAAGAAGATGACGTCGGCCGATGCCTTTATACTCAAGCCGTGGTGACGTCAGAGAGGAGGCGACACCGGCCGACGCCGGACCCAGACTTTGGAATTCGGCCGACCGAGGGCTGCCTGAGGCAGGACAACCCATATATTATGACTGCAGTTGCATATCTATCGGACATCTACATTTATGGTAGGTACAAAACTGTACTTTTTCCTTATTTGTTGTTTTAAATATTTCCTGTGATTTTGAACTCTGATGTAACTGATGCTTATTGAGTATTGTCTTGTTCTTTTATTATTAAATGTATTTAAAGCTGTTATTGTGGCTGATATTTGTAAGACATATTTATGCTCTTGAGAGTACTTGCATATCTATTTGGTGACACTGTACAGGCCACTCCTAAATAGCCTTCTGTTGGCCAGACCACCATTTGGATTAGTAGTAACATTACACAGTAGGATTGGACACCCTTTGTTAAGGACCTTAAAGTAGTCAATAAGGGGTTTTGATGGCAGTGATAACTATCTTATAATCTGGGCAGAAGGGGGCATAGCCAGTAAACCTGTGCCAGCCTTTTCCAGGTGTGTGTTTATGTATAAATCAAGTCTCAAAGTGTGCATGTGTGTCAGCTACTTGGGCAGGGACATGAAGCACTGGTTGGACAGAGAGAGTGTTGGGAGGACTTGGCTTGGAACCCTGGCTAAGGACTCAACTCTATAGCTATGCCAGTGGAGAGCATTACTGGAGATCTGGAGAAAGAGGGAGAAACCTGCCCCAGACTGACTGTGATCTATGTGTACTCTTAAGGGAAATGGCACTTTACTGTTTGTGTGCTTGTCATCCTTCCAGTGTGTACATCCCCCACTGTTGCCAGTGGTGAGGATTGAGGCTCCTTGATTACTGGGCCAGTGCAGAGGCATCACACCTGGCTCTATCATTGTGACTTTGAGGACAACTTTAAGGTATCCTTCACTAATGCCTTCTGTGATGGTTCTGCCTTATTCATATCTGCAGTGATAGACAAGTTGTTAAGATGCAAGCAGGAAGGTAAGATACTAGCTATGATATGTCAAGTTTGAAATCCCTCCGAGATCCCGTAACAGAAATCAGAAGAGGTCCAAATCTTTATGGTTCCAGAAACTCAAGCAATAACCCTTTGACTCCACCCCAGACAGGAGCAGCCTTGGCAGAGGCATTCCCTTCAATGGGCACTGATCCAGATGTTAAGTAAGTCCACAAAATTAGGGATTTTGGTGGCCATTTATGGTGAAAGCCTCCCAAAGTCCCTGAAGGCTTGCCTGATTATTTACCACTGGAGGCATTTAGGGCCATTTATCTCTCCACTCGTTTGCGTGGATGGCCATCACACAGGCTGCTTGGGTGAGAGAGAGAGAACATTCAGATGTTATGCAAAAAATACAATGCCATCCAAGAGGTCCCACAAAACCAGAGGGAGTTCAGAATCTATTCAATATTTTTTTAGTTCCAAAGAAAACCAAGGACTTCAGGCCATTCAGGAAACTCAGTGACCTGAACTTCTGCATCAAAAAGACCCATTCAGAATGATTGGTGCAAGTGATTTTGCCTTGTCTGAAAGAGTGATTGTATTTGTTCAACAGATCTCCAGGATGCCTATCTCTTTATCAAGATAACCAAGGCATTCCAGTGTTTTTTTTTATGCTTTTGGCTTGGATCCAGTCATTTTCAGTTTACAATCCTCTTGGTCTCACTGCTGCCCCTTTGTGTTCACTATGTGCATGGCAGGAGTCACGGCCCACCTGAGACTCAGAGGTACATGTGTTCCCATAATTAGGTGACTGGCTCCTCACTGCTGTAATCAAAGAGGCTCTCATCACAGCCAGAGATTATTTGCTACAGCTCTGCCTATCCTTAGCTATTTCTGTAAATTATGGAAGGTCAAACCTTCAACCAACTCCATGCATACTTTTTATCAGCTGCCATCTGGACACAACAAACTGTACTGTCAGTCTTATCACATGCAGAATCCAGTCTTTCAAGAGTGTCAATCCAGTGTCTTCTAAAACGTTCTTCTCATATGGCTTCTCTGGTTTTCAAAGTTGTAGGGCTGATGCTTCTATGATATAATGATCACACACTCATATTTTTGTATGCACATACTGTGATGGCTGCTGAGGGTTCACTGATCCCAGATTTCAGATCACCCCTCAGCCCCCATACACATCACTTAGCTATGCAGGACTCATTTAGAATAGTATCTAACATCTCCAGTACTTTTTTTCTATAACGGGGAGACCCTTTGTTCTCCCTCCATCCTTGGCACCAGCCACCTCCTCTCTGGGGTGGGAGGCATTTTGAGGGCATGATGGTCCAAAAAATCTTGAGTCAGACAGAGGCCACTCTTCACATTAATGTTATGGAGATGAGGGTGGCCCTCCTAGTGCTGTGGGAATTACAGGACCACCTCTCTCTGGGTGTGATTTCCATTCACAGAACAGAACATGTAGTATCATATTTGAACAAGTAAGAAGGATCCAAATCACACCTTTGCTGAGCTATGAGAGTTTGGCAATGGGAGATCACTTTGCATCACTTTCTAATTGCAACACACAGTCCAGGAAGACCAACTTCCTATATAACAGGCTGAGCAGGTTCATCCTGATGCCTAATGAGTGGTATCTCATTCCAACAGTAGGCATGCAAATCTTCCATTACTGGGGTCAGCCTTGCTGAAATATGTTTACATCCCTGACCAACACCAAGTGCAGCAGCTACATTGCCCTGATCACTCCAAAGGGACAGTCCCTGAGTAATGCTGTAGTTGGGCAGTGGCCCTACAGATGTCTGCTGTTTTTCTTTCTACCTCTTCCCCTAATCTCATGATTTTTACAGAAAGCATCAGCATGCCCCTAACAAAGTGTATATGGCTTCTAGATTCTTGTCCAGATCTCCTATCTTATCTCTCCTGGCAGCCTTACAGAACCTGAAATTAAATGAATGTTACACTAGTTCCTTTGATGGCCAAAAAACCCTCATTACTTGAGAGTGTACTTCACATCCTTTCTGCATCTAAAAATAATCCACTTATAAAGCATACAAAAACACTTCTCTATATGGTCATTGAACCAGTGCATTGATCCCTTTTCTGCTACTGTTCCCATTTCTATTGAATGTATTTAACTCTGGTTCTAGTTTCTTAAAGTACATCTAACATCCATTCCAACTTCCATAATAGGTTTGATAGACATTTTATTGCTTCTCACAACCCATAGAAGGTGTTTATGAATGGAACTTTTCTCCTATTCCATCCAATGAAGGACTCCATTCCACACTGGGACTTGAATTTTATTATAGAAATATTGAGAAAAGCTCCATTTGAATCATTATCTTCTACACAATTAAAGTCACTCTCCTGGAAAACTTTGTTCTTAAAAGTGGTTACTTCTGTAAGTGGAATTTCAGAATTGTAAGATTCATCTTTTCACCTTCTGTACTTGGTGTTTCATAAACATGTAGTATCTCTTGAAAGTAATCCTTCCTTTATCCCCAAGATTGTCTTGGAATCTAACCTAAATCAGCCAATACATTTACCAGTTTTCTTACCTAATCATTCTAATAAAGGGAAGTATGTCATTCACACACTTGATGTACATAGTCAGCTTAGATTTTACCTCAACAGGGCATAGGCTGACAGAAAAGATATACAGTTGTTCACCTATTAAGCGAGGACGGAAAGTCTCTTAAAATAATCTTTTTCAGATCGCATGTCCTTTGCATGCACTTAATGGAACAGAACATTACCAGCTACACCTAGGGGCTTATTTTGAAAGAGCTGTCATAGCTTCCACAGACTTTTTTTTTTGTTAGAAATTCCACTGTGGACAAAATTTGTGCTGCAGCAACACAGTCCACATTACATACCTTTGCCAAGCATCTCAAACTGGATATTAACTCCCAGATACAGAGTATCTACTGGGTCTACATTTCTTGGAGGTATCCTCTCACATTGCCATTCAGGAATTTGGGTAGCTTGGGATTCTGACGCATCAGTCAGATAAGATAGACTGTATGAAATAGGATATTGAAATTATGTACTTACCATAACACTGCATCGTTTTCATCCTAGTCCATCTGATATGACATCCCTTCCATCACCCTGCTTCCAAATCATCAGTTACTTCTAAGGTTGTGACAGATCAGCTTAAAGCTCTTCTACCATCTTATTGCCATATGTTATATTATGTTCATAGTCCATCACACTAGTCAGCAAACTTGATCTAAAAACAGTTGTGTGCAAGAGGATTGTGGGAGGGAATAATCGTGAAGGAACTCTAGTAAAGGCTGAATTAAATCTGCAGCTTGCTACCAGTTAGTCATATCAGGTGGACTAGGATGAAAAGGATCCAGTGTTATGGTAAGTAGGTAACTTCCATGTATGTCGCATGAGGAAACATTTGCACCAAATCAGGAAATTCATTAAAAAAGAAAACTTTGTTTTGAAGTCTGATAAACTTTCTAAGATAAAAATTGGATAAATTGCAAAGAATAGATTAAAATCTGAAATGGCCAAACACAGGGAAATGGGTCATCATAGGCACCATAATTTCACTGCTTCAGCTAACACATCCATATAGCTCAACTTCAGGCTCTAGCCCGACTTAACCCAACTACTTTGCCATAGTAACACAGACACACTACACCAGAACTATAATACTACATCTAATCTGGGTTTCATCTAGGACCAGTCCTTTTTTAGTGTCTTGTATAACCAACTGTAGAAGGACTGGAAGAAAAAGTAGGTCATTTTGCAGCTCTAAGGATATGCAAACTAATTGATCCAAAAACACTGGTGTAAATAGGATGGCAAAGACTTTGCAAGGTTGTAAGTGGTCGGGTATATGACAGTTGATTTTAGATTCATCGCAGAATAATGTAAGACAATACCCATGGGTAATAAAAGCTCAGAAAAAGTCTACATAATAGAAGGTAACATACTGCTAAGAACAAACTCTGGAAAGGGGCATTGGTATATTAAATTATTTAACTATTGGTAGTCATTATCCGACTAAAGGCTTAAAAGATGGAAGCCGTGCAAAACAAAAATATGCAATACAACAGCTCAAAAAAGTTTCAAAAAAACAGTACTAACTCACTTTATTAAAAAACACAACTAGCAAGCGCTTTCGTTCTAACCGAACTTCATCAAACCAAGTTGCATAATCACACCAACAAAGAATAAATAACTGAATTCAAAAGTTACATGACCCAATCCATTTAATGCTTTAACCCCTTCCTTTTCAGAACAGCTTTAAAATTCTGTCATTAATAACTGGATAGACACGGGCATTTAGCCTGACCTGCCAACAATATTCCTTCCAATCAAGATCATCTTCAGCATCTCACCTGGATGGAGGAAGGAATATTGTTTTTAGTATTATTTTTTTCTGTCTGTTTTTTGAGCTGTTGTATATTGGTAGTCATTGTTTGAAAGAAGTAGGAAAAGGTGTTTGCGTGTGGGGTAGTGGTCCTGGCATGTGTAAAGAAAGGCACCATCAAAAGAAAACGAGACATTATCCTTTTGTCTGTACAGTTGGTTATTGAGACCACATGTGACTGTGTATAGTTTTGTTGATCCCACTTCTACAAGAACACAAAACAGAGCAGCACAAATTATGCTGATCTGACACTCGAGCTATATGATGAAGATAATCTAGGTTACAGTCTTAAGATGCATGTCCCTGAAGTTAGGAAGGAGAGAGGTGGCATAATAGGAGTATTGCAATGATCTCAAAGAAATCAACAATAGCCAAGAGGCAGCATCTTTCAGACGGGGATATTATAATTAAGTTAATAAGGAATAATCTGTAGATAGTATGAGGAAAGCTTGTGTGGTGATGCACAAAAGTATTTTTTCCATGAATACTGTTACTGATGCATATACTAGCTTTTGCAAGAAATTATAAAATCCAAGAATCAGTTGGTTAGATTTGAAGGCGGCTGTGCTGCAAAACAAGAAGTCGTAGGGCACTGTTTAATAAGGAATTGACATTCATCCTTTAGGCAGGACATAGCAGACTAGGTAGGCAAAGTGGTGCTTACCTGCCCATAAAGTATTTTGGTTAATTCACTTACAGTATATTTGAAGGTGCCTTTCAAGAGGTTTATACACACTGCATGCCCTGTCTTCACTAAAATGTATGACAGATGAGCAAAATGTATGATATATGATCGAACTTGAAATTGTAAATGCAGAACAGAATGGAATCAACTATACTGATATTTGAAAACTGCAAAGCAATATAAATTATGACTATATTGCTTTAAAACATTAAAGGATAGTGAGTAAAATTGCCTTCTTTCTGCAGTCCAGGTAGTTTTTGAGAGCTAAAATGAGTGGCACACATCATAATGTATAACAGTTGAGAGGTAAGGATTGATGAGGTTTCTTTTTTTTTTTTTGCAAACTCTGTTTATCTGTATTTTCTTAATGAACAGACAAGACAAATAAAGACAATTTTTAAGAGTTAAAGTGATACATTTGAGTGGTATTACATTATACATACAAAACAATGTAAAATAACGCTAACAAGCTATGTGCACTCTTGCTAAATGCCCAATCAATTATGCAGAGTATCAGATAGTTATCCAATTTAATCAAATAAACAATAACAACGAAAAAATGTAAAGTATTTTAAATGCCCAAGTATTGTATAAATGAAAAGAAAAACAAGTATTATAGCAAGCATGACTAGCTCAAAAGCCCATTTCAAGGGTTAGAAAACATCTGTATTTTTGTTGTAACACGTGGTCAAGTAGTATATTCCAGTATTCAAGAAAACATTAGATATTTGGGATTTATGAGATTTCTGATTTCAGTGTAGTTTGTTCTAGTTAATTATGTGTGTAGCTTTTTATGAAAGTTGTTTTATGTATTTTTCAAATTCTTTGTGTATAGCCAAGACTG
This sequence comes from Protopterus annectens, assembly GCF_019279795.1. Lineage (NCBI taxonomy): Eukaryota > Metazoa > Chordata > Ceratodontiformes > Protopteridae > Protopterus > Protopterus annectens. The sequence continues at coordinate 503,042,467 of NC_056729.1, forward strand.
CACTACTTCTGAAATTGTTGCTCGTAGTTGTAGTTATGCAGAGCTCATGCTTGGCTCCCTTTTCACAACTTTATGAAGTTTTGCAGCCAGAGGGCACTATTGTATAGGAAAGTATGATGAGTTATGGTAAGGCAGGGAAAAAGAGAGAATTTGCTCAGTGCAGCAACATCTTCTGACTGCAGAAATTTGTCGAAATGTAAAAAAAAAGCCTGGCATAAACTGTGACAAAATGTGAACTGAATCAGCTTGCAGATAGAGGGATATTATATCAATAGTTCAGTTTTACAGACGTAAAATATTTGCTGTTCAGAAAGAAAAGTGACAGAACTGTACAAATTTAAAAGAGGAATATATGCAGGGTTTATGGGTGAAAAACAGCAACTTTGCATTCATGTTTTAGTCCTATAAGTATGGTATTTAAATAATCAGTAAGGGGATGCTTCCAACATAGACAATTCACTATTTGTACAACAATATTGCTTGATATGACCCTTTCGTCATGCTGCAAATATACAAAACATTTAAATAACTGGAAATGTTATTTGGTCTATAGCCCTTTCATTGGTGACGTGTTCCCGAAGTAAGACAAAAAGTTAGTACACAACTGGGCCTATCCAGAAAAATTACTAGGTACTGAACTCCCTCTGCTAGCATGGGGCAGTGGAAACAACCTTTTTATTGCTGTTAAGAGTCATCCTAATGCAAATATCACACTATTCCTTTGAAGACTCAGTAAACTTGTCAAGTATTGGTGAAGAAAATATACTACTTTATGATGTTCTTACCCTGGGGGTACACTGGTATGAAATCCTAGAAAAACAAACTATTTGCAAATCAAAGATGAGGATGACCTTTTATTCTGAGTTCTCTTCTTCAAACAAGAGTTTATGAACTGATTAATGGCTTAGCTGGCAAGTAAATTGAACGTCTGAGAAGAAAACTGCCATATATCATCTTCCTCCAATGGGCTGCATTGTGTAGGAGGCCTATGAGTAACCTACAAAAATGGGTCTGCGTTTTAAACAGTAGCACCAGATAGCTTGGGTGCACTTCCTTCATTCATATCAAGATCAGAGGACCTGAGACAGGTGAGAACATGACTAAATAAATTCCACAACAGCAAGACAATGTCATTGTACAGTGTCCCTTCCCATGACACTTTCTAATAATGCTTGATAGTCATTGTGATGTGATCACTTCATACAAGACTAGTAACTACAACCTAACCTTAGCTGATAATCTGGTATTATACACACTGCTGTCTGTATTTGCAACACTTACCCAGCTTGTATCTGTGCACCTTTTCAGGAAATCTGTAACCTTTTATCTTTGTGATCACATTATCAGTGCCAAATTTTGCAGAACAGAGTAAGGGATAGCATGGCAGATCATCTAACCATAATGAAGTCAGCACTTTTTAGAGACTGTTTTTGACATATTTAGATGCACAGGAAAATCATCTTCCTGATCCGTCAGCTTTGCTTTATCTTGTCAGTCCGATCTGTCCACAGAGCTATGAGATTGTATATTTTTTTTTTGCCATTAGTTTAGTGACCTTGCTAATACACTGAATCATCTACACTTTGTTTGCTTGACTGCAGACACTTCAGCTTCTAAAATACTCTGCTAAATTGTAGACAACTCATCTACAATGTGCAAATGACTATCTTACTGTATACATTCAGCTTACCAGTTTTCATTTACCTATATCTGGATCTAGGTTAGGGCTTTAACAGTTGACTGACTCATTTTAAATGAATCCAAAGCTTCAAAATAGCATGAAAATAACTTTTGAGCAGAGGTGTTGCACCTCATATCATCAAGCAGAGAGCTCTGTCCCATATTCACAGACATATAATATAATGACTTACCAGGCTGATGCACTTCGGGGGAAAGGAGGTTGCTTCTTTGCAGGGTGTGAATTGACTTTTGACTAGCTGTGTGAAATTCACATTTCAGAGGTGGCCATTATCTCATTTCCCTTACAGTATGGTAGTGTGTCTGCTGAAATTCTGTGGACTGTAGCATGATTCTGAGAACAGTAGTATATGAGTGAAGTCTTACTCCAAGGTATTGTTTTCTTGCTGTTAGTTTATATAAGTATACTGTAGGGTTGGGGAGGCATACAGCCTGTCTGCACAAACACTTAAAAGGTATAAGTAACAGTGAATTTTGGAATTTACTGTTTTAGCTGAATTGTAGTTAATTTTTGAAGTGTCTAGACTCAGTGTCATGTGTTTCATTTAAGAAACACTTATAGATAGTTACTAAGCATGGAGTTCCAGGAGACCATCGAAGAGAGTTGCCCAGTTATCTTCTTGCCTCACCACACTGCCTGATTAAGCGACTTGTTCAGAATCTCACCTTATGCAAATAGAGGCTGAACTGCTCAAACCCTGGACTACAAGAGGCAGCACATTAACAGCTCATAGCTTTAATGCTAATCCTCTGAAATCTAACCATGGTAGGACTCGAACCTACAATCTTTTGACATGAAGTCAAATATCTTAGCCAGCAGACCACATTGCCAACTCCAGGACAAGTCAAGAAAGCCAATTTACTAATATTTTGTGTTATCTTGGATACACTTAATAGTATACATTATGCCTAATATTTGAAATACCTGAAATAAGTATTTCCTTAGAGACACTTTTTTTCTGAGACATTACATTTTTTCTTGTGATTGAGTGGTTTAAAAATAGCTCATTCCAGTCACCTGGTTAGCAAATAAACAGTTTGCACTTTCATAACACTGGTATACATTTTCCTTTGTGTTCTTTACATTACATTTCCATTATAAACATATTTAAATAAAATTGTTGACAGAAGATTTCAACACAACCTTTCTACTATGCCCTTTTGTAGCATCTAGCTTACAGAAGTGGGCCTCCTTCCTTATATTTTCCACACTTTCCAAGCACTTGTAAAGCTTTCAGTTTTTCTGAATTGCATTGAATTAAGTGTTGTCATTCTACTGATTCACCACCTTCAAAGTTAAAAAAGTCATTTGTCTGACGTAAAACATTTACCCTTCAATTTTTAGTTCTGAGCTCCCATGCTGTTATTGTTTCTTTAGGAATCCATGCTCTATTTGTTCATTCTTTTTTAATATTTTATGAATCCAAGTAAAGTCCTCAATTTTTCTGCCTTTTTCCAATAAAAACTTGCTTTATTTTTCAACCTTCTGCTATAAATCACACCTTTTATTCCCTTTAACATTCTAGTAACTCTTCTTTGAACATTTTCCATCACTCTTCCTTCTTTCAGCGTAAATATCCTCAAGAACTGAACACGCTATTTCAAATTTGCGTCTGTGATCTGTGTAAGGGCATTATAATTTCAATTTTCATTCACTCGATGCCTCTGTCTAAATACCACATTGTTCCTCAGCCTTAACTATCACCCTTTCCTCTTTTTTGATGGCCCTTAAAATGGTGAGTAATCATGAATAAAATCTTCCTTATGTAACACATCATCATCCATTCTGTAATCATTTATTTTCTGATACACAATGTACAATACGCAAATTATTAAAACACATTTACCATATGCCTGCCTGTTAAATTTGCATAGATAATTTTGCAGGCTTTAAGCATCATCCTTTGCAATTGCCTTTGTTTTTGTGTCATCAGCACAATATTAATCTGATTTTGTATACCCACATGAAGATCACATAAAAAGGTATTATATAATAATAGTCTCAGCACCAGCCCCTCATCTCTAATTACTTTTCCTCTGACTGAACCTGTGTAACCTAAACTATTTGACGTTTGTAGTTAAGCCAGCTGCAATTCATCTCAATTTTTTAGCCATTCCTTTCCATTTTAGTTTCTTTAAAACTTTATGTGCTGAACCAGTTATTTTTTCCTAAGGTACAGAAATAGAATGGCCAAGTGATTTCCCTTACCCATTCATAAACTTGAGTCATGTTAAGCAGAAAAGACTTGTGACATGTTGCCTGTTATCCTCCAAATCAATGTATCTAAAAAATAACTGCCCCTTTTGTAATGCTATTTCACATAACCTTACATATAACAGATATGCAGTGCTTAGGCCTGTGGTTACACAAATCCTCTGATCCATTTTTTAATACTAGCATAACCAGAGCTGGTTCTTGGTTGAGTGAGACCCTAGACAGGGTAATAAATAGATCAGGGTCTTCTCCCTGACAGCACCCCCCCAGCCATTCCAATGTCCCATTACTTGGCTATTTCTTCCCAGATACCATAAACACTGCTCAAACCTGTCAGTATGCATATTTTCTTTTTCGCTTCTACAGTGATAAGAGATATTTAAAACTTGTATTTCAGATTTTATAACACAAACACTGATAACCATTTGCTAAACAAAGCAATATAATCTCAAAACAGACTTAGCATGAATAGTAAGCTTTTCTGCCCTTGAAACTCATTCATTGGAATGGCATTGAAACCCACATTCAAAGAAAATACATCTTGCCAGTAGTGAATTGTGTTTACCTTTGGGCTGTTTTTAAACCATAGGCCCCTTGCACATATTATTTGGACCATGCATACATGCACATGTTCTTTGATGTACCATCCTGATTGTATTAAATTATATTCCTTGTATAATACAGCACAGTTTGTTAGAGTGTTTTACATTTGCAGGTTTGAACATTTTTCCAGTAATCAACGAAACAAACATATGAACCAATAATGGCAAAACTACCCATTACAGAACATTTCAACCACAAAGGCCACGCTAACTTCTGTCATTACAGGCTAGCAGTATCCGTCAATCTTCACAATCTCTGAAGAAGTAAGTCATCTGAATAATTCAACATTAACGAGATCTATAACTAATGAAGAGGTTGCTGCTGGCAAACAACTTTACATTTCAGTGTTTCATGTACAAATTCAGTGCCTGCTGCCCTTGAAGAATAAACTGCCCATGTTATGTTAAAAAAAATGTTGTTAAGCTGTTAATTCTGCAACAGGGAATGACTGTTAAACCACCTACAGGTTCATAGTTACTAGGTATATCATTCAAAGGAGGACACACTCAGGAATGCAGCACTTCCATTCCCCCTTTAAGGGCACTATAATATCGACACTCTATTGGCATGGTGTGGGAGTAGAACCCACAGCCTTCTGCACCAAAGGCAAATATGGTACCTGTTGTGCTACTAACACTGCTTTTAAAGTTTATAGCACAAACACTGATGATGGCCATGTGCTAAACGTAACAGTTACACATTGAAAACAGACTTAGCATGAGCAACAGGAAACTTCTTTTGCATTGAAACTGCACAGAAACTCAAAATTCATTGAAAACATACAGCAGTCCTTGAAAATGCACAGAAACTCAACATTTTTTTAAATGTATTAAAATTCAGCAGTCCTTGTTGCTGACAGTTTGGCACCTGGTGTAGGAGATTCAGGATCTAGGATCCTGTACTGAAGGTAGGAGGTTTGAACATGAATGAGTTAACTAACCTGCCATTCCTAACTGGACATTGCACTCGCACCCCCCCCCCCACACACACACCTACCTAGGAATGATCCGTTCATCATTCTCCACTAACCTAGCTCAGGAACGATCTGTTCATTCTCAGTGTTCATAAACTGTGCACACACTGTTTCAGCATGAATGTGCATGTGTAATATTAAAGATACATGCTGCCACCCAACCTAACCTCTATTTCCTCCTTTCCCCTCTTCAAACTTAATCTTAAAAATCACCTAAAACTTCAATGGTTATGCCCTTGCTGTAACCCTGACTAATACTCTACTATTAGCTTGTAACCTCACTTCTCACTCTTCCTTTACATTACTACTCTGCCAACAAATGTTATGTAAATGTTATCTTCCACAATTTTTTAATCCTGATGGTTTACTGTACAATGTTATGTTAATTCCTTCCTAATGTATGTGGCATTGCCTCTTATTGCTTTGTTTTTTCTATATTATTATTAAGTATGTGGAGCTTTTCTCCCCGGGCCTCTACTGAAAATGGAAATATCTCCAGCTAGACTAGCCCGGTTAACAAATGTAAAATAAAATAATAATAATAATAAATAAAGATGCCCGTACAGTTGCTACTAGGGATGCACTCTGTGCGCATCCTTAAAGAAGAAACATAATGCATGCAGAGGGCATTTCTAAAGAAGTGTAACTTTTTGTGGCATTCCCCTGGCCAGTGTGCCACCCTCCATGGCTATGCCCCCCCCCCAAGCTAGTGGGCCCTAGGTGACTGCCTAGGTCACCTAGTAATGGATCTGGCTCAGATCATCACTGCTACTATTTTTATACTCCAAGTAACTTTACTCTTTTTAAGTGCTGTGTTAAACAATCTTTCAAGTGCCGTGTTAAACAGTTTTGTCACTGGATAGATTAATATATCAGCTTGCTCTTTTGACACCCTCTGTGATGTCCACATCTTCTGATATTTAGCTCAGTTAGTTCCTTGACCACTCCATCAGTAGTTATAGCTCCATTTTTTTTTAAAGTTACCATTTTACCAGTACTATTTCCTTTTCATACTGGCAACCTACTCCTTTCCCATTTGTACCAAACATACAACAAACAAAATGTAAAGGTAATGGCTCCATGGGTTATTTATACTCACTGCCATATTTCTGAAGCTAAACTATGTATGGCTTGCTAGTTATTTTCTCTCTAATGTTTTCTAAGAATCTTTGTGTTTTGGTTAGCCTCAGCCATACCATATTAACTACTTTCTCTGACTTTTTCCCCTTACTGCCTTATACTTAGAGTCTTCACCTTACAGATAAAAGGTTCAGGGTTCGATTCTGACTTGGGGTTATTGGCTAGGTTTGTAGTAGTCTACAGACTGATTGCCTAGTATTTGCCTGTGAAACTAAGTGTTGAAGTATGAAAAAGATGCTATTCACCTAAAATAAATGTGGACATTTTATACCCCTTAAAATGACCTCTAAGGCACAATAACTCATTGGATACATTTGAGATGCATGGCTAGGCTTATAAAGGCCACTGTGGTCATTAGCCAAGTATACACTTGTGAACCATATATTAACCTTTTTTATTTTATTATAGCTGTCACTTTTCTTAAACCTTCAATAACTTTATTATTTATTCAAACTGTTTTTCTCTGTTTATATGTGTCTTCTAATACTTTTATATAGCTAGCATACAGCGCAATACAAAATAATTAATAAAAAATGCCTTTCATTAATATAAAAGCTTGTGGCTGTATATGTATCAGTGTTTGTAATCTGAATCTTTATTGTTATGTATGTGTGTGTGTATATCTACATACATCTATATCTATTAGTATATATATATATCTATATCTATCTATCTATATATATATATATATATATATAAACAAACAAACACATACATACCTAAATAATATGTATATTTTTCTCTTGCTCAGATTGGTAACAGAGTAACTTAATATGTTGTCTCCCCAATAATATTTCAGATCAGTCTATTGATCACTGATGTTGACATGTTTGGAATGAATAGTGTATGTCATTTTGTTATCCTGTGACTGTCAGCATGCATCTGTTGAATTCTCTGACTGTAAGACTTAAGTACTCTCTGTCCTTAATAATTTGATAAGTGACTGTCAGCACCACTATCACTGTATTTGTACAGGTTATGTATCATTGGTATCTTTGTATTGTAGTATGTTCATGTGGAGCTTTTCCCTCTGGGCCTCCACTAAAAATGGGTTCCACCCAGTTAGACTATCCTGGTTAACAAAATGAACAAACACACTGTTGCTGTTACTTCTTTTAGATCCATGTAGTGTTGAAAAAGTAACCAATTATTTCTGTTTAAGCAGTTATATAAATGCTACTGTATTTGAAACATCAATACAGAATTTCCAAACAAAGGCTGAAAGCTTTACAAAATAATGCTAACCAGGACACTAATGTTGTCTGCATATCTTACATTTTGTGCATAACTATCTTGACTTTATGTTGTACCCACACCTATCTTCAGAACATGTAATTCCTTTTCCTGATTTCTACTCTTTATCTGTATTTTTTTTTGTACATGATATTGGATATGTAACTTAAATTTTCTTTTGTTGTACATATCAGCACTTCTGCATGATGTATTATTCTGCATTTGTCTGAACTGTGCTTCATTTGCAAATGGGCTTGGCCAGTCAGACATCCTGGTTAGTAAAGAAATAAGTAAATGAGAGAGGTGGAATTTACTGGAGAAAACTAGCAAAGGAACCAATATAGGATAAGCAAATAAGTAGAGAGGGAAAGTTAATAGACAGGATGGGGTCAAGCAGAAGCTAGGATTGCAAGTTAGAAACTGCCTTCCCTACCATGGACTGATATCAGAGAACAGGCAAAGAAAAAGAAATGGTGGAGTGCTAAATGAAATACTGGCTCTGGTAGATGTTTTGGTTGAGTCTAGAACATAACCTGCTGTTAAAAAAGGGGATAATTAGTACTTCAGATAAAATATTGGCATGATAACTATAAAAATCAATCAGATGAGGTTAGAAAAGCAATTTACAAAGGAACAATGGGCATGACTCATGAAAATGCAACAGAGCTCAGAAGGTGTAGGATTTTTGCTTTGAAGTGTTTGCATAGGTATTTTTATACCCTGAGCAGACTTCAAATAGCAAATGCTGTATGTATGACAGGAAAGGTGGGGCATAACTGGGGACATATTTTTGGGAGTGCAATGAAATTGGCATTATTATGATTTTTTTCTTTTCCATTAATGTATGCGCACCCATGCTTTAATTGATAATTTAGTAAAGGTATCTTAAAAAAAAACAAGTACGAGAAATGTTCACTACCCACAATTGGTACTTAATTTTACCGTTCTTCGTGTCACAAGTGGATGAACAGACATTTTCAGAGTTACACACACACTTTCATTTTTCTCCAGTCATTTATGGGATTAGGATGGGAAGTTAAAAAAGATGGTGCTCCTGTGAAACACTGCGGGTTTTATCCATGTGAAATGTGAAAAAGAACAGATGAACATATACTGATAACATTAGCTGAAGAGGATGAGATGTACGAGACATGTTCACTACCCACAATTGGTACTTAATTTTACCTAAAAATGTGATACTCTGTGCTCGCATGCGGTTAAGAAATTAAACGTGTATTGTACATCGTAATGGTTATGATATCTGTCATTGTTTATGCACATTATTTCATATGGCCATCTCTGATAACAGGTTTATTTCTGCCTAGTCATACCTAACCTAAAAGACAGAATCCCTGTTCTTCGTGTCACAAGTGGATGAACAGACATTTTCAGAGTTACACACACACTTTTATTTTTCTCCAGTCATTTATGGGATTAGGATGGGAAGTTAAAAAGATGGTGCTCCTGTGAAACACTGCGGGTTTTATCCATGTGAAATGTGAAAAAGAACAGATGAACATATACTGATAACATTAGCTGAAGAGGATGAGATGAAGAGAAACATGTTTTAGTTGATTTTTCATTGCTGGGAAGCCATGTGAATGTCTCACTTTACTTTTTCCTTAATAGTATTTCTCAGTACTGGAAAAAGAGTTCAGTTATCTTAAGTAAAAATTATACATTACACTAACATTTGACCAGTGGCTCTTGGCAAATGGCTAAATAATATGCAGTTGCAGAGTAATGTAATATCACTGTGATCTATCATCATAGCATTCCAAACCATTGCTGTATGACTGTAATAGTTCAAATAAAAAGCAATTCAGCCCTGGTTTCAACTAAAATAGTTTTAATACTGACGTTTAGCCAGCTCATCAGTTAGATGAGATGGGTTCTCTCTGTTATAAATTAACAAATGTTTGCTAAGTAATAGTTTTCCTTAATACAGGATAGATCCAGCGCTGATCTTTATTTGTAGACCGGTAACAAGTTTCATAAATGCAGAAGTGAAACACCTCAGTAATACTACAAACTTTAAATTTATTTAAATGTTTGATTTTCTTGCACAGATAAGAGGAAAATGGCTACTCATGTCAGGTAGCGTAACTGATTTGCTATGTCATCCTTAGTGCTTCTTTGGATATTTATCTATCAGTGCTATATAGCTACTAAGTTTTGGAATTGAGTACATTTTATCTTCTAAGAGTTTGTGCTTTCTGTTTTTATTTTTTTTCCTTGTTCATTTGACTTTCTGATTTAGAAATGGCGAAAGACTATTTTCTATATTTCCTCACAATTGATTATCATTCCAAAAGCCAAAAATAAGTAGCAAACGTTTAGAGATAACTTTGGGAACACCAGTATAAAATTGTAAGAGACTATTGTTAAACTGGTTAGAAATGTATCATCTGCTGACTAATGAATACTTGCCTATTTACTAAATCCATTCTGGGTGCCTTGAGACCCTGATGAGCCGCAATACATGGTCTTTAGATAAGGCTTAGAACTGATGGAATCATTTGCTTTTCTCCTAGCTTTATTTCATTTTAGTTAAAGAACACAGTTTTTAAGCATGCATTCTTATGGTCACGATAGTTACTATGGGGGTACAATTAGAGTCTCTTTCATCACTCAAAGATTGTTGACATTAGAGGAAGCAGACTGTACTCACATCAGTGGTATAGAATGATGAAGCCTTGACTACAGCCCAACTGACCTAAGTTCAGTTAGCGGTTTATTGTCTGGAGGAGCCGGGTGGTGGTGGAATTGAACAGCTTATGTCAGTTTGCCTCTGGGTTTACTGTTTTTTTTTTTTTTTGGGGCAGTTGAGGCACACCCTAGCAGAAGATGGAGTGTGTCTCCCTAGTTGCTATCAGGCTACCACTCATGGAAGGTAGGGGGGGTGGTCTGTGGGAGCTGAGGGTGGCTGAGCAAACTGGCGTCATCGGTAGTGATACTTGTGACACCATGCCCATTTGCCCCAGTTGGAGATTCCCCTCCCTTGCATTTTTAATCCCCAGCCCAGCCCACATATTTATACCCACCCTCAGCTCTCCCCTTTATTCAATGGGGGAGTGGCAGTCTCTAGATATGTAGATTGTGAGGTCACTCTGTCCCTGGAAAAGGTGGACCCACATATAAGGTTGCATTAAGATTTGGCCACCCCCCCAGATAGCAGTAAGGGAATGGAGAAATGAGAGTTAAGAGGTGTAGCGGGCAAAGTCTTCCTTTCTCTGGAGATGGAGGGACTTCCTGTAGGATTACAGTAGGATTTGGCCATCCCCTGGACAGCAGTTAGAGAATGGGGAAATGAGTCCTAAGGGAAGTAGAGAGCAAATTCATCCTTTTCTTGGAAAGGTCTGCCTACTTGCCTGCCTGCCTCCAGGGTTACATCAGGATTCTGTCAGACCCCCACCCCCTCATAAATAAGTGTGTGAGGATTAAAATAAAATTGGTCTACTGGGAGTAGGAGCAGTAATCAGAGGTGAGTGGAAAAATGGCAGGCACAGACTGCCGACATTCACTTTTAAGGCATAGCTGTAGACATTAGTTGCATTAGGTTGATATAATTTGCTTCAAATATGACATATCTAGTTGTATATGGATTCGATTTACAGCAGTTTATGCAAGGATAATAGGCAAGATTTGTGCTTGGGATGTCTGTTCATGGGAAGAGAATGTTTATTTATTACCTTTATTATATGAGCATAAATACTGAGTATGAGTGCTGAGTTATGTATTAGCTGACAGTTTCCCAGATAAGTACAGTTAATCTGCCAGTCTTTACTATGGATCCAAGCAATATATGGGTATTTAAGACAGCCTTCCGTCAGCTTGATTGGTAACTAAATGTGAGTAACCGTACTGATCAAGTACAACAGCAACTCATCACATAACTGTGACATAGCTCCTTCCCTCACACACAGTATACAGAGCTGAAAGCTAAAGGTCAGTGGCTTCCTTTGTCTCTGCTGACGAAAGCCACAAAAGAACTTGTACATCAGAATACTAGATTTTTTCCTTGAGTATTTTACTGCAAGGTAGCCTAATCCAGTATAAAGCAGTATAAACTGAACCAGAAACTTTAGACAGGAAAAGAAGTGGTTATTACTGTGATGATGTCCTTCATGGATGCATCTGCAGTCATAACAGCTGGGTTGTCCTGTCGTCAGGCAGCCCTACAGTCGGCCGGATTCCAAAGTCCGGGTCCGCTCGCTGATGTCGCACTTCACCCGACGTCATCTCTGTGGGTCTGCGGGTATAAAGGCACCAGCCGACGCCATTTTCCCCAGTCTTTCTTGCCATGGCCAAGCAGAAGCTGTTCGCAAGTGCCGGTCGGTCGGATCCAGAGATTATTTCTACCAATACTACTTCAAGACTTCTAAAGCTAAGTACCCGCTGGGGACTCTTTCTTGCCTCAGCCGATGTCAGAAAAGTTAATAATTGTTTAACCTGTGGGAAACAAATACCTCATAAAGATTTCCATTCTTACTGTCTGCCTTGTTTAGGCCCAGCCCACAACGTAGAAGCCTGTTCGGCCTGTGCTTCTTTCAACCGACGAACGCTTAGGCGTCGGTCAGAGTTTGCAGAACAGTTTTTCGGTTCTGACTTTGCTTACATTATGTCGTCGGAACCTCCGACTACACTTACTGCCAAAAACGAAAGAAAGACCGACACTTCGCGGTCCGCGGTTTCGCTGAAACCACGCTTAAGCAAACCGCGAGTGTCTCGGTTTCGCCGAAACCGAAAACTGATCTAGGTACAGCCGAATCTATCTCTACAGTTGAGGTCCCTACTACAATTCTTGAATCGGCCTCTGAAACTTTACCCACTGACTTATCAGACACCATTCCCCTGGATGTCTCTACCCCAGCACGTGGTGCTGCTAGGCCTCCAGCAGCCATGTCCATTAAGGCCTTCGCCAGGGCTAAAGCAGCCAAGACTACCAAATCAGTGCCTGTTAAACCACCCTCAACCAGGCCCTCTTCTAGTTCTCAAATGCTTACTTTGGCAGAAGATTTAATTTCTTTAATTAGAGGATCTCAATCTCACCCAGACAGGGCCTCCCAGCCCCCAGATAAGAGACCTAGGACAGAGCCCCGAGCCAGTATCCTCTGATGATTCTGCTGATGAATCAGACATTACTGACCAGCCAGAGGCCCCTTTCTCCAATTTTGAGGATTCTGATGCTGAAGAATCCATTCCAGCTGCATCCCCTCCAGAAGAATTCTCCTTTGGGGAAACCTTACATGCCATGCGAGAGCAGTTCCAATGGCAGCAGCAAGATTTCTCAGATTCCCGAAAAAGACTTAGAACCTTTCTACACCTTCCACAGCACAGGCCCTTAGCTATACCTCCTGTTCTCTGTGGTAGATGATGCTTTTAATGATGTCTGCTCTGCTCCAGATTCATTACCCCAGCCCCTGCCAAACCAGACAGATTTTACAGGGTGCCAGATACTCATCACCACCTTAACAAGGCCGCTGTTGCAGAGCCAGAAACTATATCCCAGGGTCCCAAGGCAGTAGTCGACCATAGCTAAAAACCCTACTCCTTCTGAAAGGGAAGCAAGGTCATTAGACAGATGGGGTAAAAAAGTATACACTTCAGCTACTCTCTCAGCTAGAGCTTTAAACTGCCAGTTTCACATGATACAATACCAAGAGTTTATGCTTGATCAGTTAACTAAAAAATTAACCACTGATGAATCTCTTGACAAGAAATTTGTATTAGAAATGGTAAATAACATACAACAGGTTAGTAACCATTCCTTAAAATGTGGCTATGATGCACTGGAGGCTTCATTTAGATCAGCCATGACTGGCACAGTGATAAGAAGGCATGCATGGCTAAAGGAGCAAGCTCTACCGGATCATGTTAAAGCTAAATTGTTAGATGCTCCTATGGATAAGACAAGTTTGTTTGGTGCACCTGCCCAGCAGGTTATGAAGAAAATGGAAGAAAAGGCAAAATCAGTTCAAACTGTTAAAGATTTCCTGCAGGTTCAACCCCCAAGGTTTAGCAGGAACTGGCCTGCCAAAAATTGGTCCTTTCCTGACTCCACAAAATTTCAAAGGGGCAGGAATAGACGTTCCAGGGCAGAAACCAAACCAGAGGAGGTGCCTACAGAGGACGGCAGTGGCAAGGTAACAACAGAGGCACAGACACAGCCACTGCCACTACTTCAACACAGCCACAGTGACTTACTCCTAAGTCCGCCTACCAGGGAACAAATAGCAGCTCCACTAGGCGGAAGGTTAACCTTATTTGCAAAGAACTGGCACCACATAACAAAAGACAAGTGGATTCTACAAATTATACATCAAGGTTACCGATTCCACTTCCACACTATACCAGTCAAAAGAGGAATGCCAAATCTACCTCCAAATCAAAAAACAGAAGCTTTACAACAGATAATGGAGTTGGCAAACATGAGAGCTGTGGAAAAGTGCCTACAGCAGAGCAAGGAAAGGGTTCTACTCCAGACTATTCCTAGTTCCAAGAAAGGAAAAAAGTTGGAGACCAATTCTCGACCTGTCCACCTTGAATACATACATCATTGTCCCAAAATTCAAAATGCTGACCCTACAGCAACTTCTTCCCATGCTGGGCAAGGAGTGTTGGCTGGTAACTCTAGATCTCAAGGAGGCATACCTGCACGTCCCTATTCGACCAATCTGCAGAAGATACCTCAGATTTCTTGCAGGATCAGAGCACTATCAATTCTCAGCATTGCCTTTGGCTTATCTACTGCGCCCAGAGTATTCACAAAATGCCTGGCATCAGTAATCGCATACTGCAGACTACAGGGAATTCATATTTACCCATACCTGGACGACTGCCTGCTACAAGGGGACAACAAAAGCAAGTTGACAACAGATTTACAAAGGGTCATTTACTTGCTACAAGCACTGGGATACACAGTCAATCTACAAAAGTCAAGGCTGATACCATCCCAAACAAGGACATTCTTGGGAGCGGAATTGGACACAGTGAGACAAATGGCATTCCTAACTACAGAAAACAAAAAGAACTCCCTCTTTACTTCTTGGCACTAACAAAGCTGAACAAATTAACAGCAAGAAAGTTTCTGCAGGCCTTGGGCTTCATGGCATCATGCATAATTTTGGTCCCATTTGCCAGACTACATATGAGAAAACTACAGTGGTACCTACGGAATTTATGGTCCCAACACAGGCACAGCCTCGAAACAGAAATCCCACTAATTCCATGCTTAAAACAGGAGTTCCTATGGTGGGCCCAGGCATGCCGGTCCAACACAGGCCTTCCCTTTCACAGATGTCAAGCAAGCCAGAGCATTACAACAGACGCTTCAGACCAAGGATGGGGGGCCCATATGCTGGACAAATGCGTGCAAGGATTGTGGACTCAGGATCAACTTCACCTGCACATCAACCTAAAAGAAATGCTGGCTGTAAAACTGGCTATCCAAAAGTTCAGACCATTTCTCAAAGAGGGCCAGCTGTTGATAAGGACAGACAACACCACAGTCATGTGGTACATCAACAAACAGGGAGGCACACATTCATACCCC
Source organism: Protopterus annectens (assembly GCF_019279795.1). Taxonomy (NCBI): domain Eukaryota; kingdom Metazoa; phylum Chordata; order Ceratodontiformes; family Protopteridae; genus Protopterus; species Protopterus annectens. The sequence continues at coordinate 503,057,884 of NC_056729.1, forward strand.
TATGCAGAATGACTTTGGAACTGTGGACCCTGGCAATCAGCTACAACATCCAGCTGCAGGCAAGATTTGTACCAGGAAAAGAAAATACTCTAGCGGACATTTTAAGCAGGACCACATCAGATGCTCACGAATGGCACCTGCACCGGACATCTTCAGGACCATTTCAAAGAAGTGGGAATGCCTCAGATAGATCTATTTGCATCACCTCACAATCACCAACTCAAAAATTCTGCACAAGGACATTCCACCCACTAGCATGGAAAGTGGATTCGCTCTCCTTCAGCTGGAAAGGCCTAACAGCATATGCATTCCCACCTCTCCCCTTGATATACAAAGTACTGCTAAAAATCAAGGAAGAACATCCAAGGATAATCCTGATAGCTCCAAACTGGCCAAGACAACACTGGTACCCACTACTGAGGAGCTTGTCTCGAACAATATGTGGCCAATTCCCCTGATGCCTTTGATGCTAACTCAGAACAACTACAGCACCATACATCCAAACCTGAAAACCTTACAACTGACTGCATGGAACATCACATAGCAGCAGCTAATCAAGAACTTTCCCAAAGAGTTAAAGACATTATTCTTGAAGCACGCAGACCTTCAACAAGAAGGAACTACGCTGGAAAATGGAAAAGGTTTGTCATTTGGAGTTCTGAAAGAGGAAAAGATGTGTCAAACATAGATATGCCTAACATTCTGGAGTATCTGGCCGAACTTCTCCATTCAGGCCTGTCCTACTCCTCCATCAAGATACATGCATCAGCTATTTCAGCAGAATACAGCTTTGAACAACCTGTCTTCTCACACCCGTTGCTCAGGCAGTTCCTCAGGGGAATCAAGAATGTAAAACCTCCGAGGAAACCACCATTGCCAGCTTGGGACTTAAATTTCGTACTAGAAAAGCTGACACTTTCACCCTTTGAACCAGCAGCAACAGCAGAACTACAACACCTGTCATGGAAAACTGCTTTCCTACTGGCAATCACTTCAGCAAGGAGGGTTTCAGAACTACAGGCCTTAATGGCAGTACAACCCTTCCTAATCTTCCACCAGGACAGGGTGTCCATGAGGACTAATCCAACCTTTATGCCTAAGGTGGTATCCAGAGTGTCTTTAAACCAGGCAATCCACTTACCTACCTTCTTTCCCAACCCACAAAACAGAGGGAAAGAATTCTGCACACCTTGGATGTGCATAGACAGCTACGCTACTACCTGGACAGGACAAAAGCAGCAGAAAGTCTGACCAACTCTTTGTGGCCTATGCAACAGGAAGGGAAGGAAAAGCTATCTCAAAACAGACAATCTCCAAATGGATAGGAAATTGCATACGATTCTGTTACTCCTTCCATGGAAAACCAATTCCACAGAACATAAGACCTCATTCTACAAGGGCAACAGCCACTACCACAGCCTTCTTATGAGGAGTGGCTACCAAAGACATTATTGAGGCGGCTACTTGGACCTCCGTGCATACATTTGCCAAGCATTATAATTTGCCTCTATATTCAAGATCCCGAGCAGGGTTTGCCACTGCTGTACTGCAAGGGATCCTAAACACACCATAATCTACCTTTTCCTCCTCCCCTAGTTGGCTATGGTACTCTACCTTGTTATGACTGCAGATGCATCCATGAAGGACATAGTACAGTTTTGTACCTACCATAAATGTAGATGTCCGAACTGGATAGCATCTGCAGTCAGGATTACCCTCCCTCCTTCCCTCTGAGGTACTCCTAGGGTGTTTACCCTCTTAATAGCTAGCTAATGGGGAGTCTTCTATGGTGTATTTGTTTGTATATATGTACATACATGCTTGTGTTTGTGTTTACCTCTTTCCTTTTGGAAACATTGGCATCTATCCAAAATTTCAGCCTTCAAGAGGGCTTCTGGCATCTGGGGCAAGAAACACTGAGGAAAATGGCGTCGGCTGATGCCTTTATACCCGAAGACCCACAGAGATGACGTCGGGTGAAGTGCGACATCAGCCGAAGCCGGACCCGGACTTTGGAATCCGGCCGACTGTAGGGCTGCCTGACGACAGGACAACCCAGCTGTTATGACTGCAGATGCTATCCAGTTCGGACATCTACATTTATGGTAGGTACAAAACTGTACTTTCTTCGTGTTTCACTGTTGCAGTCATCATAATTTGGGTTATCCCTGCCAGAGTAGCCCTCGGCCGGCCCAAATACCAGAGACTTAGTATTTCTGCATCGGTTGTTATTGCTTGAGGACTGACATCAGGTCATCAGGAGTATAAAGTAAGGCACCTGACGCCATTACATCAGTCTTTCTTGCCATGGAGCCCGAAGCAGAAGCAGTTTGCATGACTGCCAGTCGGCCGCTACCTGAGTTTCGGCTACCGAATTGAACTTGAAGTCTTCTAAAGCAAAGTACCCCACTGGGGATCCTTTTCTCTTGCACTAACTGATGTCAGAAAGAGTTAATAATTGTCTCACCAGTGAAAAGCAAATACACACTGAGACTTCCACTCTTACTGCATCACTTGTTTAGGCCCAGACCACGACGTCCCCCATTGTTGCTTCTGTGCTTTGTTCAATGCTAGAACTATATGTTGTCAGGCCCTTATTGTAGCCAGATATTTTTGTTTACAGTCCTCGAATTCCGATATGGCTTTGGTAAGCCATCCAACAGCAGATCTTCTGAAAAAAACGTAAAGATAGACAGGGACAGGCTGCACAGGTCCAAACCTACCGATGACACTTCCGTTAAGCTAGTAGTCAGTCCTCCAATACTCAGTGAGGTGCTTTTGCAGCCCCTGATGCCAGCTTCAGTTGATTCGCAGGCTGCTACCAAGACCCTTTCAGAGTCCAGTATGCTGCAAAATTCTCCTTCGACTAAGGATCCTGCGGTCATCTCTACCTTGGATGGGTCTGGAGCTGCTGAGCAGGCACCGGCTTCCAAGGAATTCTTTCGCACTATCGAATCTCGACACAAATTGACGTCTTCTTTCACGACTACCATTCTTTTAAAAACAACTGAGTTTCTCAGGCCCTGGGTGTGAACCACACCCAAGAAACCGACTACCCTGTCTCAGGAGCCTGCAACCTTGCCTCAGTCTCAAATGCTTAAAATGGTGGAAGACCTTATTATGCTCATCAGGAGAAGCCAAGCTACCCCCTCCAAAAGAAAAAGAGATTTGTTCCCTGTAGTTTTATCTGAACAAGAGTCCAGTGACTCTTATGCATCTGACTACGAAGACATGCAACCCCTTTCCACTTATGAGGATTCTGATGCAGATGACTCCATACCTTCAGCCTCTCCCCCAGAGGATTTTTCATTTGGGGAAGTCCTACATACTTTAAGGGAACATTTCCAATGGGAGAGTCAGGACTACCCTCAGTCTAAAAAGAGACTCTGGGAATTCCTAGATATTCCACAACACAGACCCTTGGCCATTCCCCCAGTCGTGGATGTTGTGGAGGATGTTTTCCTCAAATCCAGCTTTGACCCCTGATGCCCTAATACCTGCTTCCAGAAAACCAGACAGGTACTATAGAGTCCCTGACTCACACAAATATCTTTTTAAAAATCCAACAGCTGATCCTGAGGTAATTTCTCAAGGGCCAAAAGGGATTAAAGAAACCTCTGCTAAGAACCCCCCCCCCCCAGACAGGGATTCCTGAGCTTTGGAGAGATGGGGTAAAAATGTATACACCTCAGCTACTCTTGCTATCAGGGCACTAACTTGTCAGTTCCATATGCTGAAATTTCAGCAACATACTGTGGAACTCCTTAAACAAAAAATGTCTTCCTTGGCCAGAATCTAAGGATTTACAAGACTTAATGCATTCTGCAAGTCAATTAACTAAACACACTTTGCACTGTGGTTTTGATACCCTAGAAACTTCTTGCAGGGCAGCAGTCACTGGATCTGTCATTAGAACACATGCATGGCTTAAGGAACAACCCCTGCCAGACCATGTCAAATCCAAATTGTTGGATGCCCCGTTGCACAAAGATAACCTATTTTCCACGAAGGCAGAAGAGGTCTTTAAAAAGATGGAAGATAAAGCAAAATCTATGCAATCAGTTAAGGATTTCTTACAGGTCCAGCCCCTAGGTTCAGCAGGCATTGTCCCTCCAAGCACTGGTCCTTTCCTGCTCTGAGTAAACTGGCCCAGCCTAGGCCCCATGGAAACAGACCCCCCCCCCCCACAGCAGCCCCAGGTAATGCAGAGATCTAAACAGTGGACTACCTCCACTTCAAAACCAGGGAGTTCTAAACCACCCCTTTATGGTAAGAACTCACAATGACTCACCTTCTCCACTCCCCCCGCCCACCTTCATTTACCTAGGGGAGGAAAACTCTCCTTTTACTCAAGCACCTGGGTCACCATTACCAAGGACCAATGGGTTCTGAACATTGTGTCCCAGGGATACAAATTTTCCTTCCACACCCTTCCAACCCCAAAAGGTTTCCCAGATCTACCACCAAATCAGTGGGGCAGGGGCTCAAAAGCAAATCCTATCCATGTTCTCTATGAGGGCATTAGAGCATGTTCTTGCAGAACAAATAGGCCAAGGCTTCTACTTCAGACTTTTTCTGGTGCCCAGAAAAGAAGGCACCTGGCTCCCCATCCTCGATCTATCCATTCTAAACACCTTCTTGGTGATCCCAAAATTCAAAATGCTCACCCTCCAGCAGCTGCTACCCATGCTCTCCAAAGACACTTGACTGACCACCATAGATCTAAAAGAAGCCTACCTCCACATTCCTATTAGAGAATCATGCAGGAAATATCTCCGCTTCAGGGCAGAATCTCAATACGTTCAGTTCTCTGCACTTCCCTTTGGCTTATCTACTGCTTCCAGAATTTTCACAAAATGTCTGGCTCCGGCCATTGCCTTTTGCAGATAAAGAAATATTAAAATTTAGCCATACTTAGATGACTGCCTTATTCAGGCAGGCAGCCAGGAAAAGCTGCTCAAGCACATGGCCTTTGTAAAGACCCTACTTTCCTTCCTGGGGTACACAATCAACGAAAAGAAATCCAAACAGGTGCCCACCCAAAAGATTATCTTCCTGGGAGCAAGTCTGGACACAGCATCCAAGATGGCATACCTTATACCAGAGAAACAAATTTTACTGACAGCTTACTTCTCTCATCTAGCCACCAGGCCCCAGCTATCTGCAAGGAAGATCCTGCAAGCTCTGGGGTTCATGACATCTCGCATACTATTCATTCCATATGCCAGACTGCATATGAGGAAACTTCAGTGGTACCTAAAGAGCCTTTGGTGTCAACACTGTCAAGACTTGGAAACTCTTCTACCTATAATTCCTTGCCTCAGAAAGGATTTTCATTGGTGGGCAATAGCATGCTCCCACAACAAGGGACTGCCCTTCTTCCCACCCCCCGCTGCTGAGACCCTTACCACAGATGCAGCAGACTATGCTTGGGGTGCACACCTGGACAGCAGGTACATACAGGGACAATGGAGCCCACAGCAAATACCTCTGCACATCAATCAAAAAAAGATGATGGACTTGGCTGGACCTGTAAGAAATCCTTGATAGCTTTCAAACCCCTTCTCTCTCCAGGGGTTCTCCTGATCAAAACAGACAGTACCACTGTGATGTGGTACATCAACAAGCAGGGAGGGACTCTCTCCTATCCTCTATGCAGGCTGGCCATGACCCTTTGGCTCACAGCCTCTTCCATGCAACTACACCTGTTAGCAAAATACCTACCAGGCTTCCTCAACTCTCTGGCAGACCAGTTAAGCAGAAGTCTTCTGGACCCGCAGGAATGGCAACTCAACAGAAGTACCTCCATCCTTATAACTCAGAAATGGGGAACCCCAAAGGTCGACCTCTTTGCCTCCCACACCAACCATCAGCTCAGCAAATTCTGCACCAGGGAGCATCACTGCATGGCCTGAAAAGTGGATGATCTGTCCTTCCCCTGGGTCAATCTATCAGTCTATGCCTTTCCTCCCCTACCTCTCATCCCCAGGGTACTGCTCAAAATAAGGGAGGAAAAACCAAGGACCATTCTCATAGCTCCAGATTGGCCCCAACAACACTGGTACCCCTTGCTGCAAAGCCTGTCCCTGCTGCCTCCTTGACATCTTCATCAGATTCCAAACTTCCTGACCCAGAGGGAAGGGGAATTCATGCATCCCCAATTGCAGACACTCAATTTGGCAGCTTGGCTTATTCCCCAACCTCAAACCAATCTGCCATCCTCAGTAAACAGGTTCTGGATGTTATCCATGAGGCCAGACCTCCTAGCACCAGAAAAGCTAATGCAGATAAATGGAAAAGGTTCTGCATCTGGATCCAGGCTAAGGGAGCCAATATGGCACAGCCCTCCATCCTGGATTACTTAGCTCACCTACTACAAAGTGGCCTCTCTTTCTCCTCTATAAAAATTCATACCTCTGCTATTTCTGCTAATTTTCCCACTGAGCAGCCACTTTTCTCACACCCTTTGATCAAACAGTTCCTCAGAGGGGCTAGCAACTTGAGGCCCCCCAGAAGGGCACCAACACCAGCTTGGAATCTTAACTTTGGAAAAGCTCACCCTGCCCCCTTTTGAACCAGCTTCTTCTGCAGAGCTAAAATTTCTCTCCTGGAAGACAGCATTCCTTCTGGCTATCATTTCAGCCAGAAGAATATCTGAGCTGTAAGCACTCATGGCTATGTAACCCTTCATCATCATCCATGCAGACAAGGTATCCCTCAGAACTAACCCATCCTTCATGCCCAAGGTGGTGTCCAGTGTGGCTCTCAACCAATGCATTAATTTGCCCACCTTCTTTCCTAATCCCCAGAACAAGGGAGAAATTATTTTTCACTCTCTAGATGTGCACAGACAGCTCAGATTCAATCTGGACAGGACTAAATCCTTCAGAAAATCTGATCAATTTGTGGTTAGCTTTGCTACAGGGGCAGAAGGCAAAGCCATCTCCAAGCAAACCATTTCCAAATGGATAGCACACTGCATCCATTTCTGCTGCAAACAACATGGAAATCCTCCTCCCAAGGGGGCAGGACACACTTCACCAGAGCACCCTCCACCTCTGCAGCTTTCCTCAGAGGAGTCTCCACCAGGGACATCCTGGAGGCTGCCATCTGGACATCTGTTCACACTTTTACCAAGCATTACCACCTGCCGCTCTTCTACAAATCCAGGGCAGGGTTTGCCTCTGTAGTCTTGCAGGGCATCCTAGCCAGCCCCTAGTTTCCTTGACTGCCTCCACCCTTTTCCTCAGCTTTGGGAATCTACCCAAATGTGATGACTGCAACAGTGAAACATGAAGAACATAGTACAGTTGTGTACACTTGCCATAAATGTAGATGTTTGAGTGTATTCACTGTTGCAGTCCTGATTAACCTCTCTCCATCCCCCTTCTTCTCTTTCTCCTTTTATTACAGTTCTTCCCTGTTGTTCTCCTTTCCTTACAAGGGACATATTGGTATTTATTTTCCACTGGTGAAGTTCTTCCACCAGAACCTGACCTCCAGTTTGGGGACTCCTGACAGGTTAGGACAAGAAAAACTGATGTAATGGCATTGGCTGCCTTACTTTTTACTCCTGATGACCGACCTGACGTCAGTCCTCAAGTGACAGCAACCGATGCATAAATACTAAGTCTCTGGTATTCAGGCCGGCTGAGGGCTACCCTGGCAGGGATAACCCAAATGTGATGACTGCAAGAGTGAATATACTTGAACATCTACATTTATGGTAAGTGTACACAACTGTACTTTCCTACCACCTGTTTTTTGTAACATTACCTCAGAAAAGGTAGGTGGTGGTGACTGCAGTGGTGGTGCTGCGGTAGCATTCTCGCCTCACAGTAAGATGTTGTCCTGTTCAATTCGCAGCTAGAGCGTCTTCTGTGTGGAGACATGCGTGAATGGGCGTGCCTTCGTTGAAGGTTGTGTGTCAGGACCAGCAACTCGGCACGTAAAAATCTACTGCCAATCATTAGCGGACCGGAGTTCCGCTGTGGCGACCCCTAACTGGGAAAAGCCGAAAGACACAACAACCTCAGAAAAGGTAGACAACTTAGATAATGGAATAAGATAAATGTTCATCATATTGATCACTGCTGCAGCAGTCTTAACTATATGGGTTACATCCTGCCAAGGGTGTAACACCCACCCAGCATACAAAGCTTCAGGGAACCTTCCATGCACTTAACCTGTCTGGCAGCTCAAACTGAGCTGACTAAAAGACAGGTTTGGGTGTGACGCCCTTAAGAGCTTTACTGCCACAGAAGCCTCTGAGGCTTCTGGGGATTGACGGTCAGCTTGTGCTGTTCCTTTGCTGGGCAGATAAGTTCCCTTTGGGGGAAAAAAAAAACTTTTATTCAATTATTTTTGTTGATTACTAATACTTTCATCTTCAGGAAAGACATTTTAAAACTAGGACTTTGTGTTTTAATGGACTATCATGTGATTGTATTGTACTTTAATGAAATTGCTTTTTTTCTTGTCAGTTTAAAAGTTGTTTAAAGTATTTTAAAAACTTTTTTCTGTGGGGAAATTGTGTTTATTTTACTATTTAGGGATGGTGAGTGTTTTAAAGTGCTTTTTTACTGTGTTTTTTTGTGAAAAAGTGTCTTTTAAAAACTTTCCATTTTTACTGGCTTTTGCTGCTTATTTTCCCCAGGAAACGGGCACTTTTTTTTGCTTGATCGTGGAACAAGCAGTGAGTTCCAAGGTCAGTCCTTCTTCCAGCCACAAAATGAAAAAGTTAAGTAAATGGCCTTTGACACCACAGCAGTCTAGCAGTTTGCCTCAGCTGCCAGTGGGTGACTTTGCTATGGTCATTGTTGTACCTCAGACCACTCATGTTTTACTCCAGATCCCTCTGGTGTAGCACCTATGGCCACTATGGACCAGTGGTTAGACACATCCTCTGCAGCTGTTGGGGTCCCCTCAGTGGGAAAGGGAGCCACTCTTGTTGGTCTTGGGAGAGGGAACACGGGAGGCTTCATTATTGTGTCATAATGCTGTGTCCAACTCTAGGGAAGCTTCTGTTGCCATTTATAACACTGCTGGCCCCATTTTTCTGTCAAAAAGAAACAGAAAACTAAACTTCTCCTCAAATTTCCTTAGACAGGAGTGGTTTACTGGGTCTGGCTAAGGGTTTTATTCAGACTTTCATTCCTTCTTATTTATTGTTTTCTGATAAAGAAAGATGGATACCTCCTTTCCTGAAGAGATTCAAGATTCTGAATCTGGACAGCAAGATGAAGAGGCAGATAAAGGTTTTCTCTTTAGATTAAGACTCGGGACAGACTTCAGTTTCTGATTCTTCCTTTGAGGTTCCTTTCTCTTTGAAGCTGTTTGCAGAATGTGCCAGTATTTTGAGTGGGAGTTCACTGAGGTTTCTCAATCCTTCAGAAAATGTTATGAGGTGTTACAGAAGGAATTTCCAGAACTTTCACCATTTCTTCAAGTGTTCTTCTCTTTGGAGGGTGAGTGTCTCTCTGCCTGTTTTTTTTCCTGAAGGGCAGCCTGCTACCCCTAAAAAGAGAAATAGAATGTATAAAGTTCCCCAGTCTTTTAAATTTTTTAAACACTCTTCCAAAACCTGGCCCAGCAGCTATAGCTTTAGTTAATTCTGCTACTGCTAAGCAGTTAATTCAAATCCTACTCTTTCTGATAAGGATGGGAAGATTATTGATGGGTACGGGAAATCAGTATATGCTTCTGCAGCTTTGAGTTTCAGAATTTTGAATTGTCAGGTTCACATGTTGTTTATCCTGACTAATTCTTCTATGAGGAAACATCTACTTTAAATTATTTAGTTTTTTTCTGTTGTATTAGTCACTGTTCTCTGTTTTCAGTGTTATGACTCAGATGATAACCCTTCCAGGGCTGTGGCCACTGGTACAGCTTTGTGGAGGTTTGTCTTGCTACAGTCTCAGAACTTCCCCAGAGGATGTAAATAATGAGATTGTATTTTCTCTTTTGGGTAGAGATTCACCTTTTGGCTCCTTGCTGCAGAGGTAAACAAAAATTGTGATGAAAGGGGTAAGTTAAATCATGGAATTCCTTAGAAAATTAGGAAAAGGAGACCAGAAAATCTTAGAGATTCTATAACCCCTCGTCTAATTTTGGCATAATAGCAAGTGTGTTTCAAAAGAATTCAGTAACCTCCAAAACCAAGGACAGTCCAGCTAGTCAGTTTGACTATTTAAAGGAGTTTGCCCCTCGTTCCCCCAGCAGTCCCTTTGCTCTTCCAGAAAGTCCGAATCTCCATTTTTCTCTTTGGTAACAGATAGTTTCAAATAAAATGATTCTGAAGATCATTCTTCAAGGTTTTAGATGGCAGTGAGAAGATTTTCCTCCTTGCCAAGAGGTTATTCTTCATCCATCAGACCACACTCTTAATTTCCTTGTGTCCTTCATTACATGCTATGCCAGGGAGTGATAGAACCAGTTCCTCTTTCCCAAGTTGGGAAAAGATTTTGTTCAAGGATGTTTTTATTGCCAAAGAAAGAAGATGGTTGGAAACCAGTTCAGGATCTTTCTTCTTAGGCCTGTTTGTGATTGTCCCTAACTTCAAAATGATGTCACTTCACAATCTGTTACTACTTTTTTTTTATTCAAGTTTCCTGGTAACTCTAAGTTTAAAGGGTGCTTATCTCATTCATTTTCATACAGACTTCAGGTGTTTGTTTGTCTGGATCACTTTGTCAGTTCTCTTGTTTACTCTCTGGATTATTCACTGCACAAAGAGTGTTCACTAAGTGGCTAGCTCCATTTATAGCTTGTTGCAGGCTACAGGGTATCTATTTTCATTCTTCCATATTTAGATGACTGACTTATCTTTACAAAGCCTTTTTCAATGTGTCAGTAAACTTTCACTTGGGTGAGAAATCTCTTACAAAAGCTGGGATTCCAAGACAACATTCAAAAGTCCTTTTTTACTCCTTCACACAGGATGGTGATCCTGGGGTGTCAACTGGATCCCTCAGTTCAAAGAAAGTTTTTCCATAAGATGGAATAGCTGTATATCTAGATCTATTTCTAAGGTTTTCCACTCAGACTTTGGTCACTATGAGGGAATACCTCAGGATTTTGGGTCTCATGGCATCTATGACTCTCACTGATAACCCTGGTAAGGCTCCACATAAGAAAGATGTAATGGTATCGGAGGTCTCTTTGGTCCCAGCGTCAACATCCCTTGTCTTTTTAAATCTCAGTGCTGGGAGTTGTCAGTAGAAAAATTACTTGATGGAGACTGCAAATATCCATGAATGTAAATGTGGGTCTCCCATTATCTCTCTCTCTGTTCCAAAGCAGTCAGTTATCACATATATCTGGGACTTTGCTTAGAGAGCATTTTCAGGAGGGATAATAATTCAGGGTTTGTAGGGGCACCTAGAACATATGCAAGCACATAAATATGAAAGAGATGCTGACCCTGATCAAGGCACTCAACTCTCTGAATCATCTTTGGTCCCCAGGAGCTCTTCAAATTGTCTCAAACAATACCACGGTCATGTGGTATATCTTCAAGTAGGGAGGAACTAGTTGTACCCCTTTTGCAGATTAGCCATAATAGCTTGGGATATCACAGCGCAATCTCACTATACATGCATCCTTCATTCCATCAGAGCAATATTGTGTGGTAGACAGGCTCAACAGGAAAGGGCAGATCCTCACATATGCAAACTCGATCAGAGGGTCTTCCAAAATTTAATCCATCTGTGGGAGTCCCCACTAGCAGACCCATTTGCCTTCTGTTTAAATAACATCTGACAAGCTTCTGCTCTTAATGTATTTTTCTTTTTCCTTTGACAGGAATGTTACTGTATGCTTTTCCATCCTTTCCACGGATGTCCTGGGTAATTCTGAAGATTCAGAAGGAATCCCCAAGATCTTTATGGAAACTCCCTTTCTGGCCCAGGCAACAGTGGTTCTTCCCTCTTTTGGAAATGGCCAGGGGCAATTACCACAAGCTTCCTCACAGATTCAGTTTACTCATACAAGATCAGGGATGTTTGATACACCTCAAACCCAATTAACTTTAACTGTGACTGCCTGGTTGATAATGTTGTATTTTCCTTTAGGTACCTATTTATTAAATATGCGCAGCAGGTACAAATGGAGGTTAGAAAGCCTGCTAATAGAAAATCATAGAGTAGTAAATGGAAAGGGTTTGCTAGTTGGTGTCAACAACAATATACCCAGCAGCCATTCAGGTCTAGTTGTTTGCTGGTTTTATACTATTTGAGTGTTTATTTCCTGTAGCCTTTCTTACTTCTGCATCAGGGTTTATTTATTAGTCATTTCAACACATTTGCCCATGGATCCTCCTCTTTCAAGGTTTTCTCACACCAAAATGTTTTTGAAAGGGGTTTTACTTGAGAGTCCTCAAAGAAAACCAGTGGCTCCTTCTTTGGATCTTAATTTTGTTTTGGAGAAGCTAATACTTGCTCCATTTGAATCAGCTAATCTTGCTGACGGTGAGGTATTTAACACGGACAACAGTTTTACTGATTCCTATGACCTCTGCATAAAGAGTATCTGAATTGCAAGCTCTTATGGTGAGTCAGCCCTGTCTTATTTTCCACCGAGACAGGGATTCTCTAAGAATCAATCTGCCTTTTATGCCTAAAGTGAGATCCATATTTACTTTAAGCTGAAATATGCATTCTCCCATTTTCCATACTGATCGTAAAAATGAAGGATAAAGGATACTCCATACCTTGGATGTCCACTGATGACTTGGGTACTAACTTGACAGAAGTAAATATTTCAGGTCTTCCGATAAGCTGTTTTTTTTTTCCTTGTGAAAGGGAAGAAGAGGAAAGGACAACCTGCGTCAGTATAGACTATTTTTAAATGGTTGTTTAAGGCTATCATTACCTTTTTTATACTCACCACAACTGTTTTTTTTTCCAGGCAGGGTCCAGGAACATTCTACGAGGGCACTGACTTCATGTATGGCTTTTTGGAAACGGTTGTATTCTAGAAATGTTCTAGAAACTGCAACTTGGTCCTCTGTACATACTTTTACAAAGCACTGTAAGCTTGATTCCTTTCCTAGGTCTAAATTAGGCTTTGCAAGAACTATTCTCCAGAGGCTCCTGGACTCTTCTCTTTCCACCTTCCAAATGTAGTAAGCTATGGTAAAATGCTGATATAGCTAAGGCTACTGCAGCAGTGATCAGAATGATGAACATAGTACAGTTGTATAAGTAAACTTAGCATAATAGTAGATGTTCAAATGATCACTGTTGCTGTAGTCTCTCTCTCTCCCGACATCCCCCTTATATATGTGTGTGTATATATATATATATATATATATATATATATATATTTATTGGTGTGTTGTTTATGCCAGTGTGTGGTTATTTATTTTTTATTCTTCCTGGCATTGGCCTTTCAGTTCTCAGCTTCCTGGTTTAATAAAGATGTTTCTTGTTTAAAAAAACGGGCAAGAAATGAATAATGTATGTAATGTTGCTTAGGTTATATGATATGTAGCAATATATGTGAAGTATAATGTTTGTTATGTTAATTTAAAAATTTGCCAATGTTGCAAGTGATAATTCAATAAAGATGTTTAAAAAAAAAAGCTCTGAAGGGCTTTGTGCCCTAACTTGTCTTTTAGTCAGCTCAACTTGAGTTGTCTGACAGTCTGGGTGCATGGAAGGTTGAAGCTTTGGAAGCTGGCCTACTGTTATACTCTTGTCAGGACATAGTTAAGGTTACCGCAGTAGTGATCATTTAGACATCTACTGTTATGGTAAGTTTCCACACACAACTGTACTTTATATTGGTTTATTTTTAACACAGTAAACCTTCTGTAGTCAATCTTTTATCTTAAAGGTGAGAGTGCAGAATCAAAACTGATCAGTGACAAAGGCCCCAAATTAGGAACAGTTTTTAAATATTAGTCCTGTTACTGATTTTAAATGTTTATAGATTAACAGTTTTTTTAATAAAATGCATTTTTTTCTGGAGTAAAATACCTTACTTTAATGACTGTAAACCACTATCTTGTCTTAAAAATCACAGATTTTAGGAGGGATAGACCAAAACTTTGAGCTAGTATCATGGGCATCCCTAAAAAATCAGGACATTTGAAAAATATGTCAGACCTCTGTGCCTCAGGAAAAGGAGAATTCTCCATGCAGCAATCTCTGTTGGATAGAATGCATTTTCCAGTCATGAACATTTTGCTCAAGTAGCTGTTGATGACTGATTGCTACTGATGGAACATACTGTCTACTGCATCATGGAATTCACTTTTAGCAGTGTGCTATTCCATGCACATTATAGTCTAAATCAGACCAGAATATCTAATTTCTCCTTGTAGTAGCCTTACAGAGCTACATATCGTACAGGCCTAGTTTTTAGAACTCACCTGTGGTTGTCTTTTACCCTGAGCAGTTTATACCATTTCTTTTTTGTGCAGTAATGTGACAAGATTCTGAAACCTGCTAGTTCCTAGAACGTTTGCCAGAGAAAGGATGTTCATAGTGTTTCACTGTTGCAGTCATTACACTTGGGTTATCCTGCTGGCAGGTGATCCGCAGTTGGCCCAAGTTCCAAAGTCTTGGTCTGGCGTCGGTTGCTGTCGCCTCTTCCCTGATGTCAGTGCGCCAGGGGTATAAAAGTTGCAACCGACGCAATTTTCTTCAGTCTTTCTTGCCGCGCGGTGCCCGAAGCAAAAGCAGTTCGCAAGTGCTGGTCAGCTGACTCTTGAGATTTTCAAAACTGAGTTTATTGGGGAAACTTTTTCTTGCTCCAGAACAATGTCAGTAAAAGTTAATAACTGTATTTCTTGTGGGAAGCAAATTTTTTTATTTATTTTTTTATTTTACATTTATTTTACATTTGTTGACTGGGCTAGTCCAACTGGATATATTTCCATTTTCAGCAGAGGCCCGGGGAGAAAAGCTCCACATTTAAACAAAAGGAAATACATTATAAGCACAAATATCATAATACACATTACTTATTTCTAAAACCAAGAAAAGAAAGTGTAAGAGCAGGGAAAGAGAAATGAAAGAAAGTTATCAAAAGAAAGAAAAGGATATTAACTTCCTAGGGAATAAGTAACATCATGATGAACATACTAACATGTTTTAATACCAAGAAGAGAGAGTGTAAGATCAAGGAAAGAGAAGCAGCAATAGAGAGAGAGCAGAAATAAACAGACAAATACTTGTTCGAAAGAGATTCATAGCCATAAGGAGGAAAGATGAAGAGGAGGAGTTAAAGAGGTAGAGAAAGAAAGGTAAGGGAGGAAGCAGGAGGGAGAGAAGAGTAGGGAGAGAAAGACGGATTAATTGAAGCAAATTACTTTAGTCAGGATTAGAGCAGGGACACATCCAGTGGCTTTTAAGGTAAATTCTGAGTTTTTGTTTAAACAGAACAGTAGATGCAATGGAAGTAAGTTCAGTAGGCAGTTGATTCCAGTGTTTTCCAATAGTATTAGAGAAAAGGGAATCACCTGCTAGGTTATTAGATTTGGTTAAGGTAACTAGCAGCTTACTTGATGAACGGAGGGAGTTCAGATTAGAGTGGGGGGTTAAGAGGTTGGAGAGTATAGGTGTGTTGTGAGGTTGGTAGAATGCTCTTTGGATAAATGTCAGTTGGGAAAGAAGCAACATGTTTGACAGTTCAAGCCAGTTAAGTTGCTGCAGATTCAGACAGTGGTGAGTTCTGAAGGGTTTACCAGTAACAAATCTAGCTATATTATTGTACGTGGAAGATAGTTTAGAGAGATTATTTTTTTTGAGGTTAGTATAGATTGGTGAGGCGTAGAGAAGAGTAGAAATAAGATGAGAGTGGGCAAGAGTAGCTTTGGCTTGGGAGGTTAAGAAAGTTTTAATTCTATAGAGAGAGACGAGTTTCCTGTTTACAGATTTAATGGTATTATTGATATGACAATCAAAGGTAAGGTTGTTGTCAATTGTGACACCTAGCAGTTTGGTATTAGGGTCAGGTGATATAATAGTTCCATTGTTAGATAGGATAGTAAAGTCTAATGTAGGGGATCTGGTAGTGGGCTTAAAGAGTAAGAGTTTGGTTTTTTTAGCGTTTAGGAGTAGGCAGCGTTTTGAGAACCAAGTTTCAACTTTAGAGAAAACAGCTTGAGTATTAATTTGAAGTTCAGAGATGGATTTAGCAGAGCAAATTAATGTGGAATCATCAGCGTATTGTATACAAGTAGCCTGGGGGATAGCTGTTTGTAAGTCATTTATAAAGAGGGAGAAAAGAAGTGGTCCAAGAATAGAGCCTTGGGGGACCCCAAGTGAGATTGGGAGAAGGGATAAGAGTTTGTTATCCCAGAGAACGGCTTGTTTCCTGTTTGTAAGATAGGAACTAAACCAGTGGACAGCCTTAGATTCTAAGGAGAGAGATTCAAGAATTTTTAAGAGAATGGAGTGGTTGACCATATCAAAGGCTTTAGACAGGTCAATGAAGAGAGCTGAAGACAGGATGTTATTTCAATTCTTGTTAATAAGGTCTGTAAAGGTGAGGAGAGCGGTGGTTGTGCTATGAAAAGGCCTAAAGCCATGTTGACAGGGAGTGAGAATGTTGTTTTTTATTAGGTGGTCCATTAACTGATAATGAACACATTTTTCCATGATTTTTGCTAGTGGGGACAAGAGAGCTATGGGCCTATAATTGGAGTATTCATAGGAGTTACCTCCTTTGTGTAAGGGTATGATGTGAGAGATTTTCCAGATGTCAGGTATTGTTTCTTCATTTACAGTTCTGTTAATGAGAATAAATATGGGATAGGCAATTTCAGAGGCTGCTTTTGAAGGAATTCAGATGGGAGTTGGTCAGCTGAGGGGTGCATGGTTTGAGTTTGTGAATACATTGTTGTATAATGGCAGTGGAGATGGGTTGTAGCCTAAAGGTTGGTAGTTTGGAGGAAGCAGGGTCGGGGATACTAGTGTTGTCACTAGAGAGGTGCGAGGCCAAAGAATTAATAATATCAATAAAGAAAGAGTTGAAAGTGTTGGCAGTATCTAGGGTGGAATTCTTTTCAGATCCGGTAGGGGAAGGAGTGGTAGTCTGTCCAGGGTGTAGAAGCCTGTTAAGGGTTGACCAGAATTTTTGAGGGTTATTGTGATTAGCTTGCTGGAGATTACTATAATAGCTTCTTTTATCAGAGAAAATAGCTTTTTTGGTACAGTTTCTTAGATGTCTAAAGGTCTGTTGGTCTACGCAAGATTTGCTAGCTCGCCATTTTTTCCAAGCTTTGTTTCTAAGTAACATTTTTTGTCTTGTATCTTTAGATAGCCAGGGGGCAGGTTTAGATTTAATTTGGATGGAGCGTGATGGTGCATGATTATCTAGAATAGTTAGGAATGTGGTGTTGAAGTATAGCACAGCTTCTTCAAGGGGAAGTGTCTTTAGTGGGTTCCAATTGCAGGCCTTTAGTTCAGTTCTAAATTGAATAGGGTTGAAACATTTGAGATTACGTAGGGTCCTATAGATAGGTGTATTGTTAGAGGCATTTCTTTGTCTAATAATAAAGGTTAGATTGTGATCACTAAAGTCATCAGGTACTGTTCCAGACTGATATTTAAGTTGAGGTTTATTAATGAGTATCCAATCTAGAATGCTTTCTTTGTTGTTAGATTTATTGATCCTAGTAGAGGTGTTTATTATTTGACTAAATCCATAGAGGTTAATATGAGAAGCTGGGTTATTAGTAATTAAAGAGGACCAGTCCAGATTGAGGTTTCCAAGAATTAGGGTTTCTTGTGGATAGGAGGTGGTGAGAGAACTAAGGATATTTTCTATAGTAGTGGAATTATTTCCAGGAGGTAGATATATACAGATAATATAGATGGACTTTTTAGGGTTTAGTTGCAGCTTCGAGATGAGAAGTTCAGTCTTATTACTGTCTGGGTTATCATAGGGTATTAATGTTACACTAAGTTCTGTTTTGAATAGAAGTGCAACTCCTCCGCCTTTTTTAGTTTTGCGGTCAAGTCTCAGGATGTTATAACCTGGAGGTAAGATTACATTATCTTTAGTAAAGGGTTTTAACCAGGTTTCAGTTAAACAGAGAATATCAAAGGAGTGATGTTGAAGAAGGGAGTGGAGATGGGTGATTTTGTTATTGACACTTCGTATATTAAGGTGACCTATGAGTAGAGTATTTGGATTAGAGGTTGGTAGTGGTAGGGAAGAGTTTAGTGAAGTGGTTGCCTCATCAGATGAAGTGGTTAAGGGCCCTGGGTTGGGGTGGATGTCCCCGTCTACTAAGGTAGAATGCTTATGTTCAAGGTAAGCTTTGATGGGGGAGGACAGTGAGTATTTTGGTTTCTTAATCAAGAGATTTAGAATTTTAATGTGGGACAGTCTGTGATATCTGGCAAGGAGGTAGCTAGGGATAGATGTAATGTTTAAATGAGTCAATTTTACGCTTATGAAATCAGAGGCAGTATGTTTTGGAGAGTAGTTAAAGTGGTAATTGGGATTTGATTCATAACAGGTTAGGAAGTAGGGTAATGTGAGGGCCAGAGAAATAATAAGTAGAAGTGTTATCTTTTTTAGAGTAGTTCCTGTTACAGGGGTCTTGGATATTGGTTTGTAAGTTTTGGTAGACATGTTGAGGTGAGACAGAGAGGAATAGACTGGATATGGGCTTAGAGTATAGAGTGAGTAAATGAAACAGGTAGATATCAAGGTATTTGTGTAGTTTTGGGTGGGGAAGGGAGAAAGGAGAGGTAATAGAGGGAGGTATAAGAAGGAGGGCGGAGCAAGTGAGATAGGTGCTTAGGGTAGGTGTAGATATAGAGGAGGTGTGGTATGTAGGAGCATAGGATAGGTGTAAATATAGAGGGGTGTGGTATGTCAGGTATAAGGCTAAGGGTACATGGGGTGGGTGGGATAAGGGGGTAGGGAGGGGAGCGAAGTCTATCAGCTAAGCAGAGTAGCTGAAACACTACTGTTTCATATGCTACGTAGTTTAGCAATATATAAAGGAGAGTTTGTTTAAAAAAAAGGATGAAAAGACAGGCAGTAGTTTCCAAGAATATAGCAGGCACAAGGTATAATAAGGACAGTAGTAGTTAGCAGAGGGACAGTGATAGGGGTAATTAGAAAGTAGGTAAGTAGAGAATGCAAAATATAGTCAATTGGTGAAGGAGTAAGGTAGGAGAAAGAGAGAAAGGAGAGCAGCAGCCAGGACAGTAAAATAGAGACAGTAAGGGAGCAGAAAAGACAAGGCAAGTGGAATGTTTCAGCCGTAGTAAGGCAGGCTGACAAGGGAAAGTTAGATAACCAGGGGCAGGGGGGAGTAGCAATAAAAGAGGAAAGGTGGAAGGGGGTAGCTATTAGAAAGCAGGTTAGCAGTGGAGGGAAAAACCTTAGCTGGTGTCACGTGTGTGCTGCCCACAAGATGACAAAACTTAAATTAAAAATATTTAGGCAAAATGACCTACAGCCAGTAATGGAAAGTTCTAACACCAGTAAACCGTCATTCAAGAGGAGATAGGGGTGCTTCTTGGGTGCCAACACAGTTGGCCTGCTTTGTTGCTTCAGGGATACCAGGTGAGATAGGCCAGCAGGGAGGGGACAACCCGATGAGGAGCACTAGGCTTTAATGAGCCAGTAATGGAAAGTTCTAACACCAGTAAACCGTCATTCAAGAGGAGATAGGGGTTCTTCTTGGGTGACAACACAGTTGGCCTGCTTTGTTGCTTCAGGGATACCAGGTGAGATAGGCCAGCAGGGAGGGGACCTCAAAGGACTTTCACTCTTACTGTATTCCTTGTCTAGGCCCTGACCACGACGTCACTAGTTGTCGGTTTTGTGCTAGATTCAATAAACGCACTATTAAATGTCGGTTTGATTTTGCTTTGCACTATTTTGGCCGAAGATTTAATTACATAATGCCATCGGAACAACCAACAACTGGAATATATAAAAAACGCAAAGACAAAGAAAAGGATAGGCATCCGAGGTCCAAAACCGATGACAAAGCCTCTTCTAGGCCAGTCGCTGGTTCGCCGGTTCTCAGTGAGGCGCTTTCACAGCCCCTGACACCCGCTACCTCAGAGCCGCTACTGACAGCCACGTGGAGACACAGAGGCCTGTGGAAACTCAGGGTATTGGGCCTACGGAAACTTTTCCCTCAGATGAGTCCAGAGCCGCTGAGCAGGCATCGGCTTCTGAGGGTGTTTTCAGACCTTCACAGCTTACAATTAAGCCCTCTTCAGCAGCAAAGGTAAAATCAAAAACACCATTAAAGACAAGGAAACAAGTACAGTATTTTCCAGAACAGTCATCCATGCCAAAGAAACAGATGCTTAAAATGGCCGAAGACCTAATTACTTTAATCAGGGGTTCCCATCGCCCTCCTGACAAAAGGCCTAGGCAAGACACTGATTATGATTCCTCTGAACAGGTTTCTATTTCCTCTGACTCCTCTTCTGATCAGGGATACTCTCTCCCTCCTTATGAGGACTCTGATGCAGAAGAGTCCATACCTTCTGCCTCTCCGCCTGAGGATTATTCTTTTGGGAAAACCCTGCACACAATGAGAGAGCATTTCAATTGGGAGTGCCAGGATTATTCAGAATCCAAGAAAAGGCTCAGAGACTTCCTGTTATTGCCCCAGCACAGGCCCCTGGCTATCCCCCCTGTGCTTGCTATTGTTGATGATGTTTTTTCTGAATCCAGTCTGTTTCCTGATTCTTTACCCCCTGCACCAGTCAAACCAGACAGGTACTACAGAGTCCCTGACTCTCATAAATTTCTTTACAAAAACCCTGCTGCAGACCCAGAAAAAATTTCTCAGGGTCCAAAAGGGGTTAAGGCTTCCACTGCTAAAAATCCTGTCCCCTCCGATAGGGATTCCAGAGCTCTGGACAGATTGGGGAAAAAGGTTTACACTTCTGCAACTTTAGCTGTAAGAGCTTTAAACTGTCAGTTTCACATGCTTAAATACCAACAGAACCTCATGTCATTGTTAAAACAGAAAATGGTTTCAAATACAGAAGGTCCTGACAGTAAGGAAATGCAGGATTTATTGCATGCAGTTGAACAAGTGGGAAAGCATACTCTGCAATGTGGTTTTGATTCTTTAGAGGCTTCTTGTAGAGCTGCAGTGACAGGCTCTGTTATTTGTAGGCATGCTTGGTTGAAAGAACAAAGTTTACCTGACCATGTTAAAGTAAAACTATTGGATGCTCCATTACAGCATGATACTTTGTTTGGTGTTAAGGCAGAAGAGGTGTTAAAGAAAATGGAGGATAAAGCAAAGTCAATGCAGACAGTGAAAGATTTCTTACAGGTTCAACCACCTAGATTTAGCAGAAACTGGCCTTCACAAAATTGGGCCTTTCCAGTGTCAGACAGGCCACAAAGAGGCAGATCTCAGCCCCAAGGCTCCTACCGACTTAAACAGTGGGGTGCTTCAGCCCCCAAAAGAGGGGAAGACAAATCACAACCTTATAGGAAACAGTCCCAATGACTTCCCTCTGCAAATGCCAAGCACTTACCTTTTAGGGGGAAAGCTAGCACTTTAATCAAGAAATTGGCACATGAGCACCCAGGACCAATGGGTGCTGAATATTGTTTCTCGGGGTTACAGGTTCCACATCCACACGCTTCCAAAACCAAAAGGTATGCCAGACCTGCCACAAAACCAATGGGCAGAGGCACAAAAACAGATTGCTGCTCTTATGGACATGGGAGCTATTCAAAAAGTTCCACAGCAAGAACAGGGACACGGATTTTACTCAAGACTTTTCTTAGTACCAAGAAAGGACAAAGCCTGGAGACCAATACTGGACCTGTCAATACTAAACACTTTCCTGGGTGTTCCAAAATTCAAAATGTTTACACTTCATCAACTTCTGCCCATGCTGGGCAAGAAGGCTTGGCTAGTTACTTTGGACCTCAAGGAGGCATACCTGCATGTTCCAATCAGACAATCTTGCAGAAGATACCTTAGATTCATAGCAGGCTCAATGCATTACCAATTCTCTACACTGCCCATTGGCTTATCTACTGTGCCCAGGGTCTTCACAAAATGCCTGGCACCAGTAATTGCATTTTGCAGACAAAAAGGAATTTAAATATATCCCTACTCGGACAACTGCCTTATTCAAGCAGAGAGCAAGGACATTCTTCTAAAACATCTGGCGTTTGTAAAAAGATTGCTAATTTGCCTAGGGTACACAGTAAACGAAAAGAAATCAAAACTAGTGCCCTCACAAGAGATAATATTCCTGGGTGGAAGCTTAAATGCAACTGCCCAGATGGCTTGTCTCACGCCAGACAAACAAAGGCAACTGATTCATTACTTTCAAATGATGGCAACAAAAACCCAGCTCCCTGCAAGAAAAATTCTGCAGGCTCTGGGCTTCATGGCATCCTGCATTCTACTAATTCCGTATGCAAAACTGCATATGAGGAAACTACAATGGTATCTAAAAAGTGTTTGGACTCAGCATTGTCACAGCCTGGAGAAAATCATTACTTTAATTCCCTGCCTACAACAGGAGTTTCGATGGTGGGCCCAGGCTTGTCACCACAACAAGGGACAGCCTTTCACTTTACCCACAGCCAGGCAGACAATAACAACAGATGCATCGGATTATGCCTGGGGGGCACATATGGAAGGAAAATGCATTCAGGGCACGTGGCCCAAGAAACAAATGCATCTTCACATCAATCAAAAAGAGATGCTAGCTGTACAGAATGCCCTGACAGCTTTTAAGGACCTACTACATCCAGGACAACTATTAATAAAGATGGACAATACCACAGTTATGTGGTACATAAGCAAGGGGGCACACATTCCTACCCCCTATGCAGACAAGCCATGACTTTGTGGAACACAGCACTGACTTATCAAGTACATCTGCAGGTTCTATTCCTGCCAGGAACAAAGAATACACTGGCAGACAAACTAAGCAGAAATCTCATGGATCCTCACGAATGGAAACTAAATCCACAGGTGTTCAGCATGAAAACAAGGAAATGGGAACGCCCAGACATAGATCTTTTTGCCTCTCCTCACAATTACCAAATACAGAAATTCTGCACAAGAACTTATCACTCTCAAACATGGAAAGTGGATGCTCTATCATTCAGCTGGGAAGGCCTAACAGTCTATGCCTTCCCTCTGATGCCTCTCCTTACCAAGGTACTCCTAAAAGTCAGACAAGAAAGGCCAAAATTGATCCTGATTGCCCTAGACTGGCCACACCAGCACTGGTACCCACTCCTAAGGAGCTTGTCTCAAGGCCCAGCTTGGCCTCTACCTCAAATTCTTCATCTTCTGACACAACAAAACAATCAGATTATGCACAGTCAACTCAGAACCTTAAAACTGGCAGCATGGCAGATAATGTAGCCACTCAGACTGCACCTCTCTCTAAAGCTGTTATGGATGTCATTTTGGAAGCCAGAAGGCCCAGCACTAGGAAATCTTATGCAGAAAAATGGAAGAGATTCTGTGCTTGGAACCAGGCACAAGGCCTTGAACCACTGGTCCCTAATATACCTCAGATTTTACAATACCTAACTGAGATGCTGGACAAAGGCCTATCTTTCTCATCAATTAAAATACATGCCTCTGCCATTTCAGCTCATTACAATTTGGAGCCTCCTATTTTTTCACATCCTCTACTAAGACAGTACCTCAGAGGGGCAAAAAATATAAGACCCCCAAGGAGAGCACCAGTACCAACTTGGGATCTCAATTTTGTTTTAGAAAAACTCACACTGCCTCCATTTGAGCGAGCCAGCACAGCTGATCTAAAATTCTTATCATGGAAAACTGCTCTGCTCCTAGCAATAACTTCAGCAAGAAGAGTCTCAGTTACAGGCATTAATGGCTGTGGAACCTTTCATCATTTTTCATCAGGACAGGGTCTGACTTGGGACAAACCCAACATTCATGTCAAAAGGGGTCTCCAGTGTGGCCTTGAACCAAACCATTCATTTGCCTACTTTCTACCCAAATCCACAAAATAAAGAGGAGAAACTTTTACACTCTTTGGATATACACAGAGAGCTATGATTTTACCTGGACAAAACAAAAACTTTCAGAAAAACTGAGCAACTGTTTGTAGCTTATGCTGCAGGATCACAAGGAAAGCCTATTACAAAGCAGATAATTTCAAAATGAATAGGCCACTGCATCCACTTCTGTTATGCACAGCATGGCAAATCAGTGCCTAAGGGCATTAGGCCTCATTCTACCAGAGGAGCAGCCACTTCAGCAGCTTTTCTAAGAGGAGTAACAACCAAAGACATTTTAGAAGCTGCAACCTGGAGCTCAGTGCACACTTTCACCAAGCACTACCACTTACCGCTCTACTCGAAATCCAGAGCAGGCTTTGCCACTGCAGTTCTACAGAGGCTCGTAGTCTCTCCAAATCCTATTTAGACCCAGCCACCCAACCTCAGCTTTGGGATTCTTCCCAAGTGTAATGACTGCAACAGTGAAACACAATGAACATAGTACAGTTGTGTACCTACCATAATGTTCGAGTGTATTCACTGTTGCAGTCCAGGTTACCCACCCACCATCCCCCTTTTTATTGCTGGGACTTTTCTGTACTTCTCAACTCTATACAACCTATGTGGTGTATTTACTTGTAGATGAAGAAAATGTTTATAGTAACATATGCAAGTTTTTTGGCATATTTTTATCTTTCCAGCCTTCCTATCTGGGGCACCTGACATCTGGGGCAAGAAAAACTGAAGAAAATGGCATCGGTTGCAACTTTTATACCCCTGGCACACTGATGTCAGGGAAGAGGCGACAGCAACCGACGCCGGACAAAGACTTTGGAACTCGGGCCGACTGCGGGTTGCCTGCCAGCAGGATAACCCAAGTGTAATGACTGCAACAGTGAATACACTTGAACCTCTACATTTATGGTAGGGTCACAACTGTACTTTTTTGATCATTCCAATAAAAAAAAATGTGGAGTTGCTTTGCATAACTGGGACAGTACTATTAATGCATTTATTTTATACTGGCGAGTTGTGGAAAAGTAAAGGTTAAGTTATATGTAGTGGTAAATGCTTTAATGTTTTTTTTTTCTGTTTTAGTTTTCATAAGTGTTAATACTATTGCTGTTACTCATAGTAATTTGAATTCTTCTTCTTCTTTGTAGTCGTCCTGCTGAGTTGCATAAATACTTAAGAAAAACAACTTAAGACAAAATGTTAACTTGTTTAATAAGCTTGTTTGATAATGTCCGTTTACCACATTTGCATAAGCTAGAGCTCAATAAATATTAATACTCATACCTCTCAATCTCCTAGTATGAAAAGTCTAGACAAATCCAGATATAATAGGGGTCAAATGCCCAATATCATGATTACCCCAAAATTAGGGTCTGATTTTAACTCTATAAACTTTGAAAGTTGCTAGGATAACAGGTTTTGCTTTAGCATTTATTTTTATGAAGGATAGGAAGTCAGAATATTTGTCACTGTTTATTGACTTCAGTCCCCACAAATTTGCCAGAACACCACAAATTTTGTGGAGACACACTAAAAGTATGAGACAAAAATCTGGGCATTCTGAAAAATTCTGGGCAGTTGAGAGGCCTATTCTAAATCTTCCACTGTATCAATTCAGCTAAAAACATAAGTATACCATAATATGTCACTAGGTGTCACTATTGATATATTAAATTGGAGCCCTAACAGACTCCTTTCATGTTCATAACCTTAGAGAACTTTTTTTATTTTTTAATTTTTATTTTATTTATTTGGCATGTGTTTACCGGGATAAGTCCAACTGGGCATGAATCCCTTTTTCAGTGGCAGCCCAGGAGAAAATCTCCAGCATACATACTTCAATTATTAAACTAAATAATATTATCACACAAAATGCAGTAGCAAATAGCAGAATTGACATACGGGATAAATAAAGTCATATCAAAAAAATCATCCAGTGAATATTAAATAATCATAGGATATTGAACACCTAATAAAGTACAATCAATTGTGATAACCAATGGTAAAGATGTTAAGCATTTTAAATACAGGCAAAAGACTAAGAGAAAGGAAAGAGATTTTGCAGTTGGGGAGACTAGGAAATGGAGTTAAAGTAGGGAGCTATCGAAGAAGTAACTGGTGCTTTGGCTAATAAGGGAAGGGAGGACAGGAAAGAAGAGCAATGGAGGGAGAAGGAAGGAAGAGAGAGGAGAAAAAGGAAGGAGTTAGCAATGTTCAGTTTTCCTTGTTCTGTTCAGCTGTCACATTGCTACTTCAAATATCGTATTAATTTTTAGCATTGTCCTTGTTGCCACTAAACATTTTTGCAAGCCTTTGTCCCATTTTTCAATATCACATACTATTTTTTTTCCTCCCTAAAGTTTGTGGCTGTTTATCAAATCACTTTTTTTTTTTTTTTTTTTTTTTAATTTTCCAGTTATGTGATGCCATTTAGGAAGGATTGTCATAGATAGCCTTGTGAATACTGCAGTAGCCAGAGTATTTACTCCAAAATTTGTAGCTGTCTATGAAATCCTGCAGAAACTAACAGTTAACAGATGCTGGAATTTCTAGCTGGGACAGTGCCACTGGTGATGCAGCAGTATTGACCAAAGGATGTCATTGCTGACCCAAGTTATGAATGTGTTCTGAGTGCCAAGGTTGGTGGGGTTTGTGTGCCTGTGTGTGTTGATCTTTAGCCTCTACAGAAGTACTGTAATTGTGTAAAATTTTTTTCAAGTACTTGTCATTTTTCTCATTTGTATAAACTGCTTTTTTATTTATTTAATTTCCTTAAAACAGTATCTAGGAAGTGCTGACAGTTTTCAGACTATGCCTACTTAACAAGGATGTATTATGAAATGACAGAGAGCAGTGAGCTTGGAACCTGGATCATAATGTCATCAGACGTCTCTAACATGGCATATGAGCCTAAGCATGCTGCTTAGCCACACTCAGCTCCCAGATGACACATGCTGTAGCTCATATTCCCTTTTCCTAACAAACACATTTTCATGCTCTCAGATATCAGATTGCTATGCCACTGAAAATGCTAACTAGCAGTTTGGATCAGGTTATACATTTAGCAGAAGTTCTTTGGTTCAGTTCTCTACTATTGTGCTTTCTGTGTCTGTGTCCTCCTTGATATTCACATGGGTTTCTCCATGTACGCCAGTTTCCTAGCACATCCCAAAGACACTTAGCTGGCAAACTGTTGAATCTATATTCTCTATAGGTTTGTGTGCAATATGTGTGATATGGAAGAAAACCCTTAAAATCTATTTCTTTTGCCTATTTACCTAGTAAACACTATGGATGGTGGTGGCTATTCTTGGGGTCATAGAAATTGGATGCGACTTGACAGCATTGGCTAGAAGCATCTAATGGTACTTTTACTAAAAGGAGATGCATTTAAGATGTTGTAGAAACTATTTTGTGATTTTTTTTTTTTTTTTTTTTTTGTTAATTGGGTAAATGAACTGGTCCTTCTTTGGACCTTTTCAGCCACGATCTGGGCACAAGGGAAATTAATGCAAATGTACATGAACAGTTAGCGTGGCCATTCAACCAACATGTTTTAGTAGGTTTAGTAGTTTTTTTTTTCACGCACCTGTTCCTCTTAGGCTTTCGAGTACTGGCCAAGGCTCTTGCCACCCCCATAGTGCCTTTTTTTAGGCAAGGCTCAAAAGACAAACCCACCGCCATAAATAGCACAAGTAACAAAAAACTGAGGGTAATGCTACTCGGTGCCAGAAGTCTAAACCTCAAAATGCACATACTCGAGGCACTCCTCAGTATGGAGAAAATCGATATATGTGCAGTAACAGAAACCTGGTTTAAGGCTTCAGAGAGCACCCCAGCACTACCAGGCTACAACTCATACCATACATTTCGGCCACAGAACCTGGACCGAAATACAAAAGGCGAGGGAGTATCCATATTCATCAAGGATACCCACACCTCCAGGTTAGTGGCACAGCACGATGCTTCAGAGATCATCTACATGCAACTAACAATGGGCAAAAATGCAATTCAAATTGTATCTTGCTACAGATCACCCACCATGTCCCTGGACCCCCATTCCGCATTTCTGGAAACACTAGGAAACATAAAGGTCCTACCAAACACCCTAATATTGGGTGATTTCAATTACCCAAACATTAACTGAGAGAACTACTCGAGTACTAATGCCTTTGCCCAACATTTCCTAGAATTTATAAACTCAAATGCCCTGGATCAACTGGTCAACACTCCCACCAGAGGTGACAACATATTGGACATGGTCATCACCAACATGGGCGACCGGTGTTCCACACTGGAAGTCAACCCCTCGCTGGTTAGTTCTGACCATAAACAAATCACTTTGGATATCCACATTCCGCCCCCACCCCCCGGACAAGGAAGCCACCATGAAAACCTTTTCAAAAGCAAACTTCACATTACTTAAGTCCGAGGTGGAAAGTTTCAAAGCCCTCATGGTAAAGGATAACACTGTCCAAGCTGCAAAATCCTTTACTAATGCATTCTGTGGGCACCTACAAGAATGCATGGATCGTGCTATCCCAAGCAAAACTAAGACTCACTCCTCCAAGAAAAGGAAATCAGTCTAGTGGACCCCTGCCATAAACAAGATATATACAATAGAAGGAGGAAGCTAGTACAGAAAAGAGTAAAATCCCAAGAAAGGAAGACATCCCTGATCAGTATCAGCAAGAAACTACGATCCCTCATAAAATCATCCAAGGCAAGCTTCGAAAGAAAAATTGCCATGGACTCCAAAGATAACCACAAGGCATTCTTTAGCTATGTCAAGAATCTAAGTGGCAATGCTCAGATCTGCTCGGAGTTAGTGCAGAATGGCACAAAATATACTGAACCGACTGATATAGCCAACATCTTGGCAGACAGGTTCAGTGCAAACTTCACCCCCCTCTCACCCCCAAGAGGGCCCATAACCATACCAGAAGAATGTAGAGCCCATGAAATCACAGACACTCAGGTTAAAACAGCCCTCTCCAAAGCCAAAAACACAGCATCAATGGGACCAGATGGTGTCCCAGGCTGCATCCTACATGAGCTCAAAGACGAACTAACCCCTCACCTAAACACACTGTTCAAACTCAGCCTCTCCACAGGCTACATACACACAGAGTGGCACACAGCAATGGTTATTCTGCTCCACAAAGGTGGAGCCACAACAGACCCCAGGAACTATTGCCCTATAAGCCTAACTAGCTTGGTCTGCAAGGCTATGGAGCACATCATCATGGAACTCATTAACATAGACATTGGGAACCTCCAAACACTGAATGCTACCCAGTTTGGCTTTAAGGGCAGAGCATGCCACCTAAACCTGTTGGACTTCTTTGAGACAGTTACCAAGGCTATAGACAAGGGAAAGGTGGTACACACAACCTACCTAGACCTCGCAAAGGCCTTCAACACCATTCCCCATTCTGGTGTTATAGACAAGCTTACCAGCCTGAACATAAACCCCTACTTCACAAGATGGGTTGCCAACTGGCTCACGGACAGAACTCACATGGTGAGAGTTGCGGGAGCTAGGTCCTACTTTAAACCGGTTACAAGTGGCATTCCCCAGGGCTCAGTCCTAGGACCCTTCCTGTTCGGCATGTACTTCTCAGAGGTACAGGCAAGCGCAGGAGGACCATGTCTGACCAAGTTCGCAGACGACTGCAAACTAGGGGCTATAACTGAGACTCTGGCTGACACAGACATCCTCCAAAAGGGTCTCACTGAGACTGATACCTGGTGTCAAAATCATGGCCTCAAGCTAAATGCTAAAACATGCATAGTTATCCCCTTTGGAAAAAACAAAGTACCCACAAACTACCACATAGGTGGTAGTCTCCTAAATACGGAAAACATAATAAGGGATCTGGGGACCCAAGTAGATAGTAATCTCTCCCTTGATAATCACATTGCCAAAGTGGTTAGAAAATCCTTTTATGTGGCCCACCTAATCACAAAAGGGTTCACATCCAGATCAAAAGAGGTCATTGTGCCCCTCTACTCATCACTCATCAGACCCATCATAGAGTACAACGCCCCATTTGGGATGTACCTTACAAGACACTTGCAAAAGCTGGAAAGACCACAGAAGTACCTCGCCAAGAGGATCACTGGCCTCAAACAGATGCCGTATGCAGATTGACTGAAGAAACTCCAGCTGTACTCGGTTGCATACCGCTTACTCAGAGGTGATCTCTGCCTGACATACAAGGCCATGTCCAACCCAGAATTGATGGACATGCTCCACCTAAAGAAAACCTTATCCCCTCGAGCCACATGCTCTAGGGATCTAAACCTCACCACAGCAATAAATAGGACATGCTGGAGGGATAGATTCCTGTCCCAGAGACTTCCCATGCTTTGGAACAAGATTCCAATTTAAATTAGGCAGAGCTCCTCACTAACACTCTTCAGGAGAAACCTTGACGAGTGGATGGGAAACAGAAAGTTTACCCCGGGGATCACTTCAATGGCTCTGGACAGAGGCACAGGGAACTAATCTAAGGAAGAGGTGAAAGCCACCACATTCTGGCTAGGCTTATAAATGCCTTCAGGCAGATAGCCTAGTACCTACCTATGAACCTATAAAGCTATTGTTTCTTGAGTAGCATATCAGTTATATCATTGAATTTGGGAATCCCTTGTTGTTTTTGCCAATGGCATTAAATTTAAAGCAAATGACAGTGGAGAAAGAGGCCATCCCTGCCTGGTTCCTCTTTTCATCCACAGTCAGATAGAAGCCTACCCAGTTTAATTCTTGCCTCTAACCCTTTGTATATCTCCCTTATTAACTCTGCTATTCCATCAGGGAACGCAAATGCTACCATTGCCCTAGTCATAAATCCCAGCCGACTATCGAATGCTGCCTTCACATTAAGACCCACCAACAGTAGTATATTTTTGTACACTGCTCCCCTGTAAACCATCACTGTACTAGTAATGCTGTGATTGTTCTGTTAACGCTGTGATACGTTTGCCTCTCCTTTACCAAACAACATCAGTTCAGCTCTGTTAATGTTGGTTGCACAATTGCCATTGTTTTAGCTAGTGTAGACATACACACTTTATAAGCATGGTTTGAAATTGGTAGATAGATATTTCCATTTGATTTTATTTTCAATACACTGGTGAATGATGAATAATCGAAGGTATGACTGTAAATGTTATTAATTTTAATACTATTCATGGGGCAATTTCATTTTATTATTGGAATAGGGTAGGTGATATATTAACTGTTGGTTTTGTCAGGAGTTATTTGAAAGTGTTTTACTGTTTCCTTAAATTTTAAACTCTGTCTGGTCATGTGATTCTTAGTATATTTAAATATGGTACTTATTCATTTGTGGCGGTTGATTCTGATGAAGTCTTGATTATTCATAGGACCAAAGTCTATGTTGCAGTGAATACATTCTTTTTTATTTTATAATTGGTTGTGGAGCTGCAATTTTTTCTTTTACCCCCTTCAATTGTTTTGACTTTGTGCTTTCAAGCCTTAGGTACTCCAGATTCTTCTAGTCAGCTCCTGAGCTTTATTTCTGTTACTCAGGCATTTCCTTTCTTAGCAAAGTCTTTCTAACAGTTTTTATATTATCAGAAGATTGAGAAGCAGAGTCCGCATCAGTTTATTAGCATTGGTTCAGCATTTTATTATTTCCTCCTTAACCTGTTCTGCATCCACAAATGTTGTTGATCCTCCAGGAAGAAATATTTTGAAGACAGTTGGATTTAGCAACTTGAATCTCTCACCTGCCTTTTTACATTTCCTGACTGCCAGGATAAACTTGCTTCTGTTCTGTGTTATACAGCAATAGCCATTTTCCACAAACATTCTGGTGTTTTTAATTTTTTCATCATTTTCCCTTTTTCCACAAGTTTGTCAGGAGAAGCTCCTTCTGCTGGTATGATTGTATGTTTACTAATACAGGTCTTAGCTATTTTCTCATGGCAAGATTTGGGGCATACATACAAGGGTCTATATCACATAGTCATGGCAAGATTTGGGGCATACATACAAGGGTCTTTATCACATAGTGGAAGTCTTATAACTTCAAACACGTAATGTTCGAACCATTATGTTCGAAGGTACAAAACTTCGACTATGAATAAAAAAAACAAAACAACGGAAAACAAAATAAACTATTTTAAACAGGGGGGCAAGCCCCCCTGCATCCCCCACTACTTAAATATACCAACTCTGAGATCGCAACCCATTGAACAAAATGGAAACCTCTGCTTATGGAGATTTCCATTGAAACACTCAAACTTTTACAAATTCAAACTTATGGTTTCGACCATATGAGGTTCAAACTTGTAAAAGTTCGACTATGTGATAGGAACCCTACATACAAATGTACCATCTTAGGCAGTGTAATCCCGCTGTGGAACACCAGTCTAGTTGCTTATTTGTACTTTAAAACATTAATGCAGTCTGTTCCTTCCAATTTAATTGGAATAGCAAAAATGTCATGTTTCCCTGCATGCTCTGTCTTCCAATGCTATTTTTGTGAAACAGTTCTTCTAAAGAGGCTGTTCAGCTGGTCTTTCAGTTATTCAACCTCTGATTTAAATAACTGTATCAGCTTATCTGAATAGCTACTTAAAACTTATTTTCCAGTTAAATTTGCATGTTCATCCAATGCCTCATTTATTTTAAACATCTTTGACTACATTTGAGTTATGCTTCCCTTAAATTAATAGATGACATCTCCTATACTAAATCTGAAACTTGAACTTTTTTTCTTCTTTTTTGCTGAACAGTTGCAAGGTTCTTCCCAGCCAATGTTTTTTCCTCTCTCTTTGCCTGATTTTCGGTTACTTTCTCCATTTTTTTTTCTTTGCTGGCATCCAGGCAATGTAGTCACTAGTCAGTAAATACATTTTCCAAAAGTGATAACATTTGCAGGCTTTTTTTAAAACAATTTCTCAGTTTTCACACTGGGAAAGCTCTAATCAACCTGATGCTCAGCGTGCGGTCATCTTGAAATCTAGAAGAAATATTTCTTTTCTCAGCATAAAAGTGGCTCCTTAAAAAAAATAGATGCCTATATATGCACAATTGTTGTCATTTTACTTAGGAAAATTTTAGTCACATGCAAGTGATTAGTATGCCTCCGAAGTAGGTAGCATATCTCTAAGCATGCTTTACAAAACAGATGAACTGCCTGCTAATACGTCATGTAATTACTATACTTGTCCTATGGCAAGATATTATTTATTTCCTACATTTATGAAAGTAGTATCCCAACAGAACATTTATACAAAAGTGTTTACATATATATTATGTATATTAATATTATAATTGTAATGTAGTCTTCAACTGCATCTCCAACTTCAAAGTAATATGTTCTGGAGTTTTTTTTTCCCTTCATGGCCTCAGTTCAAATGGTCTCTGCCCAGATGGTCTATTCTGATCATCAAATGCAATCTGGTAGCTAGCTAGATAAATGAACAAACAGATAAATAAAAACTTGTCTGCTGCGTGTTTTATGATGTGCCTGTCATGTCCTCCTTTCACTCTGGTTTTGCCGTTTTCTCATTTTGCTTTAACACACAACTTTATACACTTCTAACTCTTCTGTTAGTTCTTTTATGTGAGACAATGAACTTTTATTTGACTGCTTTTCTTAATTTTGAATCTGAGTGTTACATGGTCCAGTGTGCCCATGTCAATAAAAGGATTGGCAGCTGCAAGTGAAAGAGTTTGTGGCACTTTCAAGACTCTATTACACTCCAAAACTCCTCCCTTGCTCTCACAGTGCACCTCACCTTTTTTTTCCTTTCCAGATCGCACTTGTAAAATGGTGCTTTAATCTCTTTACAGCTACTCATAGGCTTGCTTCATGAGTTATTTCCTTTGTGAGTGCTTTTGTGAGCAAAGTTATAAAACAAACCGTTCTCTTAATTATTATTTTGTGGTATTCAAGTTCCACTGAGATTTGAAGTCAAACCACTGGATTTAGAGTCCATTGTGTTAAACATTATACCACTGAGTCACGCAATAGTGCAGCAGTTAACACTGTCACCTCATGGCAAGGTAGATGGGGTGCCTTCTGAGCAGAATCTACATGTGCTCCCTGTGTTTGCATGGGTTTTCCCTGAGTGGTCCAGTTTCATCCTACACACAGTAGGTAGATTGGAGAGACTAAACAGGCTGTAGGTGTGTGTGTGTGTGTGTGTGTGTGTGTGTGTGTGTGTGTGTGTGTGAGCTTTGGAAGAATAACCAAGGCAGGGCAAGTCAACTGGTTTTGTGAACATTGGCTTTAGGGGATAGTCACTGTTGACATCCCAACCCTGTGTAAAGAATGGGAAAAACAGGGTTGATATTGATGCCCTTGGTATTTCATCGATCTGTTCTGATTGCAGTTTTGCTTATTTTTGGGATGTTTTGGCAATTCTTGTTCTCCTCCCATGTCCCCATCACCATTTTATTTTCTGCTTAGCTGTTGCTAAATCATTTATTGACAAATCCAGTTTACTCTTCCGCTGTGCTAATGTTTGTTGTTTAACTGTTACTGTGTAAGTCAATGTACTCTACAGAAGACTGTTTTTAGATTTTCTTGATGCTTTATTGATTTCAAGGCTTTTGTGCCTATAACTCACAGTGCAGAGATCATTAGTATTAATAACCAATAGACAGGAATTGATATAGAGCCATGTCATTACTATGGAGGATTCCTTACAGGAGTTATGGAAAAGGTGCTTAAGAAGGAAAAGTAGTGGTAGCTGTTGTGGAAAAAAAATACTCAGTTTAAGCACATTAATGAGCTGTTTGGATTTCTACAGGCCAACATACATCCGTTTTTGAGAAAACCTATACCAAGAGGTATAAAGAGACCCAGTAAAAATGTTTCTCATCTGATGATTTTTCCGTCATTCTGTTGATTCCTATGGCATTAGGGCTTTTATGGATAAAAACTGGGACTTGTTATTTAAGAGTGTACCTGATTTTGGTAAACTGTGATGTGCAAACTTTGTGTATAAAACCACACTTAACATTAAACACTTGTTAGAAAATGAATGTCACAAAGAGTTTAGCTTTGACAGCATGAAGAAATGTGTTTTTTGCCATTATTTTTTTGCATCAAGGAAAGTGTTTCTATTAATGTTCATGGTTCCCCTCACCCCTTGCTGGTTTAAATGCAGCACATGTGGACTGGTATACATTGCACAGTGTTCTGTCCTGCATTTTATGTGGCAAGAAGGAGGAAACTCAGCAAAAGAATTCACAAACATCTGAAAAACATTATGAATAAACTAGTGCACTTTTCAAACACTCTTATGAATGTAAACTTAAAAAAGTACTATTTTTATTCTTGAGAAACTTGAAAAATCTCTGGTGAGGGAGCTGAGAGAATGAATTACAACTTAAGGGCTGATATATCTCCTTGTCTTAATGAGCATACATCCATTTTGTCTGCTTTAAAAGAAAAAATGTTAGTCTGAAGTAGTAGCTAATCATGTTTCATGATTGTACATTTAAATGCACACCTTGTTGTTGTTGTCATTCTGATGAAGTTCATAAGGAATGAAGTGCTCAATAAATATAGAAAACTATTTTATGCTGTGGCAGTGTTATTTTGGTTTGATTTGCATTTGGAAGACCTGACTTTTGAATGTGTTTTCATAGTTTGGTTTTGTTTTTACTTGAGTACAGCTTTGTAATCACGGGATTTATTTTCCAGTTCACTTTTTTTCTAGTTTTGGTTTCGACAGCAACACGTCTAGTGGCTTTACCACTTTAAATGTTCCTACAGGATGGATATCTTCACTTACACAGCTTTCTTGCCAGACAAATTCTCTGCATCCAGTACTATTTCTAGTTGGATTACTGTAGGAGGAGCACCTCCTGTTTATGCTGTTTCTCATAGGACTACTAAAGGAGGAGCACTTCCTGTTCCAGACATACACCATGGAGGTTTTTTTGGTGAGTTTGCAGTGGTGGTTTGTTTGTTTTGAATTCAGCTTCTTCTATTTCTGGGGTAATTGTTCACACAATTTTGATTTCTGGCTTCTACCTCCTAAACCATTTAATTGAGGAGAAACCTTTTCAAGCAATATAAGTTAAGCACATTACAGAAGAAAATGGACACTGTGTAAGAAGGTTACAAAAAAAATACTAGAGAATTATTTTCAAGCTTGTATACAACAGGGGTTAATGCCCAATGTATTACATTTTCACAAATTCCCTAATGGGATTACAGAAAAATTATTCACTTTGCAAAGAACTAACAGCTTTATTTCATAGAACTGGTATGGAAGTTTTGGAAATTTTGATTAAAATTTATCAGAGTACCATAGATGAGGTCATTCAAGAAGCAGGTGCTTTGAATGACTATATTAAAAAAAATACTTTTGACATTAAAAAGCCATAGTACAACTTTATTTTTGACCAACTAAGCAATCACTTTAACAAATTTAAGAAAAATTAAACAACCGTGTTAAAACTGTTACTGCTAGGAAAGAGAAGAAACAAAGCAAAGAATAAAAAAATGGGAAAAAAAAACTTTTGTACTTTAATCTGATTTTGGAAGGTATGCCTTTACCGTATGGTCCATCTTAATGAAATCCACCAAGCATATAGGAGCATTGATGCAACTTTAAAGGACTGCTTATTGATGGGCACTATAACACCACAGGAATATAATTTCATGCAAGTTAACAAACCGGGATCCTAATGATATTTGCAATCCTGATAATAAATAAAGATGCACCCCCCCCCCCATGAGACCTATTCCTGCTGGTGGTGGTTTAAAGACAGTGACCTTGGCTATATAGATTGACATCTTGCTTACTTGGGGCCTTACAAGACTCTTGGGACTTTCTTAAAAAGATTAGGGGTGTGGTTTATGACCCAGAGGACATTTTGTCACTGGTGACATATAATACCTTTTTAATTGTTATTCCCCACAATTTTACAACACTGATTGATTGGTTTAGAGAGTTATCAGGCAGCTATGACAGATTTGAATAATACATCATTGAATGACCATTGTACATTCATGAATCTTGTCTTATTTAACTATTTTTCACCTTTTTTTCCAAATTTGTTCCCTGCCATTGGGAACAAATACATATTTTTGGCAGCATTTACAATTTCCACTTAAGATGTTACTCCAGATTTCTGGATGATATATTTTTCTTGTTTGGAAAGACAGCACGCAGTTACTCATTGAGTTATGTGACTATCTGTCTCACAGTGCAGACTTTTTTTAAAGTTTTCTTTTTACTGTGACTTTGCAAAGATGAATTTTTTAGATGTTGCTTTGTATAAAAATGTGGTTACAGGTTGCTTTTAATCAAATTTGTACA
Source organism: Protopterus annectens (assembly GCF_019279795.1). Lineage (NCBI taxonomy): Eukaryota > Metazoa > Chordata > Ceratodontiformes > Protopteridae > Protopterus > Protopterus annectens. The sequence continues at coordinate 503,095,180 of NC_056729.1, forward strand.
GGAAACCTACATTTTGTAATAGTTATATTCATTTTAATAATGCACATCTTATGGACAAAACAGGAGTATCGTCAAAGGGCAGTTTATTTGGTTGTCCAAACTTATTACTGATAAGAATTTTTTTTATCCACTGCAATATTTTGACTAATTTACAGACGCTACCCAGTGAAGCTCATTAATGAGATTCAGACTCATAGGAGCAGCCAATGTACACTCATTTTGGAAAAAAAAACATACAAGGAAGGGTCAGTAGAAAGTAGTAGGTAGTAGTAGGAAGGGTTAGTAAGAATTTTTCTTATTCAATGATTTTGCATAATTCTGTTGACTCCCATGATATCAGAGGTATTATGGAGAAAAACTGTGACTTGTTATTTAAGGGTACAACTGGTTTTGGTAACCTGTGAGTCATGAAAACTTTTGTATAAAACCACCTCCAACAGTAAACACTTGTTAGAAAATGAACATCACAAAGAGTTTAGCTATGGCACCATGAAGAAATGTAGTTGTTACCACTGTTGAGGATACATCAAGGAAGGTGTTTCAATTAATGTTCATGGTCCCCCTTGGGCTGTGGTGGCAAATTTAGTTGTGACGCATTTGGGGTGGTATGTATTGTGTGTATGTGTGTATATATATATATATATATATATATATATATAATTATTCTGTCTGCCCTGTAGTTTATATGGCAAAACAGAGAGGAACTTCAGCAAAATAATTTACAAACATCTGAGAAGCATTACAAATAAAGGTAAACTAATGCACTTTTAAAACAGTTTTGTGAATATTAAATTAAATTAAAAAAAATATATGTTTTATTCTTGAGAAATTTAAAACATCTTAGTGGGAGTGGCGTGAAAAAGAATTGCTTTTAAGATGAGATGGCAGGTTAAGTTAACGGATGATATATCTCCTAGTCTTAATGAACATACATCCATTTTTGTCTGTTTTAAAAGAAAAAAGTTACAGGTTGAAGATGTAGCCAGTCTTGTTTAATCTTTGTATATTTAAACATGCAATTTCTTGTTCTTCTCATTTTGATGAAGTTCATAAGGAACAAAACTGGTCAATAAATTCGGATGACTACTTTATCCTGCAGCAGTGTTCTTTTAGTATGTGTTGTGGTAAAGTTCTCTACTCCACAAAGGACCTACTCTCTCAATTAAAGGAATACAAAGAATTTCAGGTTCAAGAAGTCTCAATAAGTTCAGTTTTAACAGCAGTGTTCAAACAGAAAACATCAAGGATACATTGGATTTCTAAATGGATACTGCTGCAGGGATAAAAGTGGTTCACAGAATCAATGTTTCTGTAGTTTCATAGGAAGGAAACAACAACAGAATCACTGTGGACTTGCCCAAGTACCCACCTCTGGAAGCAATTGAGGGGAGGTCTATTCTGTTATGTCCCTGCATGGCAGGCCATTTTGCAGGACTGGTAGATCCAGGACTTAATTTCCTGAGGCTATAGAATACCATTTATTCTCACCCTTTGAATGGGAGGCAGACAAAAAGTGATAGAAAACCTCTTAGAGAAAACAGCAATCCAAGAGGTCTTAGTAGATAAAAAAAGTTCTGTGGTTTATTCCAGATTCTGTTTAGTTCCCAGAAAGACAAAGGAGCACAGACCTAAACTGGATCTCAGTGGCCTAAAGCTTAATGTCAGGAAAACCAAATTTCAGATGGTAATGGTGCTGTCAATCCTTCTCTGCCTTTGGGTTATCAGCATGCCTACATACATATAGATAGCATTAGCAGCAAGGAGATGTCTCTGCTTCAGAGTAGGCACCAACGACTACCAGTTCAGAGCCCTTGCATTTGATCTTACCATAGCACCCAGGGTGTTCACCAAATGCATGGTGGTCTTACCAACCTATCTCAAGCTGAGGGGAACCAGGGTTTTCCCATTATTTCATGACTGTCTCCTAGCAACTGCAATAAGAAAGTTTCAGTTACAAAAAAGGGATCACTTAACTGTGCTTGTTTTGGTCCTTATGAATTTCAGTGAACACAGTGAAGTCCTATTTAGAGCCCCCACAAATCCCAAATTTTATAGGCTGCCACATGAATGCTAGGAATTGTCTGACAAGTCTTGATATGGGCACAGCACATGTTTAACAGGACAATGTATGACTTTTTCTGACACACAATTCACAACAGTGCTCTGCATCAAAATATTAATCCTTATGGCAGCCATGATCTTTCTTATACCACATACAAAAGATCATATGTGCATACCTCTCAATATCTTAGTGCAAGAATTCTGGACAAAGCCAAGAATAACGGGGAGACAAATTCCATAAACATATATAAGTTTTAAATATTACTCTTCTAAATATAGAGAATTGATAGACTAACAGGCTTTGCTTTAGCATGCATTTCCTGAATGATATATAATGAACTCTAAAACTCAGATATCTGTAATTATTTGCTTCAATCATCAATGGTTTGCCAGAAAACCACAACTCTTATGAAGAACACACCACTAATATGAGGCAAAAATCTTGGCCTTCTCTGAAATTCTGGCCAGTTGAGAGGTATGCATGTTTGGTTTCTTCAGTGGACCTTGAGGTTGTAATGGGTCCAGAATTTAGACCCAATGAACAAAGTGATAAAATTATCCAAAACTTTGTCAGCACCGTCAGTGTTAGTTCATAGGTTCATACTAGGCTGTCTGCCCTAGGGTATTTATAAGCCTAGTCAGAGTGTGTTTGGCTTTCTCCACCCATTTTAAATTAATTTTGCTATGCCCTTTTTCGAGGTTAGTATACTGTGCCTCTGTCTAACAGTGACACAGAAGTGATACCCCGGGGTAAACCTACGATCCCCATCCACTCATCAAGATTCCTCTTGAAGAGAGTCAATGAGGGACTCTGCCTAACCTGGACTGGGATTTTATTCCAGAGTGAAGGGAGTCTCTGAGTTATGAATCTGTCCCTCCAGCATGTCCTATTTATTTCAGTGCTGAGGTTCAAGTCTGTCGAGCGTGTAGCTCAATGGGATTTGGATTTTCTGAGGTGCAGCATATCCATTAATTCCGGGTTGGACATGGCTTTATACATCAGGCACAGATTGCCTCTGAGCAGGCGGTATGCCACTGAGTAGAGCTGGAGTTTCTTTAACCGGGCAGCATATGGCATCTGTTTGAACCCTTTGATCCTCTTGGTAAGGTACTTTTGGGGCCTTTCCAGTTGCTGCAGGTGTCTGGTAAGGTACATCCCAAAAGGGGCATTGTACTCAATTATGGGCCTGATGAGGGATGAGTAAAGAGGCACGATGACCTCCCCTGATCTAGATGTGAATCCCTTCATGATTAGGTGGGCTATATAAAATGTTTTTCTAACCACTTTGCCCACGTGGTTGTCAAATGAGAGATTGCTATCAACTTGGGTCCCCAGGTCCCTAATTACTTCTTCCGTACTTAATGGATTACCACCTATGTGGTAATTTGTGGGTACTTTGTTTTTGCCAAAGGGGATGACTATACACTTTTTGGCATTTAGCTTGAGGCCATGGCTCTGGCACCAGTTGTCTGTTTCTATGAGGCCCTTTTGGTGGATGCTTGTGTTGGCTGGAGAGTCGATTATAGCACCCAGTTTGCAGTCATCTGCGAACTTGGTCAGCCACAGTCCTTCCGTGTTGGCCTGTACCTCCGAGAAATATATACCAAACAGGAGAGGTCCCAGGACTGATCCTTGTGGGACGCCACTTGTAACTGGTTTGTAGTCTGACATGGCTCCAGCAATTCTAACCATGTGTGTTCTGTCCTTGAGCCAGTTTGCAACCCATCTAATGACACAGGGGTTTATATTTAAGCTGGTGAGCTTATCTATAATGCCCGAGTGGGGTATTGTATTGAAGGCTTTTGAGAGGTCCAGGTAGGCTGTGTAGATCACCTTCCCCTCGTCAATGGCCTTGGTGACTGTTTCAAAGAAATCAACCAGGTTTAAGAGGCAGGATCTGCCCTTAACAAAGCCGAACTGGGTAGGATCCAGTGTCTGTAGGTCCCCAATATCTTTTTTTATGAGGTCCATGATGATCTTTTCCATAGCTTTGCAGACCAAGCTAGTCAGGCTTATGGGGTGATAGTTTCCAAGATCTGTTGAGGCACCACCTTTGTGGGGAGGGACCACTGTTGCTGTACGCCACTCTTTGGGTACATATCCTGTGGTAAGGCTGAGATTGAACAGTAGTTTTATGTTTGGGTTTAGCTCTTCTTGGAGTTCATGTAGGACGCAGCCCGGGACACCGTCTGGTCCCATTGATGCTGTGTTTTTTGCTTTGGAGAGGGCGGCTCTTACCTGAGCATCTGAAATGTCAGGGGGCAGCACTCTGCTGGGATAGATATTTGCCCTTTTGGTGGGGGGGGGGAGTTTGTGCTGAACCTGTCAGCTAGTATGTTGGCAATGTCTGTGGGTTTGGTGTATTTTTTGTCATTTTGGACTAATTCTGAGCATATCTGGGAATTCCCACCCAGGTTCCTAACATAACTAAAGAAAGCCTTGTGATTATCCTTAGTGGCCTGTGCAAATTTTCTCTCGAAGCTGGCCTTAGACGATTTTATAAGTGCCCGTAGTTTTTTGCTAACACTGATTAGAGATGCCTTCCCTTTTTGGGATTTTTCTCTATCATGTAGTAGCTTCCTCCTTCTATTGTATAGTTTGTTTATGGCTGGGGTCCACCAGACAGGATGTCTGCCTTTGGAGGATTGGGTCTTGGTTTTATTTGGGATTGCATGATCCATGCATTCCTGAAGGTGTTCATAGAATGCGTTTATAAAGGATTCTGCGGTCTGGGCCGTATTTTCCACAGGCCCGGGGGCTTTGAAGGATTCCACCTCAGTTTTGAGGAGTGTGAAATTAGCTTTAGAGAAGTTTTTCACTGTGGTTTTCTGGGCAGGGGGTGGGGTCGGGATGTGAATATCCAGTGAGATTAGTTTATGGTCTGATCTTATCAGTGAGGGATACACTTCTGGTCTGGAACATAGAGTCCCCATGTTGGTGATGATCAGGTCCAGTATGTTTTCCCCTCTTGTGGGAGTGGTAACAAATTGTTCCATAGCATTTGAGTTTATAAATTCTAGGAACCTTTGAGCTAGGGTGTTGGACATAGAGTAATGCTCCCAGTCTATGTTTGGGTAGTTGAAGTAGCCCAATATAATGGTGTTTGGAGAGACCTTCATATTTTCCAGTGTTCTCAGGAAGGCCGAGTGGGGTTCCTGGGTTTGGGAGGGTGGTCTGTAGCAGGCTATAAACTGGAAGGCAGTTTTACCCACTGTTAGTTGCACATGGATAGTCTCTGATGCTTCGTGCTGTGCCACCAACCTGGAGGTGTGGGTATCTTTGACGAATATTGATACTCCCCCTCCTTTTCTGGTTCGGTCCAAGTTTTTGGGGCCGAAAAGCATGGTATGAGGTATAACCTGGTAGTGCTGGGGTGCTCTCGGGAGCCTTGAACCATGTTTCTGTTACTGCATAGATATCAATGTTCTCCATGCTAAGGAGAGTTTCGAGTGCATGCATCTTGAGGTTTAGACTTCTGGCATTGAGTAGCATTACTCTTAGTTTCTTATCCCTTGTGATACCTATGGAGGTGGGTTTGTCTTTTGAGCCTTGCCTAAAAAAGGCACTATGGGGGTAGCAAGATCCTTTGCCAATATCCGAAAGCCCAGGGGTGACAGATGCAAGCCGTCCCTAGTGAAGCATCATGGCCTGTCGAGCATGTCATCCAAGGCTGACAGGTATTGGATCCCCTTTGAATGACACCAATACTTAAGCCAATTGTTGAAATTGATCATCTTGTCTTCATATTGTGGCATCATTCTTGGTGAGGGTAAGATGCTACTCAAGGTCAGGGTCATACCTGCCTGGGCCACATGCTCAGAGAGCTCCTCTATGTCTCTTTTCATGTAGTCCAGGGAGGTATGTCTCAGGTCATTCACACCAGCATGGTCAATGACTGAGTCATATTTGTACTTGCCTTGGAGTGACCTGAGTGCTTGTGTTATGTGGCGGATCCTAGCGCCCGACAGGCAGCTCACTGTGACCTTCTCCTTGTTCAGCCTGGTGAGCAGGACGTCAGTGTGCCTGATGATAGAGTCACCTATTACAAGTGTATCAGGTGTGTTGTTTAGCCTTAAGGGCTGTGACTATTTGGCACACTGGCTTTGTGAGCTATGTGTTGCACGTGTTTTGTTTTGGGGTAGTGGTTGCTTGGGTGTCTGCTTTGGAGGTCTCTGCTGCTTAGGCATATTTTTATTTAGAGCCTCCGGGTATGTTTTTGTGTGTTTGTGTTTGGTTTGCTGTTGTGGTAGGTCTGTTTAAGACTGGAATTGTAGTGAGTGTGGTTTTCTTCTCCTCCTGACAGGTTTCGCCAGTACTGAGTTGAGAGAGCTTAGCCTCCAGTTTGGCTATATGGTTGCATCTCTCACATGTGTTGGAATTTGTTGGTAGGAGGAGAGGGTTGTCTGTGTACATGAGGCAGTTGTAACATTGCCTCAAGATTCCCAGATTCACCAGCTGGACCAGAGAGGAGATTGACAACTGACCTTTGGACATGCTAGAATAGTATTGGGAATTCCTTTATAATTGAAAAAAGGGCCAATGGGAACAAGGTACTCAAGGGGAGTTTGTGAGGGTGTAGTGCTTTTAATTTTTTAGTGCTGACTTATATAATTGCTTTAGTGAGCAAGTGCCAGGTAACTTAAATGCAATGTGTTACAGGTAACTTAAATGCAAAAATGACAAACAGTAACTTTCTTTCAAGTGAAACAATGAAATGAGTACAGTAAGCAATGCAGATGTCACTAGGGATCCACAGAAGCACTAAAAAGCCACGTTTTAGGTGGAATTAGCGTTTCAGGAAAACAAGCAAACAAGCATACGAACAAAGCTATATTCAACAGGCCTGGATCTAGTCTATGCTACAGCAAACAAGGTGTACCAATTCCCGTAAGAAACAGTTCAAATATGCAGGCACTATAAGCCTTTAACCAGAAATTCCCAGCTCAGAAGGGCAGAGTCCAGCCTCTCCTCCCACAAGAGTGCAGACCACGAACCTTCTTAATGTAAAATAACTGGCCTGAAGCCCAAGTGCTTAAACCAGAACTAATACACTTTTAGAATAACAGACACTGAGCCCTCAATCAGCAGTTCCCAACTTAGAAGGATGTAAGCTACCTGTCCTGCCACCACAGTGCAGGCCACAAACCTTCCTAATGTAAAACAACTGGTCTGAAGCCCAAGTGATTAATCCAAAAGACTTAGAATGATAGCTACACTTTAATCAAGTTACTACCAAGCAGTAATAAATACAATTGAATACTTTAAAGAATGCCTGGATTAGTGCTCAAGTTATACAAACAAAGCTAGATTCAGCAGGCCTGGATCTAGTCTATGCTACAGCAAACAAGGTGTACCAATTTAGTAAGAAACAGTTCAAATATGCAGGCACTATAAGCCTCTAACCAGAAATTCCCAGCTCAGAAGGGCAGAGTCCAGCCTCTCCTCCCACAAGAGTGCAGACCACAAACCTTCTTAATGTAAAATAACTGGCCTGAAGCCCAAGTGCTTAAACCAGAATTAATACACTTTCAGAATAACAAACACTGAGCCCTCAATCAGCAGTTCCCAACTTAGAAGGATGTAAGCTACCTGTCCTGCCACTACAGTGCAGAACACAAACCTTCTTAATGTAAAACAACTGGTCTGAAGCCCAAGTGCTTAAACTAAAAGGCTTAGAGTGAGTTACACCAAGCAGTAATAAATACAATTGAGTACTTTTAAGATGATGCAAAAGCAAAATAAAGTAGGAAGAAACACAAATACAGTAAAAGCAGATACTTTTTTTTTTTTTTGTGAGCAAATGAGATGGGCCCAGGAGGAGTATCCAAGTGCAAATTTACAAGAGGGGTGGGCAGTTTCAAAGCCACCAAGATTAACACCAAGACAAAAACAGGGAGGGTGGGTGAGGACCTACTGAAAAAACAGTCAACTTCCAGCTAGATATTGCTCAATGCAATACAAACAAATTACTTTAAAAAGTGCAGATAAAAGTTACTTAGCTTCACTTATGTGTTCAAGTTGATGTCATGCAGGTCTTAACCGGCCAAAGCTCACAGTTTAAACAGAAGATAATTCACTGTACCACTTGTATAAGACAGAAACTGAATAACAATGAAGGAAACTACCCCCACCTATCACTGGCTATGCAGGTTTTTAACAAGCCTTAACTGAAAATACCACATGCACTACTGAAAAAACAGTCAACTTCCAGCTAGATATTGCTCAATGCAACACAAACAAATTACTTTAAAAAGTGCAGATAAAAGTTACTTAGTTGTGTCAACACAGCCTCATTCAGGACTGTCCACTTTACCCTTCTTGGCAACAGTCACCATGAATGCTTCTGTCCTGTGATAGGAGCATGTTGCTTGGGGCATGCAGTTGAAGGGACTTGGTCAGAACATGAAGCCTCCTTGTATATCTGTTTCCTTGAGCTGAGGGTGGTTCTTCTTACCTTGCAGGCTTTATAGGACCTCCTTCCTCAGTGTGAAATTGGCTTTCACTCACAGTATGGCTATGGCATGTTGCATCAACAAACGGGAGTAACTCACTCGTATTCCCTTTGTCAAGAGGCAATGTAGATATGGGAATGGGTCATGTTGTCTCAGTGCTTTCTTATGGCAATACACTTTCTGGGTCAGGTCATTTCTCTAGTTGACAGACTCGGTTAATGTTTACTAAATATGTGGCTCACATGTCAGTCAGTGATGAACATGATCTGTCTTCACTGGGGAATGCCTTGCTGTGACCGTTTTGCATACCTATCCTACTCCAAGTGTATCAGCAGTTTCTGCCTCATTCACTTACAGGAACAGACTTCCTGGGACATTCTAGTTCAGAAATTCTGCTCCCCTGGTCTTCTTTCTGCCTTTGCTGTCTTTCTTATAATCATGAAGTTTTTTCCAGAAAGACAAAAAGAACAAGGTCAAGGTTGTTATAACCTCATCTGGCCCAGACATATATAGTTCCCCTACTGTGGTGGTAACTGCTGGAAAGACCTCTCCTCCTTCGACTCTTCAGAGGTCTGTTGTTCTATCCCTCTGGGAAGCCTCATCTGAATCATCAATCCCTGAAACTGACCACATGGTTTCTTTAGTTACATTAATGGTCAGGGACCCATGCTTGCCTTTTTAGGGTGGTCCAAATTCTCACAGCATCTAGAAATCCTCCACCAGGAAAATATACCATGGCAAATGGACAAAGTTTTCTGCACTTGACTTGTATTCTGAACTAGGCATCCAGCCATTTTACTGTTCAAGTTCACCTTTCTGCCATTTCCAACTTCCATCAGGGTCTGAAGTCATCACCATTAGTATCTCTAAAGGTTAGTAAGACATCAGGAACTTCTCTTGAGATAATTTTACTTTATTTGTCAACAGGGTTGAGCAGTGATACACAAGGATATTTTTATGAGCACTGATATATTTGTACACTCTTAAAACCACTGTAGCCTACTCTCAGAAATATTCCAACCATGAAACCTTACAAATAATGAATTCCAAACATTGTCACTTTGTAGGATGACAGTTTCAGGCCTTGCTGTCATGAAATTGGTTTTTCCATCAGTACTATGAAGGCTAAGACACAAGAGTAAACTGACTGCTGTAGGTTGTCCTAGAGACTCAAGGGCTATGGTTCTGCTGCACATGTGAGATATGCTGTAATAATTCTGGGTCAGACTGTAGGACAATATCCAACACCATTCTGTGCTGTTAACATTTGCACCTCACTAAATATGTGGCATCCATACACAAATACATAGCTGCAGTAGTGTACTACTACAGTATTTTATAGATGCAAGAATAGAGCCATTGTACTGAGTCCATATCTTGTAAAACATTCTACATGTACACGATTAAATAAAATAAGATTATATAACAAATGTAGTGCCTGTAATGTTTTACTGCTTTTTTTAAAAATAGTTCTTTAATGATACTCTGTTTTGTATACTACTGCAAATACCTGCAGGCACAAAGAGAGATGATACAGTGATGTGTCAGCAAGCTACAGTGTAGCTAAGTGCTACAAAGGCTAAAGCACATTTACACAAATGGGGCTACTATGGGCAGCTTTCACAATAATTAATAAATGTATGTGAGTGTATATGCACAAACATACCAGAGTCTGACTTGGTGAATATAGAATTTCTGTGTTATGTAGCATCACTTTTCTGGAGATTTGTATGGTTTTGCATGATTCCCTGTTTAATGTCGCCACTCGAAATGCTGATCACCGATGAGATGAAATTAAAAAAAAGTCCAAAAACACAGGAGGAGCGAATTTCAACAATTGCTCCTCTTCTTAAAACCTCTTTTTGCAGTGCATCCTCCACATCTCCCGAACTAATATATATACCAATCGCTAAACTTCAGATGCAAGGGAATATTCAGAGAAATGGCATCTTGCACTTATATGCAAGTCCATTCCTTTGGCCATTCAGTCTCTGTGTTTCTAGACTCGTTGTAGTAGGTTCCAGCATTCCAAATGGTTACCTTCTGCATTCTGAGCCTAATATCTAGGTGACGTTTTACCAGTATGGTTTTCCTTTGTGCCCTTGTGACTGTGACCTCTCTAGTTACAGTGAATACATTCCACATTTCATCAGCTTAACTACTGCTGTCTGCATCATTAGTATTGGGTTATCTCCTGGAAAGTCTCATTTCACTTTTCTCAAGAGACCTTCTATAAGTCTATTTATACTTTACCTTGTAGTGGTCTGTAAAGGTAGGACCATCCTGCCTCATTCATGTCAAAATTTCATCAGTAGTATATACTGTACTTATATTTTTTTGGGGGGAAGGCTGGTTTACTTGGTTTAAGAACTATTCTATCCAGAATGGTCATTGAATGATTTGGAATTATTATTTCTGATCTTGGCCCCAAACAGTTCTTCTGTCCAACAGGACTCTTTACTTACTTGTGAATGACATGACACTGGACATCCCTTGGACTGCAAGCTGTTCTGAGTGTGGTTGAACTTGCCATCTTCAGGGCTGGAGCTATTGTAAATATTGTTAAAAGGGGATTACAGGATGATTTTCACAGAGCAGAACTAGTGTGATTGTAAAGGTGTACAGGTTAACATTATTAAAACTCACAATGCTGTTTAGAATACAGCTGAGATAAGCCAATGCTACTATCCTGAAACCTAGTGACTTTACAGTACAAAGAGGCCAACAAAATGGCAACACACATGGTAAAGGCAGCAAAAACTACAGATGAAAGGGAGTCAGCAGACAGGCTCAAGAAGGGAAGAAAGAGCCTTTTGTGGTAAATAGCAAAAAGGAGGAATAGAGGGAAAGGAACTAGCCATGTAGAGAAAAGATGGAAGGGTGATCATAGAAGACTGGGGAAATGGAGGTACTGAATAAATACCTTAATCATTATGCCAAGCCCCATGCCATCCTTTATGAAGACTGAAGTAAAGTCTTTACCTCACAGATACAATATAGGGATTGATTCTCACCTTCAAAAGAGGAATGCAAGGGCAGCTAGCCTAGTACTTACCCATGAGCTGTATGTAACAAGGTAATGCAAGTTTTTTTTTTTTTTTTTTTTTTAAGTTGCTGGGTTTGGCATAATGATTAAGGTCTTTGCCTTGTAGACACAATGTACATGGTTTCAATCTGGCCTCAGCTCATTGGCTAGACTTAAAATGGCCCTTCAGTGCAATTAGCTTAGTATTCATATATGAAGGTAAGGAGAAAGAGCCATGAAAAGACAGACAGAGTAGAATGGAGAGAACAGTGGACTGATGTCAGAGTAGGGAGGAGGAAGAGATTCAGAGGGAACAGGCTGCCCTTGGGGCAGGATAAAGTGAGATAAAGCACAAAGAACATATAGACTGCCTGAAAGAGTCCTCAGAAATCTAGCCATTGTGTTAGCAACACCTCCATAGAGATCTTCAACAGATTACTGGCCGGTGCAGAGGTATTAGAGGACTGGGGGATACCAGTTGCGGTGCTGTTTTATTGGTGGGTGGTGGAAAATATATATGGGAAACTGTAGGCCTTTTACCTTTAAACAGTGGCAGGAAAAGTCGGAGAATTCTGAAGGGAAAACTGGTAATATCTGCACAGTACAACAATTTTCAGGATAGTAACCAATATAGGTTTACATCCAGAAGGATCTGTTAGTCGAGCTTGATCCAGTCTTATGACTTGGGTTACTGGTAAACCTGATAGGGGGTCCCACTCTACCTAGTCTACCTGAAATTCAGAAAGATCTTTGACTCTGTCCAACCAGGTGGCTGATAGGAAAACCAGAAGGTTTGGGAGAAGGACCAAGATTGCGGGACTGTACAGCTGCACTGTTGAATTGTAGGACAAAGAGAGTTTTGATAAGGACAACAACTAGGATTAGGAAAGTGATTAGTGGGGTACCACAGAGACCATTTATGGGCCCACAGCTCTTCAGTGTGTTTGTCTCATACATATGAGGGTAATGATTTGCTTCTTTGCTGTTGACTCAATATAGGAGCAGCAGTGGTGGATTGGACTGGATTCTAGCAAAGGATTGGGAAATGCTGAGGAAGTGGACAGAATGGTACCAGCAGAGGTTCAGTGCAGACAACTACAAAGTCTTGCATGTAGGCCATAATGACCCTGGTGTGAAGTATCATCTAGGAGGAGTAGAACTCATGACAACAGACCAGGAAAAGGATCTGGATATGTTGATCACACCTGGATTGGACCAGAACTAGTAAAGTGAGAGGCTAGTGGCAGCAGTAAACAGAATGCTGGGGTGTATCCCAGTGGTGGCTGGTGACTTCAAAGCAAGGGAGGCTGCAGGAATCAACTTATTGGTGAGGCTAACTAGAATGGGGTGGGGTTCTATTACAGCAGGTGAACGACTATTACCTGCGACCAAACAACAGATAGGGCCATTCACTTTCACCTGTAGATTGCCTTGGTATGTACATGCTCAGTATATTCATTTTACTGACAATACAAACCTCAAATGCCTGACTGCGATTAAGAAGGACAGCCTTAGGTGAAATGGAGCCCTTGACAAAGGACTCCATGGGAACACTCATACCTCCTGCACCTCCTCAGTGCCCCTCCACTGTTTTACCATCATCTTGGCCCCACACTTTCCAGACAGATTACTTCTTTCCTCTTTTTTTCACACATATTCTTACTTTTTAACTCCCCATGCTTTTAACACACCCTAACAGGCCAAGACCCCACTGAAATATATTTGGAGGAAGTAAACAAATTTAGCGTTGGATCTGGAGGCTAAGCCCCAGAAGTCATAATGTTCTAGATATTCAGAGTTGCAACTTTGAGTTGTTTTATAAATTTTTAATGTAATGATAGCCTGAACATAAAATCATGAGTAAGGAAAGACACTAAGTCTTATTTTTTCTTTCAATGAAAAATATGCTGTGTCTAAAACTTAATGTTCAAAACTAGCAAAATAGTAATTCCCCAATAAATTGAGAAGGTAAATGCTTGCAAGGATATGTAAATTATATCTAAGAAGAGTGCATGCTTTTGTACTCCTCCATAAAATACTTACCTAATGTGTACCCCTGTGGTGTTAATTTTCTGGATTGTACTATATAGGAAGGAAAGTAAAAGTACAAAGGACCAGAGGCATATAGCATACAGCTGATGGTCTGAGAGAATAAAAATCAAAACATGAAGTAAAACCCACACAGAGATAGGGGCTACATGCAGACTCCACGGAGAGGGAATCACAGCCAAAAACTTAAGCAGAGAACCAAGCGCTGTTAGATGGCAATGCTACTTGATGTGTCACTGTGCCAATGATCAGTTGCTATCACAAACATCCTGCCCAAACCTCCACCTGATATAGCCACATATTGGGTACAGTGCTGATGTTATACTGTGATGGGAATTGAAAACATTATGGACAACTTTCTACTTTTAGATATAAAACAATGCCTCCCTACCACACATGCATCATTTTCATCATGGTCAATCCCCATACTCATCAATTACAGCCACTTTATTGACTGTGCACACCTGACATGTCTGATTGTGTTAAAAACAGATACAGTACAGTATTCAAGCTGGCTTCACATAAATGAAAACCACTTTTGTAAAGCCAGAATAATATCTGCTTAACTTGAGCAAATGTTAACCATGCCAATCACTTTCATCCTCAGACAACCCCTGTATCTAGCAATTAAAACCAACTTTATTGACTGCATACAATTTGGATATCTACATGTAATAAAATAAAAATAACATCACATGGCTACAATCATATATTTTCAGCCTCTACACCCCCCCCCTCACACACACACACACAATATCATCTGATATTTGTATGAGTGTATATCTCAAACTACTGTTTATGATCAAATGAATGAATATGTACATAAATAAGTGCCACACAGGAATTTATCTTCTCTGCTCATTGCTGTCAGAATGTAGTGTGGAGCTACTGCACCCGCCCCATCCATCTCAACTTCATAGCTCAAGAATCATGGAGAAAGCTAAAATATAATGGTGGACAAAGAACCAAAATCAAGGGCAGCTACTGCCTTCATAGAGTTAGAAAGTTGCTAGAGTAACAGGCTTTGCATTGGTATGATTTGTTTGAAGGCTACTAAGTCTGCAATTCAAATATCTGGTTCATAGGTTGGTACTAGGCTATCGGCCCTAGGGCCTAAACAAGCCAAGCCATAACAATTCCCTGGATATTTCTTCCCACAATATTTACTTCCCTGGATCCCTGTCTAGCAGGGTGACTAACGTGATCCACTGGGTGAATTTCCTATCTCCCATCCAATCATCAATGTTCCTTTTGAAGAGGGCCAAGGAAGCGCTCTACTTGACATGTATGGGCAGTCTGTTCCAGAGTATGGGGAGTCTCTGGGTCAGGACCCTATCCCTCCAGCATGTTTTGTTCATTGTGATGACAAAGTTTAGATCCCTGGAACATGTGGCTCTGAGGGATTGGGATTTATTTAAGTGGAGCATGTCCCAACAGCTCAGGGTTTGACATGGCCTTGTATGTTAAGCAGAGATCATCTCTGAGTAGACGATATGCCACAGAGTATAGCTGGAGTTTTTTTAGACGGTCAGCATAGGGCATCTGCTTTAGGCCTGTGATTCTTTTAGTGAGGCATTTCTGCATCCTTTCCAGCTGTTGCAGATGTCTTGTGAAGTACATACCAAATGGGGCTTTGTACTCTATAATGGGTCTAATGAGGGATGAGTACAGTGGGACAATGACCTCCTTTTTTCTGGATGAAAAGCCCTTAGTGATGAGGTGTGCCACATAGAAGGATTTCCTGACTGTTGTGGCAATGTGGTTATCAAAGGTGAGACCACTGTCCACCTGTGTCCCTAAGTCTCTCATCAGACTTTCAGTGTTTAGTGTACTGCCACCTATGTGGTAATTCATGGGTACATGTTTTTTCCCAAAGGAGATAACTATACATTTCTTGGTATTAAGCTTGAGCCCATGGCTCTGGCACCAAACGGGTCTATATGACTTGGTCGACAGTTCATATGGTCGACAGTTTATTTGGTCGACAAGCATTTTAGGTGGGGGGCTTCGCCACCCACACCCCCCCTAACTATATATAACAACTCCAAGGTCACACAACATTGGGGAAGGGGGCAAATGCTTGTCGATCAAATGAACTGTCGACCAAATAAACTGTCGACCATATGAACTGTCGACCAAGTCATATAGACCCCACCAAACATATGTTTCTGTAAGGCCCTTTTGTAGAATATCCACATCATTTGGGGATTCAATAATGGCTCCCAGTTTGCAGTCATCTGCAAACTTTGTTAGCCAGAGTCCCATAGTGTTGGCCTGTACTTCAGAGAAGTAGATGCCAAACAAGAGCAGTCCCAGGACTGAACCCTGAGGTACTCCACTTGTCATTTGTCTGGAGCTGGATTTGGAGTCTGCTACTTTTACAGTCTGGGGTCTGTCAGTAAGCCAGTTGGCAACCCATCAAGTGATGTAGGGATTTATAGGTTCATAGGTTGGTACTAGGCTATCGGCCCTAGGGCCTATGCAAGCCTAGCCATAACAATTCCCTGGATATTTCTTCCCACAATGTTTACTTCTCTGGGCCCCTGTCTAGCAGGGTGACTGACATGATCCCCAGGGTGAATTTCCTATCTCCCATCCAATCATCAAGGTTCCTTTTGAAGAGGGCCAATGAGGCGCTCTGCTTGACATGTATGAGCAGTCTATTCCTGAGTATGGGGAGTCTCTGGGTCAGGCACCTATCCCTCCAGCATGTTTTGTTCATTGTGATGAGAAGGTTTAGATCCCTGGAGCATGTGGCTCTGAGGGATTGAGATTTCTTTAAGTGGAGCATGTTCAACAGCTCAGGGTTTGACATGGCCTTGTATGTTAAGCAGAGATAGCCTCTGAGTAGACGATATGCCACAGAGTATAGCTGGAGTTTTTTTAGACGGTCAGCATATGGCATCTGCTTTAGGCTTATGATTCTTTTATTGAGGTATTTCTGTGGCCTTTCCAGCTGTTGCAGATGTCTTGTGAGATTCATACCAAATGGTGCATTATACTCTATAATGGGTCTAATGAGGGATGAGTACAGTGGGACAATGACCTCCTTTTTTCTGGATGAAAAGCCCTTAGTGATGAGGTGTGCCACATAGAAGGATTTCCTGACTGCTGTGGCGATGTGGTTATCGAAAGTGAGACCACTGTCCACTTGTGTCCCTAAGTCTGTCATCACACTTTTGATGTTTAGCGTCCTGCCACCTATGTGGTAATTCATGGGTACATGTTTTTTTTCCAATGGGGATAACTATACATTTCTTGGCATTAAGCTTGAGCCCATGGCTCTGGCACCAGGCATCTGTTTCTGTAAGGCCTTTTTGTAGAATATCCACATCATTTGGGGATTCAGTAATGGCTCCCAGTTTGCAGTCATCTGCAAACTTTGTTAGCCAGAGTCCCTTAGTATTGGCCTGTACTTCAGAGAAGTAGATGCCAAACAAGAGTGGTCCCAGGACTGAACCCTGAGGTACTCCACTTGTCACTTGTCTGGAGCTGAATTTAGAGTCGGCTACTTTTACAGTCTGGGTTCTGTCAGTAAGCCAGTTGGCAACCCATCGAATGACGTAGGGATTTATGCCCAGCTTAGTAAGTTTATCTATGATTCCAGAGTGGGGGATGGTGTTGAAGGCCTTGGCGAGGTCCAGATAGGCTGTGTGGACCACCTTACCCTTGTCCACAGCTCTGGAGACTGAATCAAAGAAGTCAATCAGATTCAGGAGACAAGATCGGCCCTTCACAAACCCAAACTGGGTGGGGTCCAGTGTTTGAAGGTTGACAATGTCTTTGTTTATAAGTTCCATGATAATGCATTCCATGCCCTTGCAGATCAGGCTTGTCAGACTGATGGGACGGTAGTTCCCAGGATCCAAGGCAGATCCTCCCTTGTGGAGCGTGATAACTGTAGCTGTGTGCCACTCAGTGGGTATGAAGCCTGAGGTGAGGCTATGACTAAACATGGCACTTAGGTGAGGTGCCAGTTCATTTTGTAGTTCATGTAGTACACAGCCTGGGATGTCATCTGGTCCCATGGATGCTGTATTTTTAGCTTTGGAGAGTGTGGTTTCTACCTGTGTGGCCGTGATTATCGGAATTTGGCAATCTTTTGGTATTGAGATGGGCCCTTTAGGGGGTGAGAGGGGGGTGAAGTTGGCACTAAATCAATCTGCCAGGATATTGGCAATATCCTTGGGATCAGTATATTTAATGCCATTCTGTTGTAGCTCAGAGCAGATCTGAGCATTGCCATTTAGATTCTTGACATAACTATAGAATGCCTTGTGGTTGTCTTTGCCCTGCTTAGTAAGTTTATCTATGATTCCAGAGTGGGAAATGATGTCAAAGGCCTTGGCGAGGTCCAGATAGGCTGTGCGGACCACCTTATCCTTGTCCACAGCTCTAGAGACTGATTTAAAGAAGTCAGTCAGGTTCAGACGACAAGATCAGCCCTTCATGAACCCAAACTGGGTGGGGTCCAGTGTTTGAAGGTTGCCAATGTCTTTGTTTATAAGTTCCATGATAATGCGCTCCATGCCCTAGCAGATCAGGCTCGTCAGACTGATGGGACGGTAGTTCCCGGGATCCAAGGTGGATCCCTCCTTGTGGAGTGGGATAACTGTAGCTGTGCGCCACTCAGTGGGCATGAAGCCTGAGGTGAGGCTATGATTAAACATGACACTTAGGTGAAGTGCCAGTTCATTTTGTAGTTTATGTAGTACACAGCCCGGGATGTCATCTGGTCCCATGGATGCTGTATTCTTAGCTTTGGAGAATGCGGTTTCTACCTGTGTGGCCGTGATTAACGGAATTTGGCAATCTTTTGGTGTTGAGATGGGCCCTTTAGAGGGTGAGAGGGGGGTGAAGTTGGCACTAAATTGATCTGCCAGGATATTGGCAATATCCTTGGGATCAGTATATTTAATGCCATTCTGTTGTCATTATTTAGTGAGTACAATTCTCATTGTTTGATAGAAAAAAGCAGACTTTACAATGATCATGCCATAATATGCAGTAAGAAAATTTGAGACTTTCTGCAAAGTCAAGGACATGTGAGAGCATCTGTGCATCCCACACATGCATACTCACATTTATGCATACACACACACACACACACATGTAACAGCAGTGACCTTGAAGTTACATGGTCTTTTTTCTTCTCTCTCTTCTTTGGAGAGACAGATTATAGAATGGCACCAGGAGCAAGATGAACCATTTACAGGTCTGCCCCCCCCCCCCACCACACACAAACACATCAATTACTTGTACCCCTGTGACTCTGTACCTCAGATGTTTGATAGTGCCAAACAAATGAATAAATTAATTGCTGCACAGGATTTTTTCCACTTAGCTCACTTTTGTTGGAATACAGTGTGCAGTCCAATACAGCCTCTCCCAACATACACTTCTCAGCTCAAGAATCAAAGAGAAAGTTAAAAACAATTGTGAACTAATGAGTAAAATCAAGGACAGCTACTGCCTTCATATACTTAGAAACTTGCTAGAATAACTAATAGGCTTTGCATTAGTATACTTTTTGAATGCTATTAAGTCTGAAACGCAAATATCTGTCATTGTTATTTAGTGATTGTAATCTTCATTGATTTGACAGAAACGCCAGAGACATTATTAGGCAACAACCAAAGTAAGACACAAAAAAGCAGAGACAAGTGAAAACATATGCTCCCTGAAATACAGACAGACACACATATGAAGTACTTGCATTTCTACATGATGGCAGTGGCAGGCAGAGAGCCTGTAAAAAATACATAAAAAATTGCTCCTGTGCCAATGTCTTTGCACTGATATGTTCGGTCCTTCTTTCACCTTCAGTCTCAGACTCTCAGTCATCTGAGGTGGCCTGGGGTATTAGTAACAGCTCTTTGCTGTTTCATGCAGTAGCCCAGTGAGATCCTTGTGGAACAATGTTTCTGATGTCATCAAAAAGTATGCAGACTGCAGAAATAAGCCTAATATCAGTCTGTTTTGAAAACAGTCCGGCAAGTGAACGAAGCTGATTTTTTTTTCATTTTGCCGATTTTCTTTTTTCTTTTTGTTTATTGCGGATCTTCCTGGAATAAATCTGAAAGTTGACTATTAGCTTAAAACAGAAAATAGTATTTGACTTTCTGAATCGTTCTGAATTTTTAAGACTATTTATTTTTTGATTTTAATGGGGGGGGGTGCTGCAGCCTAACAGACAGTGCCATGAACTGCCTCGGCGTGTCTGCAGGAATATAGATCTCAGAAAGCAAAGACATAATGCTTCTCCTTTTCAAGGTCTTGGTTAAACCACACTGTCAGTACTGGGTGCAATTCTATGGGCAATGTAAGGAAAATGAGATCAGGCTCTAGAAAGAAATTCTGAGGAAATCTACCAGAAAGATGTGTGAGATGTAAGTAATGGAATACGACCTGAAATTAAGTGAGCCTTTGAAATCGGAAAATGCAGGTAAGATATCATATGACATTGGTTTACAAGATCATGTTAAGGTGATGTAGCAGGGTCATTCTGTTGTGCTCCATGCAGAGTATAAACTGTCACAACTGCTTGCTACATTGTAATTATTAAAGTTGAGATTACTATCTACTTGGGTCCCCAGATCCCTTATTACGTCTTCTGTATTTAGGGGACTACCACCTATGTGGTAGTTTGTGGGTACTTTGTTTTTTCCAAAGGGGATGACTATGCACTTTTTGGCATTTAGCTTGAGGCCATGATTTTGACACCAGGAATCTGCCTCAGTGAGACCCTTTTGGAGGATGTCTGTGTTAGCCGGAGAGTTAATTATCGCCCCTAGTTTGCAGTCGTCTGCGAACTTGGTCAGCCATAGTCCTCCTGTGCTTGCCTGTACCTCTGAAAAGTATATGCCGAACAGGAGGGGTCCTAGGACTGAGCCCTGGGGAACTCCACTTGTAACCGATTTAGAGTTGGACCTAGCTCCCGCAACTCTCACCATGTGGGTTCTGTCCGTGAGACAGTTGGCAACCCATCTTGTGATGTAGGGGTTTATGTTCAGGCTGGTGAGCTTGTCTATAATACCAGAATGGGGAATGGTGTCGAAGGCCTTTGCGAGGTCTAGGTAGGCTATGTGTACCACCTTTCCCTCATCTGTAGCCTTGGTAACTGTCTCAAAGAAGTCCACCAGGTTCAGGAGGCATGATCTGCCCTTAAAGCCGAACTGGGTAGGGTCCAGTGTTTGGACGTTCCCAATGTCTCTGTTAATGAGTTCCATGATGATGCGCTCCATAGCCTTGCAGACCAAGCTAGTCAGGCTTATAGGCAATAGTTCACGGGGTCTGTTGTGGCTCCACCTTTGTGGAGTGGAATAACCGCTGCTGTGCACCACTCTATGGGTACATAGCCTGTGGAGAGGCTGAGTTTGAACAGTGTGTTTAGGTGAGGGGTTAGTTCATCTTTGAGCTTGTGTAGGATGCAGCCTGGGACACTGTCCAGTCCCATTGATGCTGTGTTTTTGGCTTTGGAGAGGGCTGTTTTAACCTGAGTGTCTGTGATTTCAGGGACTCTACATTCTTCTGGTATGGTTATGGGCCCTCTTGGGGGTGAAAGGGGGGGGGTGAAGTTTGCACTGAACCTGTATGCCAGGATGTTGGCAATATCAGTCGGTTCAGTGTATTTTGTGCCATTCTGCACTAACTCCGAGCAGATCTGAGCATTGCCATTTAGATTCTGACATAGCTAAAGAATGCCTTGTGGTTATCTTTGGAGTCCTTGGCAATTTTTCTTTCAAAGCTTGCCTTGGATGATTTTATGAGAGATCGTAGTTTCGTGCTGATACTAATCAGGGATGTCTTCCCTTCTTGGGATTTTACTCTTTTTCTGTACTAGTTTCCTCCTTCTATTGTATAGCTTGTTTATGGCAGGAGTCCACCAGACTGGTTTCCTTTTCTTGGAGGAGTGAGTCTTGGTTTTGCTTGGGATGGCATGATCCATGCATTCTTGTAGGTGCCCGTAGAATGCATTAGTAAAGATTTTTGCAGCTTGGATAGCATTATACTTCAGCATGGGGCTTTGAAACTTTACACCTTGGTCTTAAGTAACGTGAAGTTTGCTTTTGAAAAGTTTTTCACGGTAGTTTTCTTGTCCGGGGGTGGGGGCGGAATGTGGATATCCAAAGTGATTTGTTTATGGTCAGATCTAACCAGTGAGGGGTTGACCTCCGGTGTAGAACACCGGTCGCCCATGTTGGTGATGACCTGCTCCAATATGTTGTCACCTCTGGTGGGAGTGTTGACCAGTTGAACCAGGGTGTTTGAGTTTATAAATTCTAGGAAATGTTGGGCAAGGGAGTTAGTACTTGAGTAGTTCTCCCAGTTAATGTTTGGATAATTGAAATCACCCAATATTAGGATGTTTGGTAGGACCTTTATGTTTCCCAGTGTTTCCAGGAATGTGGAATGGGGGTCCTGGAAAATGATGGGTGATCTGTAGCAAGCTACAATTTGAATTGCAGTTTTGCTCATTGTTAGTTGCACGTGGATGATCTCTGAAGCATCGTGCTGTGCCACCAACCTGGAAGTGTGGGTTTCCTTGATGAATATGGACACGCCCCCGCCTTTTGTATTTCGGTTTGGGTTCCGTGGCTAAAATGTATGGTATGAGTTGTAGCCTGGTAGTGCTGGAGTGCTCTCTGGAGCCTTAAACCAGGTTTCTGTTACTGCACATATATCAATTTTCTCCATACTGAGGAGTGCCTCAAGTGCATGCATTTTGAGGTTCAGACTTCTGGCATTGAGTAGCACTACCCTCAGTGTTTTGTTACTTGTGCTATTTATGGCAGTAGGTTTGTCTTTTGAGCCTTGCCTAAAAAAAGGCACTATGGGGGTGGCAAAAGCCTTGGCCAGTATTCGAAAGCCTAAGGGTGACAGGTGCAAGCCATCTCTAGTGAAGCAGCGTGGCTTGTCGAGCATGTCATCCCAGGCAGAGAACCACATATGGTGCCCGCATCTCATAAAACCAACCTTAGCAAATTAAAATTCCAAACTACTGAGCCCAATACAATAAGTCTGGGTACTTTCAACTACCCATCCATAAATTGGCTGACATACACCACATAACAGATATGTGCACCAGTTCTTGAACATCATCATTATAATCAACTCTCTTGACCAATTACTGCCACCGCCCAGGGGTTCGAACTTACTATATGTGGTTCTTATGAATAAGGAACTATTATACACCGCACATATTGCTGTTCATTTTTTCATCAAATCTCACCACCAAGACATAGTATTCTCCATAATATCCCAGCTTAAGGTACTGTCTAATCCAATTCTATTCAGAGACTACTCCAAGGTAGACTTCCTAGCCATACCTTCTAGCCTAATGAGATTTAAAAGATCCTAATCCCATGGGAATGCCATAGCTCAAACAGCTGCTTTTACCACTATTTATTTTCCCACCTGAATTCATTCACTGAAGCTTCTGTCCTCATTCATCACTAATGTAATGCTAAGTTCAGAGCAAACCCCTTTGTTGGGACCCCTGTAATAATAAACTCTACAACAGGAGTAAAACTTCTATCCCTAAGAAATATAATTGTATCCCCTTTCTCAAAAAGTGACTTCAAGAGGGTAAATAAAAAACTAAGGTAAACGATCAAGGCATTCAAAGCTAAATATGAATTAAGTACTGCTACCACATCTAACAATAACCAAAAAGCCTTCTTTAACTATCTCAGGAACCTCAGAAACAATGCCCAGCACAGAACTGAGTCTCTGGGCAATACATTAAACCTCCTGTAGTGGAGGCCTGTGGGATATATGCAAATGACCTTTAAGGGCATACTTGTATTTTAGCTATGTGGCTTGTGAATGCCCATGCCTTTTTACTTTGGCTAATGCCAAATCTTTCCAATGTGCACAGATTAGCATGCAAGACCATACCTGTTTTCTGTTAATGAGATAGATGTAAATCTGTCCACCTCTGATTCAACACCTTTAGGGATGCCACACCAGGTGAGAGAGTTGGATAAGGAGAGGTATAAACCCACTTGGTAGCAGTACAATTAATTTATTTAATAAAGTCCAGAGGTTCATCAGAAGCTTATGATTGTAGTTAAGCAGGTTGTAATAACAACTTCATATGTGACACAGTCTGAGGTCTGGGTGCCTTCAACACAGCCATCGCCATTTTTTGTGATTTTGTATTTTTAGGTCATCTTAATTTGTCATTTATAGAGCAAATAAACACATTTCTGTAAATCATCATATTTTAACAATTCAATGAAATATATAAACTCCATCACATTTTATAGATCCAGACTAATATTTACATACCATCATTGATCAAATAACTGAATGGGCTAGAAATAATTATTCCTCAGTTACCTCCACAAAACATGACCTTCCACACAGTTTCACAGTTGCAACTGAGCTAATAATTGTAATTATCCCATGTCCTGACTGATAGGCCTAACTTATTGTAGTCTTCTCAACAACTCTCCACCCCCATTCACTTCAACAAAAAATAGAGACAGGGTCACCATTATTGACTGGATTCTTACCTCATCTCCAGATAAAATTAGCTCCTCAGGTACCTTGACTAACTCTCTGAGTGACCATATCTCTGTTTTCGTTATTAGAGAGCAAAGTTATGTACACATTTGACAATATCTTAATGAAATACACAATATCTCCCATGTCCATACACTGATCTTCAAACAATGCAAATGGAACGATCACAAATACCTACCCATAGATGAAGCTGTATCTCAATTCAGTTTAACCTTCCTATACATCTTAAATAAATATGCATCACCTACTAAAAATGTATTAAAGCCAACCCATCCCTCTTGCTATCCAGAAGCACCAAATAACTCCTGGAACAGAGACACAGAGCCTGAAAAGTGTGAACCATAGATAAAACTTAGTCAAATCTTCAGAATGTCAGACATCTCAGAAATAATGCCTAATACCATATTAATCAGAAGAAAGAAATTATTATACAAATCTGCAATCTACAAAACATAACAAAAACTTTTTGCCCTCCATTCATCAACTTCTAAACCCTGGTCGTATTACACAAACCACTCCAACTGTCATCAATCATAATCTAGAAAACACACCCATTTTAACTCCCACTTCAGTCAATTTGTGTGCTCATTAGTCATAACCTTCTCCACACCCCAAACTCCACTTTAACTTGTTTGCCTCCATGTCCTCTCTCTACAACCAATCCCTATCTCGGCCATCAAAAGACTTATTAAACAGACTCCTACCACCCCTGCATGTACCTGACAGTTTACTAGCTGACTATATTAAACTTACAGCCAAAGCAATAGCTTACCAAGTCTCTTTCCTAATAAACCAGTTTATCAAAGAATCCCACATCTTTCCTTTTTGGGAAAAAAATATGCGTTCTGTCTTCACACAAAGGCAGTAACTCCATGGAGCTTACTAACTGTAGACCAATTGCTTTTCTACCCCCCTTATCTAAAATTTTAGAAAATGTGTAGAGGCCTAACTGCTTAACTTTATTACCCAGAATGCATACTTTTTTCTCCATTGCAGCACTACTACTTCCCTACTTAGTTTCATCAATGTTGTAACTACAAATACAAATAAAGGTAGCAGTCTGAGCTGTCTTTCTTCACCTGTCTAAAGCCATTGACAGCATATCCTACCACATTCTCCTTCAAAATCTCTCTTATCTAGGAATACGTAATTATTCCATGTCCTGATCCTATAGCTACCTTTCAAATAGCTCTCAAACGGTTAAATGGCTGAATGAATTCTCATCTCTTATCCTCTTCCAGTAGGTGTCCCCAAGGATCCAGCCTGACCTCTGAGCAGCTACTAAGACTGCCTCCATAGTCCAGCATGCCAATGATTCTACCCTTATCTACTCAGCTCAAAACCTTGGTACTCTGAAAAAATCACGCAGGAATCTTCTTCAGTAGAAACATGGCTAGTTAACTTCCAGCTATTCCTCAACCATAAAAGGTCAAAGCTAATGCTACTAACTCAAAAATAGCTCAATATCCAAAAAAACTTCCTTTTCTATAACCTCCTCAAAAATATCAAAATTATACTTAGACAACAAACAAGACTGTTGGGTGTCTGCATAGATTTGAAAATATGAAGTCTGATTACCACATCCAACAATCACCAGCAAAAAAGCATCAAAGCTAAACCCTTTCAACAGGGCTCAACCTTACTTGACTGACACTGCAACAAAGCATATTGCATTTACCCTCCTTTTCTGTACAGTGCTCTATTCTGCCTTCCATCTTTACTAATGCACAAGATACCCAAGTAATGTACTTAATTTAATATTTAATTACACATTGTTTGTGTGAGTTTCTCATAGAAGGTGACATAAAATTTCTTTGAATTCTGTGGTAACTGAGTTTGTTTAATCTTTTCTTTTAGAATTATTTATTTTTTGTAGCTGAAAATAAGTTCCTTAAATGAGTATGCCATTAATGATTTGCTAAAGCACAAATATTTTGTACAGTTTACTAAATTCTGTGTATTTAAAGGTAACACTTGATAACACTGATGAACTGTGTTTCTCATTTCAAAGGTTAGGTGATTTGCGTACCATTATTAGCAGGAAATTTAGACTTCCTGATGACAATTCTTCTTCTTCTTTCAGCTTTTCCTGGTTAGGGGTTGCCACAGCAGATCAACTGTCCGCTCATGATTGGCAGTGGAGTTTTACAGTGTTGAGTTGCCAGCCTGGCGCCTGACCTTCCGCAGAAGGCACACACATGCATGCACTCACACCTAGGGCCAATTTAGAGTGTACAATCCACCTACAGCATGTCTTTGGGATGTGGGAGGAAACCTGAGCACGCGGAGGAAACCCACGCTACCACAGGGAGGACATGCAGACTCCACACAGAAGTCACCCCAGCCAAGGATCGAACCGGAGAACCTCTTGCTGTGACAATTGCACTTGTGTATTTGGCACAGCTTGGGCAACTGTTATTACATGTATTAATGACTGGGATGATGAGATAAACAGTGTTAGGCACAGTGCAAATAGAAAGCTTTTAGGAAAGGAAGTATCTGTTGTCAGTATAGATCATTCATCCCTATTAAACATGATACTACCAATACTTTGGAATCCATGATATAAGTATTCGGCAATCTGAGGATTTAGAGCATGTAGAAGAAAATAAATGAGAAAGAAAGGAAGGAAGGAAGAAAAACAACTGGATAATGTCTGTATGCAAAGAAATTTTATACTAAAAAGGACACTGTTTTGTTGTATAA
Organism: Protopterus annectens; assembly: GCF_019279795.1. Taxonomy (NCBI): domain Eukaryota; kingdom Metazoa; phylum Chordata; order Ceratodontiformes; family Protopteridae; genus Protopterus; species Protopterus annectens. Next base: position 503,122,004 of record NC_056729.1, read on the forward strand.
CATGCATACATAAAATAGGTTATTATATCATTGTTCAATCAGAAAATGTTCAGTCTACAGAAAAGGCATAACCTTTCCAACATGCAGCAATGTGCTGAACTGATGGTTGATGGTGCCACAGTCACTGAGCCTGGCAATATAGTGAACCTGTTAGCAGACAAATTTTGTTCCAACTTTACTCTCCTTTCACCCCCAACCATCCCCCCAATAATACCCTCATACATAACCTCTCTAACTATAACTAGGGAGGATATAAAGAATACACTCACTAAAGCCAAGAACATGGCCTCAGTGGGCCTCAATAGCATTCCAGGTTACCTTCTGAATAGTCTAAAATATGACTTAGTACGCCTACAGTCATTATTTAACTATAATCTTAAAACAGGCTTTGTTTCACATGAATGGAGGACTGTGATGGTCATCCCCCTTCATAAGGAAGGACCTTCAACAGATCCTGGAAACTACAGACCCATTAGTCTGACTAGCCATATTTGCAAAGCAATGGAAATAATTATTATGGAAATTATCAACAAGGACATAGGAGATCTCCAGACACTGGATCCATCCCAGTTTGGCTTTGTTAAAGGAAGGTCAGGCTGACTCAATCTGGTGGACTTTGAAAAGGTCACTAAGCAATGGATGAGGGAAAAACTGTGAATACTGCCTAAATAGATTTGGCTAAGGCAATTTATACAATATCACACTCGGGCATTGTCAACAAAGTTACAGAACTAGGTATAAACCCCATTATAACACTCTGGATAGCTAGCCAGCTCACTAATAGGACCCAGGAGGTTAGAATAAATTAAGCCACCTCCATAAAGAGGCTGGTCACCTGTGGCATCCACCAGAGCTCTGTGCTAGGCCTACTCCTCTTTGGCATCTACTTCTTGGATGTCAAAGCCAATGCCAAAGCCTCTGGCTAACCAAACTGGGAGCAGGCATTGAATCCCTCAAGAATAGAACACCCTTCAGGAAGGTCTAATACAGACAAACACCTGGTGCCAAAGCCATCACTTAAACTTAATACCAAGAAATGCATTATAGTACCTTTTGGGAAGTTTGCCACCCAGGGTAACTATGTCATCAATAAAACACCCTTAAATGTTGATTCACTAGTCAGGGATCTGTGAACTCATGTAAATAGTAACCTAGCCTTTGACCAACATGTGTCCAAGGTAGTAAGAACATCCTTCTATGCTGCTCAACTTATAAGTAAGGACACAGCATCTAGATCCAAAGTGGTCATCATACTACCATACTTGGCCCTCATCAGGCCCATCATAGAGTATGATGCCCCCTTTATTATGGACCTGACTAGACACATACAGCAATTGTAATGTCCACAAAGGTTTCTTACAAAAAGAACACATAGAGTAAACACAATGTCCTATCCAGATTGTCTCAAAGCTATGTCTCTTTACTTGGTATGATACAGACTTCTGAGATTATCTTTGCCTGGCATACAAGGCATCACTTGATCCTGTTTTAATGAATCTTTTGAACATCAGCAAAACTAACAGCATCAGAACTACTAGATCAAAACACCTAAATTTTGCTTGCAACATAAATGTTGGAGTGATAAAAATATTTCTCAGATAATTACCATTTTCTGTAACAGGCTCCCCATCCCTGTGAAGCAGTGTTCCTCTGTATCCCTATTTAAGCCCAACTTGGACTACTAGATGGGTATGTGATGCCCCTGCACTGGTCCAGTAATCAAGGAGCTTCAATCCTCACCACTAGCACCAGTGAGGGATGTGCACATTGGGACGATGACAAGTACACACACAGTAAAGTACAATTTCCCTTAAGAGCAAACAGAGGTCACAGTCAGTCTGGGGTTGGTTTCTCCCTCTCTCTCCAGATCCCCAATAAGACTCCCTACTGCACAGCTATAGGATTAAGATCTCAGAAGACTGGGCAAGCCAAAACCTCCAGCACCCTCTCTGTCCAGCCAGTGCTTTGTGTCCCTGCTGACACACACACACTTTGAGATTTGATTTATATACAAATGCACACACACTCCTGGGAAAGGCTGGCACAGGTTTACTAGCTATGCCCCCTTTTGCCCAGACTAAAAGGTAGTTATCACTGCCACCAACCAGCTCTTTATCAGCTACTATAAGGCCCTTCCCAAAGGCTGACCAATTCTACTGTGTAATGTTACTGTTAGACAAATGGTGTGACCAAGACTTTAAGGCTATTGGAGTGGCCTATACAGTGCCACCAAATACATATGCAAGTACTCTAAGAGATTAAATATCTCAAAACAATCCAGCCACAATTAAAAGGTTTAAATATATTTAATAATAAATAAAAGCACAAGACAATAATCAACAACTCAACACAGTGGCAACAGAGTTCAGAATCACAGGAAATATTTAAAAATAACATTGCAGGGCAGTCTCAAATAAATACCGAAAACATCTAAACTAACTATATTCCTATCTATATCTAAGAGATACTGTGCCCTAATTGACTTACTTACAGAGCAAGGCAAATACAAGTGCTGAATGGATGTTTTAAGGTCCAAAGAAAAATACAAAATGCACAGACTTTCTCTGAGAGATAGTTCTTAAATTAATAATACACATTACTGCGGTGTCAGCTAGATGACATCACTCTTTGTCACCTCTGCCTTCAGTTCCCAGGCTAACAGAAACTTAAAATTTAACACCTCTGTGTCAAAAATACTTATCTCTAAGAAGTTTGCCTAGAACTGGAAGTTGTAAAACAGTTAAACCCTTTTACATTTGAAACCTGTAATTATTTCTGTTTCCGGACAATAGAAAGAAACCTCTAGCTGTAGACATCTTGTCTCCTAGCTGAAACTGAGATACCACAAGCATAAACAATTTCAACTTATTTTCTTGAAGGTTTGCAAGTTAACTCTGTATGTTCCAGCTACTACTATTAAAACATACATTTGCACAGGTATATACATTTCTGTTCTTTTCCTGCAGGGTACACTGTGGTTACATTCTTGAAAGTCAGCACATAACATACACTTCTGCACTAGCAGTTTAATACACACATGACATATAGTTCTCTTACATTTGTAAGACAAAAGCGTATGGATCATATTAATATTCACAAATAACATATGATTATTTACAAAATTCCAGATAGCTGGGCTGGCAGTGTGATACTACTGTATAAATCATATTAATACCTTCAAGTGACATATATTTATTTACAAAATTCCAACTAACTGGGCTGGCAGCATTTCAGTTTGTCACACTTCCCCCCCCCAATGAGAACTCAAGCTAGTTTTTCAAATAACCCTTGAGAAATGTTGCTTGAGAGGGTTGAGCCTACCTGGGAATACCTTTCCCCGTTCCCTGTCTTGAGATTCCAGCTGCCTCAGCATTGCTGACCCCAGTAAAGTGCTGCACTGTCCTATCATATGCCTGCAACCCTAGGCTCCACCATAGTAATTTGGGATTTTCCTGGCTGGCTCCCTGTAGCCATAGATTCCCCTCAGAATCCTCCTGCCTCCTATTGCAAATAATCAGCACAAGGGCCTCCCTATCATGGTAAGGTTATACTCATGTGAACATGGCATAATTTGTGCCCCTGGCTCCTACCTAGCAGTTCTATCATGTAATTAACATCACTGACCTTCCTTACCACCTTGTAGGGTCCCTCCCAAGCTGCCTGCAGCTTGTTTGCTTTGACAGGAATGAGGACCATTACCTGTTGCCCTGCAGCATACTCTTTAGCTCGAGCATTCCTGTCATACCAGACCTTTTTCTGCTGTTGGGCTTCTGCCAGGTTCCCCTGGGCCAAGCCCATGAGTTCCCTGAGCCTTGTCCCGAGTTTTCAGACATATGCCACAACAGACTCCTTGTGGGATTCACACTCACCCTCCCACTCATCTTGAATTAAATCTAGAGGTCCCCTCACCCTATGCCCATACAACAACTCAAAGGGTGAAAAACCTGTGGATTTCTGGGGAACCTCTCTGTAAGCAAACAACAGATGGGGCAAATAATCACTGCAGAAGGCCAGGTTGCCGAAACCGGTCTGAATTTTATGGTGTTGCCACATTAAACTAAGTTTGGATACGCTTACATGGTGCTGGCTTTGCTTTTTTGAGGTATATGTAGGGGTTTTGGGCCTGTGCATCAGCCTTAATGCGCAGGGTGTGCCTTTGGATGTGACTATGGCTAGAAGTGCCAGACGGTAGGCTCTGGCACTACCAACTGCTGTATTCTCTCACCCTCTAGCCCTCCCTCAGCAGTCCACTCTGTATACAGTAACCTTTTGTCCGAGTATACAGATTCCCCTTTCCTTTGAAAATCTGGTACCTCACTAGCTACCTCGCTCTCAGGCCTTGTAATGTAGGGTCTGAGACCTGAACCTGTCTCAACTCTCTCTTTGTAACCCTTCCCAGCTCCCCTTCCATGGGAAGTCTGGTATTCTCTGATAGCAGTGCCTCACTGTCAGCCTGGGTACTGCTATTCACCTCTGCCCTTGCAGTCACTCTGTCCAAGGGAACATCAGTGCCCACAAGTAGCTGTGGCTCACCTTCAGTCTCACTGCTACAGGGTAGCCCCCTTTATGAAGAAACCACCTCACCAGTCCTGGCTGCAAGTGTGCAGTCTGGGTCTCCCCCAGGCTACCAGACCGACATGCTTGTTTCCAAGCCTGACTGTGTGTAACTGCATGAATACATGGTACTGCATTATCAGAATCATTCCCTATTGGGACATCTGCAGGGATATCTTCAAACACACCTACTTGCTGGCTTCCTTTTCCACCCTTACAGTCAAGGTGAACCCTAGCCAAAGGTGTTTGGAATGGGCTCCCTCCTAAAGCTCTGATTGGAGTAGACTGCCCAAGCAAGTAGTGCTCCTCTGTAACCATTGCAGGCTTCACAATGATTAGGTCAGAGACTGTGTCTCTCTTAGCAATGGCCTCTTTCTCATTCACTAAAATAGGATATAACCTCTTGTGGTAGTTTGGTACCCTTGTTGTCTTGAGACAACTTACTGCTGGCATTTTGGCATTCCCACTTACTGGCTTTCCTGCCTTTTGTTCCTCACCTTGCCTCCATGGAAATCTGTATGCTACATGGCCCCACTGGTTGCATTTAAAACATTTAACCCTAGGTCCTGGACATGTACCTGGACTAGTCGCTGCCCCTGCTGCTGGCAGATTCTGTTGGGGCAGTCTGGGCTGCCCACCATGGGTTCCCTTAGACCCATGAGCAGCACTGGGTGTCCCTTTCCTGTGCAGGAATGTCCTGCTTGCTAGGTATAGGTCTCCCTTCTTCCCCAACTCATCTACAGTAAGGCATTGTCAGCTAACCAGATTTTCATGCCCTCAGGCAAAGTGCTAAGGGCTTGTTCCCTCACAAAAAGGTCTGCAAGCCCTTCAAAAGTGGTGACCTGACATCCACTCACCCACCTATGAAAACAAGTGCTTAGTTCAGCAACATATTTACAAACACTTTCATCTGCCTTGCATCTATGCTCACAAAACTTTTTCCTATAAGCTTCAGGTGTTAACTTAAAAAATTCTAGCAAACAGTTCTTTACAACATTATAATTTAAGCAATCAGCACTGGATAGTTTGAAAAGAACAGTTACAGCTTTACCATGGAGTAAGGGGGTCAGGAACCGTACCTAGAGCTCTTGGTCAACATCATACGCTTTACATACCCTCTCAAACATATGAATGAAACTATCAAAATTATCCCCCTCTGTAAATTTCGGAAGAAATTTACTGACAATTGTTGCTTCTGGGGTTCAGTTACTACCTTCCCCATTACTACCATGACTCTGGCAAAGAGTCAGCATCTCCTTTTCATGTTGCCTCTGCCTCTCCTCCTTCTCAGTGTCCAGGTGTCTCAGTTTCCCATTTTCCTCAGCCTTCAGATGTTGCAATTTCTCATTTTACTCAGTCTCTAGACATCTTGGTCTCTCTGCTGTTTCTATTTCCAAACACTTGGCCTCCAACTTAAGTCTCTTTAACTCCAGACAGATTTTTAAATCCTCCGTGGAAAGGTTGAGCTGTCCATTTTCTGAGAGTAGTACATCTTCATAGCCATTCTGATTGTCCTTCTGGTTGCCATTCTCTGATGCAGCTGTGACTAAAGGTGCAATCATGTCTGCTTTAGTCAGATTGGCATGAAAAATTGTGCTGTGCTGTGATGTAATTTATACAGACTTAACATCAGCATTTGATAGGGTCATACACAAGACACTGATCAATAAATTAGAACTATTAGGTATTGATGTAATCCTGAAAAGATGGATAGCTGCATGGCTTACAATTATTATTATTATTATTATTGTTGTTGTTATTATATTGACATTTGATTACAAGGAAAAGTTTGACTGGGTAGGTGCCCATTTTCAGTGGATGCAAGGGGAGAAAAGGTCCAAAGTACTGCAAAAATATTTTAAGAACAATAATTTTACAATCTTCACAAATAAGACAAAAACATCTATGGTTTAAAAAATTATTCCAAATTAGACATAACATGCCGACATTGGTTAAAAATAAACACAACTTATATGACAATGATTTAATATTTAGAGAAAGTTTTGCCAGTTTAAAGAAATTAAAGGTAAGTTAGTATAATACAAACAGAAATTGTAATATGAAGTAAGAAGAAAAGGTTTGGTATATTTAGACAGAGAGTCAGGGAAAGAAACTGAAGTAAGGAAGTGAGTAAAGAACGAGGACAAAGGAGGTATAAGGTGTGAAGAGGTATTTGCTCACATCTAGGGCTAGAGTTTACCCAGGGGTTGAGCAAGAACCAAGCCCGATTTTGGCTGTAAAGTCTTTCAGAGTTTTTTTGACCTGATGGATACAGGTAAGGATTTCCAGGCCTTAGCAACATGGTATGAGTACAGACCATGCCCAGCAGATTTGATAGGTTTTAGGACAAAGAGGAGTTTTTGGTCATTGGATCATAATGACCAAGTGAGAGTCTAATTGTGTAGAATGGTATTTAGTGCTGGCAAAGCACATATATGCTGGATAATTTTATAGCTGGTAAGAAGCTGTGCATATGTCATTCATATTTCTAACCAATTCAGTCTTTTAAATTCTAAACAGTGGTGGGTTCTGCAAGAGATATTTTCTGCATATTTAGCCACTTTATTATAACATTATTCAAGTTTTGCTTTTTGTCCTGCTTGGGGGTTAGTAAGGATGAGAGTGCGATAAAGTAGTGAGGGGAAGAGGTAAGCAGTGGCAACTGCAGTTTTAACTGTGCTGGTGAGAATGTTTTTGGCTCTATAATGCATCCCCAGTTTTTGTTAAGTTTTTATTATGCAATTTTGTATATGCAGGTCAAATTTAGATTATCATCCACTATCACCCCTAATAATTTGCTATGAGAAGTGACTTCAATAGTTGTATTGTTAAGAGAGAAGATTTTAATTTTTTTCATGAGCGGGGGATTTGTGGAAAAAAGAAGTAATTTGTTTTTTTTATTTGGGGTTGAGCATGTGTTGTGTGTTACAGTCATGTTTCACTGGCTGTTAAAGCTTCCTGAGTCATTTTTTGGAGATGTGCCAGGTTGCCTGATGTACATATGAGTGCAAATCATCTGCGTTTTGTTTCGCGAGGCCTGTTCTTTGGATGTGTGGAGGGTGTTGGTGAAAATGCTAAAGAGGAGGGGACCAAGGATAGATTCTTGTGGTACACCGGTGGTGTCTGGGATGTATGGAGAAAGGGTGGAGTGCCATTTTAGTGACTAATGCCTATTAGACAAGTAGCTTTGGAACCACAGACGGGTAGGCTAAGATAGACCTAGTGAGGACATCTGAGATAGATGTTTGCTGTGACACAGTGTTGAAGGCTTTAAAGAAGTCTAGAAATAAGGAGGAAACTAGTTTGCTGTCATCTTTAGCTTTAGTGACAATATCTGTAAAGGTTAGAAGTGCAGTGTTAGTAATGTGAGAGGGAGAGAAGCCATGTTGTGTGTGGGGGATAGGAGTTCTTCCTGCAGGAGATAGTTTAGCAATTGTTTCTGAATACATTTTTCAAGTATTTTGAGAAGGGAGATAAGATTGTTATAGCTCTAAAGTTAGTGATGTCTGTTGAATTTCCTTCTTTGTGTAGATATATCATGTATGAGTTTTTTTTTTTCCAGAGAAAGGGAATGTGGGATTCCTGAACTTACTTATTTGTAAAGACTGGGACATGATAGGCAATGCTATTGGCTGCTATTTTAAGGCACTGACTTGGAAGGTAATCATCTTTAGTATATAGCATGGTTTGAGATTGTTTATGAATAGTTTTATATAGAATGTGAGCACAGGTGTGATGGCGAAAGTGGATGTTGTGATATGTGGCTGTTGGGCAGGGTTGGGATTAGGTGGTGTGGACCAGAATTTTTTATGGTTGCATTTACCATTGTTCTCAATGTTGTTATAGTATAGTTTTTTTTTTGCTTGTTTTCACTTACTTGCTTTTTAGTACAGATACAGAGCATCCTGAAGTGTGCAAGATATTGTGGTGGTTTATATTTTTGCCATTCCTTCCATGCTGTTTCTCTATCCTGCATTAGAATTCTACTCTTTTTAGAAAGCTAAATTGCATTACCATTTGGATGTTTAGGATATTTACGAAAGTTATTAAGTTAATTGACAGCATCCTCTAAAGGAAGGATTTTTAGCATGTTCCAGTTAATACTTTATAGGATAGTAATGACTACTTTTGGGTTAAACTTGGACAGGTTGTGTGTTATTTTATGAACATGTTGTTTAAGTAGATGTATGAAATGTCTGGTTGTATAAACTGGGAAATGGTCACTGAGAGAATCTGACATTGTATCTATTGTGATGAATTTGTTATTGTCTGATACTAGGATCCAGACTAGTAAGGAGTTTGATGTCTTGCTATAATGTGTGGGGCTATTAACTAGATTTGTGAAACTGTATAAGTTCATGCTAGATGTAGGGGAGTTAGAGGTTATATCCAAGCAACTGGTATCACATAGTACAGTAAACTCTCAGTTAACCGGCAACCATGGGGATTGGTAGATGCTGGATAATTGTAGTTTCTGGTTGCTTGAGAGTTACTATTAAAAAAGGCCTGACTAATACTGTACCCTATGCTATTTGTTTGGTTTGACTTGTTCTCGTGTTGGGGAGATAGGGAATTTATTCCCATCTTCCCTTTTAAAACTCTAAAAACATAAGGTATGTTTCTGCGGGGGAAAGCAGAAAGCACAACATATGGAAATTGTGCTGTATTTCTTTGATATTCTTTTGCCGGTTGCTTGAGAGTGCCGGTTGCTTGAGTTCTGGATAACTGAGAGTTTACTGCAGTACTTTTTCTTATGGACTATTATGGATATCCAATGTAGGATTGGTAGTGCAGCAATTAGCCTTGTCATCTCACAGCAAGAGGTTCTCCGGTTCGATTTTCAGCTGGGGTGCCTTCTGTGCAGAGTCTGCATGTCCTCCCTGTGGTCTTGTGGGTTTCCTCCGGGTGCTCCAGTTTCCTCCCACATTCCAAAGACATGCAGTAGGCAGATTAGACAATCTAAATTGGCTGTAGGTGAGAGTGTGTGGGCGACTGATATGTACAAATGAACTACTGTGGCAAGGCTAGCCACCCGGTGGTGTAAACCTTGACTCGAGATGATTGTCAGTGTTGAAGTGACACCCCGACTCCATGTGCAAAATGGGAAAAAGGGGTTGAGGATGTTTGGATGGATCCAATGTAGGATGCCTCCCAGTGTAGCTGTATTGGCACCAGGAGAGACGTAAAGGCAGTAATACATATTTGTTTTTATTTGTTCATTTTCAGGAAAGTAATAAGAAGCTCTGCTGAACTGAATTTTCACATCGGTTTGTTATAAAGAGGAATGTGGTAGTTTGGAAATATTAAAGCAATACCACCACCCTTCCTCTTTATGTGGTCATTACAGATAATACTGTAGTGGAGTGGTGTCATTTTGGAGTTATCTATCCTGGGTTTAAGCCGTGTTTCAGTTAGAGAGAGAATATCAGACTTGTGTTGGGTAATCCAGGCATGCAGTTCAGTAGTTTTGTGTCTTATGCTTCTAATATTTATAGTGGCAAAAGTTAGATTAAGGTGGTGGGTGGTTCACTGTTGTTGGGTTAGAGAAGTTATGGTAGGAGAATTGTCTTGATGATTTTTGTGATAGATGGGACCAGGAATAGGGTGAATGTCTCCTCCTAGCAGGATTTTTGCATGTCCTCTCCATGGTCAAGTGACGTTAAAGACATGCAGGTAGGTGCGTGCGTGAATGGGTGTGCCGTCTTTGAAGGTTGGGCATCAGGCTGGCAACTCAGCACTGTAAAAATCTACTGCCAATCATTAGTGGACTGGAGTTCTGCTGTGGCGACCCCTAACCGGGAAAAGCCGAAATACATTACTTTTAGTGTATTATTAATTCTTGTTTTCTTAAGAGTATTTTTTATTTTGACTTGAATAAAGGTGAGAAATGTCATTAAATGGGTTTGGTGCAATGTGTGGGGAGATCAAGGAGGTAGTATGGTTAGGTGATTGGGACAGAGCTGAAGAGATGCTGAGAGCTATTATTGAGTCATGGTAGGATGACAGATAGCTCAGCAGGAAGAGGTGAATAGAGGATAAGTTGGGAAGAAGCATGAGTAAGTAAAAGGATCTGTATTTTATGTGACGGCAGGTAGTCGGGAAGTAGGAATCAAGAAGGAAGCAAGAAGCTTCTATAATGCACAGCCTATATACGAAGGCATTGTGTCCAGATCTAGGGACATCACTGCCCCTTTACTCAACCCTGAATAGGTCAGTCATTGAATATAATGTTCGCTTTGGCATGTATATGTTCAGAAACATGCAATAACTGGAATGTCCACAGAGATACCTTACAAAAAGGGTACAAGGCCTAAACATCATGTTCTACATGGACCAGCTCAAAGCCCTGTTACTATACTTGGTGTCCTACATACTGCTAAGAGGTGGCCTGTGTCTGACATGCGTGGCAACTCCCAGCTTACAATCATCTGTAAACTGAAAAGTAGATACTGAATAGCAGCGGTCCCAGCACAGATCCATGAGGAACTTCAATGCTCACCTTCATACTCTCAGAGGATGCACTCCCTCCTGTTACTGTGTCAGTCCTATTCCTAAACCAGTTGACTATCCATCTAACCACAAAAGGGGAAGTTTGGAGCTCTTTCAGCTTGTTTATAATATTTACATATGATATGGTACTGAATGCCTTGGTGAGGTCAATGTACACTGTATGAATAACTTGCCCACGGTCTATCATCTGAGTAAACCTCTCAAAGAAGCTCACAAGATTATCATCCGAGTAAACCTCTCAAAGAAGCTCACAAGATTCATAAGACGATATCTTCCCTTGACAAAGCCAAACTGCCGGGGGTCAAGTCTGATAAGATTCTAATATCACAGTTAATGAGGTCAGTTATGATACATTCCATGGCTTTGTATATAAGACTCAGGCTGATTGGTCTGTAATACCTGGGGTTAGTGGTGTGGCCACCCTTGTGGAGTGGTATCACAACAGCTGTGTGCCACTCTTGAGGGACAATGACAGTTGTTAGGCTCAATTGAAGAGGTTGAGGACTGCATTCACCAATGAGTGCTTAGTGCTATTAATCAGACAACTGGGTATGTTGTCAGGCTCTTGGATGAGGTATTCTTCATTTTGGATAGTATCTTCAAAACATGTTCTTTCATGATGGTTGGTGGCTTGATTCCATAAAGGATAATTGGGCTTGGAATAGATGTTTTTGGGGTGACATTGGCACTGAATGTATTTGCTAGTATGTTGCCAATATTCAGTAGACTACAGCAGGTAGTACTATTATGAATAAGCCTTGAACAATACTGAGTGTTATTTCTAATTTTTCTGATATAACTAAAGAAGGATTTGTAGTTGCTGTTGGCTTCTGTAGCTAGTCTGAATTCACGGTATGCCTTTGTTTTTCCTGATGTACTTATTTTGTGTCATATCTAGCTGTTTGATGTTCTCCTTAATTTGGGGGCATCTTGTCCTGCTATATAGGTTGAGTGTCTTCATTCTATTATATAGTTTATTAATGCTCGAGGATCACCGTGCTTTTAAATCTCCCCATTCACTTGGATATCATGGTGATTGCGAATTTAATACATTTGTCCAGGTGCAAGTAGAACTTGTCTGCATATCTCTTTGCAGTTTCAGCATTCTGTGTAATACTGTTATACTTGAATTTGTAGATTTCATCATATAATTGCAGAGGATTTATATGTTTAAAATGATAATATTTGCTTTTCATAGCTTGGAGATTTTGATGGAGAAGGTTACCAGTCTATGGCCTATCGTAGCCAGTGAGGGGGATACCTTGAGGATGGTTATAGAAATGCTAAGTTTGTTAGGATCAGTTCAAGTATATTCTCTTCTCTAGTGGGTTCATTAACAATATGGTTTAGATTTGTGCCTATCCTTCATTGGTAGTATGCCCCCAGTTTATCAATGGGTAGTTACAATTACCTAAGATAACAGTGTTCCTACTTACTGGGAGTTCATCAAGAATATTTAGGAATGTTGTGTGATTTTCTGAAGATGCTGATGGGGGCCTGTAGCCTGCTAAAATATGCTAGCTGATCCTATGTATTGTGATTTGAATCTTGTTATGCTCCACTTGTATATCTAGGTATATGTCTTGTGGTAATATGGTTTTTAACAAACTTGGATACACCACCACAGCTTTCATCAGGTCTAAATAAGTGGTAAGCATAGAACCCAGGTACAGGGGGGGGGGGGGAGTGCTCTCGAGCACTTAAAAACCATGTTTCTGTAACAACACATACATGTAATCCAAGCAAATAGGCACTTCAAAGACCACACATACATGTATGTACTCTAAATGCAGAAGGAAGTCAAGGTTAGGCAGTTTGCTTAGAGTTCTAGCATTAAGAAGAGACACCTTGACGTGATCCAGTGGTTTGTTTCTTTTTGGAAGTCAGGTTGTGAGGTTCATCAGCTGCATCCTGCCTAAAAAAAGGTACAATGGAGGCATAAAAAGCTTTTGCCAGTATGCAGAAGCCTTATAGGTTCATAGGTTACTACTAGGCTAACTGCCCTCGTGGGCCATTTTAAGCCTAGCCAATTATCCAATGTGAGAATCATAGGTTCATAGGTTCATACTAGGCTATCTGCCCTAGGGCATTTATAAGCCTAGCCAGAGTGTGTTTGGCTTTTGCCACCCATTTTAAATTAATTTTGCTATGCCCTTTTACGAGGTTAGTATACTGTGCCTCTGTCTAACAGTGACACAGAAGTGATACCCGGGGTAAACCTACGATCTCCCATCCACTCATCAAGGTTCCTCTTGAAGAGAGTCAATGAGGGACTCTGCCTAACCTGGACTGGGATTTTATTCCAGAGTGAAGGGAGCCTCTGGGTTATTAATCTGTCCCTCCAGCATGTCCTATTTATTTCAGTGCTGAGGTTCAAGTCTCAACCGTGTAGCTCGATGGGATTTGGATTTTCTGAGGTGCAGCATGTCCATTAATTCTGGATTGGACATGGCTTTATACATCAGGCACAGATCGCCTCTGAGCAGGCGGTATGCCACTGAGTAGAGCTGGAGTTTCTTTAACCGGGCAGCATATGGCATCTGTTTGAGCCCTTTCATTCTCTTGGTGAGGTACTTTTGGGGTCTTTCCAGTTGCTGCAGGTGTCTGGTAAGGTACATCCCAAAAGGGGCATTGTACTCAATTATGGGCCTGATGAGGGATGAGTAAAGAGGCATGATGACCTCCCCTGATCTAGATGTGAATCCCTTCATGATTAGGTGGGCTATATAAAATGTTTTTCTAACCACTTTGGCCACGTGGTTGTCAAATGAGAGATTGCTATCAACCTGGGTCCCCAGGTCCCTAATTACTTCTTCCGTACTTTAATGGATTACCACCTATGTGGTAATTTGTGGGCACTTTGTTTTTGCCAAAGGGGATGACTATACACTTTTTGGCATTTAGCTTGAGGCCATGGCTCTGGCACCAGTTGTCTGTTTCTATGAAGCCCTTTTGGAGGATGCTTGTGTCGGCTGGAGAGTCGATTATGGCACCCAGTTTGCAGTTATCTGCGAACTTGGTCAGCCACAGTCCTTCTGTGTTGGCCTGCACCTTGTGTCTATAAGGTAAACACCTTAACAATTATGCCAACCTCCCAACCTTTGGATTGAGATGGTCAAACTGTCCTTGATGAAGCAAGCACAATTGTTAAACATCTCATTCTGTGCTGATACATACTGGATCCCCCCCGGAATGACACCAGGTATCTAGCTAATTGTTAAAGCCAATCATCTTTTCTTTATACTTCAGCACCATTTTTGGTGATAGAAAGATTATCCTCAATACTAGGGTCTTTTTTGCATTTGTGACATTCATGGAGAGCTCTGTCATGTCTCAGTCCATGCCCCTCAGGTTTTGTGGACCAGATCATTTATCCCAACATGAGCCACCACCATGCCATACTCTTATTTGTCTGAAGACCCATGTAACATCAGCATTCTTGGCCACAGAGAGACAGCTCACTGTCACCCATACATAACTATGGAGTCACCAATCAATAGAGCATTTCTATTTATGTTTGAAGATTGCTTGACATGTTTGAACAATCATGACCCACAAACACAGGGCACTCCTCTATCATTCATTTCTTTTTCAGGCTGCTAAAATTGTCACAACACTTGCTCCTTTTCACACCAAGAAATATACTGCACTAAAATTGCCTATGGCTGCCCATACTTTCACTCAGTTTTTGATAGTGGCTGCCTCTGCTCCTTTATAATACCAAGTGAATTGTTAGAAATGCTGTCCAGTCTGTTCTATAAAGTCCAAACAATCATCGTCTTTCTTGCCTTTTACAATACCACTTGATTTCATATTTTCCTTTTTTGCCTTATTCTTGAGCAAACTCAGTTTTGTTTAACATGTACCATTTGTCCAAATATCTAAAAAAATCTCAATAGTCCTATTTTGAATTTTGCAAGATGTCTGCTACAGTGGCAATACAGTTTTGTACTGTTCCTTCAGAAATTCACAGGTTACAGCTTCAAATGATTCAAGCTGCCTAGCATATCAAATCAATAACTACCATGCATAATTTCACCAAGCTGGTCCTCACATCTTTTGTCCATAACTACATAACCATATTTTGCCTTCCTCATTGCTGTCAGGCCAAACACTCACACAGTCATCAATTTCCATGTCCTTCTCTAAATTCACCTCTTCCTCTGTTTTTATCAAATTTTCTGTCATTACCACACTTACGAAAGAGTACTACATTAATGTTGTTCAGCTCACCTGGACTGAAGGACTTAAAATTTATAAATACACCGATTTATATTTTAAAACATGGAGTAACTTGAGATGACCAGTTTCGTAAAACAATGCAAGATCTCTGTGATTTACGTCATCCTCTGAACCAGTTACCCTTTCTGAATAAGAAAGCATCATTTCAGTCATCCTGTTTAATGCTTTGTTGAACACTTCCACACATTCCTTTCCATTCTTTCTATTGTCTGTTCCAGCGTCATGTACATTTTGGACCAAGGTATTTCACTTAATCCTTTACTATAAACAAACCTCTTTCAAATAAAAGGAGCAATGATTTGTAGTATGTCAACACTGTCTGGTCTTTATATCCTCTGATAGGTATATTCAGTTGTTCCTAAAATAAAATTTCATCTTTCCTTTTTCTGCCTTTGATATCTAATAAGCTTTTACCTTTGTGCAAAGACCTGCACGACTAACTAAAGAAAATAACTGAATATATATATATATATATATATATATATATATATATATATATATATATATATATAAAAGTAAAAAAATCGCTAAACCCAGATCATTGGGAAACTTTGAAACCTAACCTTTCTAGACCTTTCTTTCCTTGACTTAATCTCACAGATAGGTAGGTGTAACTTGGCTTCTTGTAGAATGCCCATATCACCCTTAGTGTATACCTATATTTATGACATCTCATAACTTCTGCATAATTTTCCAGTTTACCTTATCAAACACATCAAACAACCAAGTGTAAAAAAAATCAGTGGCATCTAAGATTTCTTCTCTGCTTATCTCCTTATGTAAGATTGTTGTATGTACTTCTTATAACTTATTCTATTCTCACCAGTCCTGCCCCCTTCCAAAATCACAGTATCTTTACTTCATAGCTGCATTGTAGAGCTGCTCTTAAAATTCCAGAAACACCTCAGCTACTCCTTCCCTAATTGCTTCCCACTGGCCCTTCATTCTTTTCATAGCCAGTACTCCTCATCTCTTTTTGATATTAAAACAGCCATACAAAATGTTCATTGACAGTCTAAGCATACGTCCCTCTGCATTTCCTTCTGTTTTGCTTTAGTCTCTGCCTACCCCTTTGTGAGGGCCTCGAGCTAAATTTTAATTTCTAGTCACTGAGAGTCCCTGCTTGATTCTTCACTTATTTCTGCCTGATCTCTTCTCATCTGTCTTTCCATTTGTCATATTACTTTCATTTCCCCGTTCTTTTGCACAACCATTTTCTTCATAATCCCACCCTATGCAGCACTGACTACGTTCCATCAAATTTTACTCTGTCCTTGCTATGGTCCCTTATTCTCCTTGTATATTTTCCTAACCATTCCCGTCCCTTCTCTGTGTTCTTGGTACCTCCACTTCCAAGGATTTCATCTACACCCCTGACTTACTACCTTCACAGAAATCCTTTCTATTACTGTATGGGCATGGCTGGATAAGCAGCCCTCATACATTCATAACATATTCAGTTCTCACCATGAACCAATCTCATTTTTTGCCTTTCATTTTCAGTAAATTTAAACTCTGTTTTAATATTCTACTTGATTGTCCACTATGAAGAAAGCCACTCTCTCTCTCTGTCTCACACACCAGGTCATGTTTGCATTTAGAATAACCCTCTTAACCACCATCCAGTTATGTAGATTGCACCATTGCATTACAATCTACTCCCACCACCACTGTGTCCTTTATCACTTTCCACTTATCCAAATCTTGTAGAGGCTGTCTTAGTTGTGCCTTCTCTACTGCAGTAATGCAGTATATTATTATTATTATCCATATTCTACCCTTAGCACTTTGGACTGACACCACCTTTTCTACAACCTCTTGTCATAATTAGGATCGCTGCTCCTATTTTATCCCTTGTTCTAACAGAATTCCCTATAGATACTTATGAATGTCTCACTTCATTGACACTTCTTTTAACTTAATCTCCTGCAACAGTACCAGCTTGACACTTTACCTTTCCAGTCTTTACATCAACTTACTCCTCTTGATTGGAGTCTTAAGGCTCCTTTCTGTGTTATAAATAACAGATGTCACAACTCCCACCCCCTCCCTTCTACACCCTCTGCACATCTGACCTGCAGAACTGTGCTGTTTACCATATCCTGGCTGGAGCTACATCCATGACTGTTAGGTATTAGAAAATTATTACAACTGTTTTCCTCAGGCAGTGCACATGGCAGCTATACTATGTTTCTGATGCAAACAGGTAACCTGTAAATGATTCGTCTCCCAGGCCCATGCTTACACTTATCAAGGGTACAAGAACTTGTCAGAGATTTGGGATGCATGGCTAGGCTTAAAAGGCCCTTGTGGTCATTGGCCTAGTAAAGACCTATGACCCTGTACTACTCACTTTCATCTCTTCAACAAGCAGCTTTTCTATGCTTATCCTTCTCTGCCATTGCCTCTCTTAACTCCTTCTACTTCCTAAGCCTCCTGTCACTATGTCTCCCTTCACCAGCTACCTTTCACTTTTTCCTTTTCTATATGTACCTTCTTAAAAGTAATTCCCATTTCCAATACTAAATAATTTAATTGTCCGAATAACACCCTCTTGGCAGATGTATAAGATAGCCACCTTTCCTCACCCTACCCTATCTTTGTGCAATAGTACCCGATAATGTCTGGCCCTTCCTTTTTTGCAGTTGTAGTATTCTTCTGAGCCTCTGTCCCTTGCGATAGCTCCCATAACTGTGACTGTTCTTCTCTCAGCCTGTCTCCGTGGACAGCCATGACCATATGAATACGAGTGCACCACATGTGGGACATTCCCTCTACCCTTCTCATTGTATATTTCCTTTTTGCTCCCATTCTTTCCCCTTTAAACCTTCCACCATCCATGGAGTCCACTTCCAAGCACAGTCTCCTTTAATAACTTTTTTCCACTCTATTTTTGATACTCTCTGAGCCATCTCATTAGTTCTACCACTGTCTATAACCCTTCAAATGATACATAGGGCCGATCCCCAACTGTGGCCCTCATTCCCTCCCCTGTTGTCTCAAGTAAGGCAGCCTTATTGCTGTGCCCCCCAACACACTACTAGATTATTTCTCTCCCTACTAATGTGTACTGCACAACTCCACAGTTATCTTCTTCACTGGTCATAGGTACAGTGGACACATGCCAGGACATTAAAATATTTACTTTTACAGGTAGGTGCACTGTTTTCATGGGACCTTTTTTCAGTCATTCCCTGGTTACAGTGAAATAAAATGGGAATTAAAACAGGTATACATGGCAGAAGCACTAAGTACTGGACACATCTCAGAAAGAATTACACATTTTAAAGTAAAACATAACACTGCCATTTATGTTATAGTCATCATTCTAGTCACCCAAACCACCTAGTAGGCATTTATATAATACCATGCGTACATTTGCAGCGTGCATCTTCTTGCACTAAAAATTTCAGACATACCTTGAAAATCATTAAAGTTTGCTCTTCCACATTGTGGATAATAAAGAGTTTCAAACTTTAGGACCTCCAATAGTGAACTCTTTAGACAAGCAAACTAACATCTGCTGGGAAGGGACCAAGAAAGAAGAAGCTGTAAACTTGACCTTAGAGTTCCACTTACAGGTTTAATATTTAGTGCCCGGTGCAAAGGATCTGCAAAGGTGCATATGGAGTAATTTGTTTTTAAAAGAGAACTACAAGTGAACAGTTCAAGCAGAAAAACTCCATAGGTGCTCCAGTCATGATCTGGCACATTTTTCTAAATGCCATATAAACTAAGTAGGTGCTCCAGTTATGATTTTTCTAAGTGTCATATTTAACCATCACATACTTTTGGCAGATTTAACTGCATCAACTGGAAGCACATATTTTCTGTTTTTACAATTAAGAACCCTTTAACTCATGCATACATAGTTCTATTTGTTTTTTAAACACCTTTATTAAATTATTACTTAAGACATAGACACACATACATTAACAGAAATTAAAACAAATCATAGGGGGTGTAGCTCAGTGGTGGAGCATGTGACTGCAGATCATGAGGTCCCTGGTTCAAATCCGGGTGCTTTCTGCAAGGCTAGGCTTGTAAGAGCCTCAGGGCCAATAGCCTAGTAACTTCCTATGATCCTATAATATTTTTTTCATTGCATTATATAGTTCATATAATCTCTTTCATTTTAACAACTGTTATGCACTCTGACATTACATAAACTGTACAATTTCTGCCTTCTCTTAAACCGCACTCCTCATCCTAAACATTATTATGCATGCATTGTTCCCACAATCTCAGCTTTTCTATGTAATTTGCTCCTTCGCTTTTCTGTAGATCCCACTTACAATTATTTTATCTCTTTAACAATATTCAATACTTCAATTACAGTTACTTTAAATTATGATTTCCGTTTTCTAGTATTTTTTAGCCACCAGTACATTGCATTTAATAAGGCCTTATGATGTCTAGGCTATTTAGTTACAGCAAATGATTTCCCCAATATTTCTAGCAGAGTAGTGTAGTTTTAAAATCTGTCAGCTCATCACATTCCCCCAAACCAGGTTCATTGTTTCCTCTGTTTTTCCCATCACACCTTCAGCATTTGCTATATATCTGAGGAAAATTATTTTGAAGACTGTTTTGGGTAAAAAATACCAATGTAAACATTTCCAAGCAAAAATCCTAAAGCTTCTGTACTTTGTTGCATACTTAGGAGCCATACACATGTTCTTCCATTGTTTGTTTGTAAATTGCTTTTCCAGTCTTTCTTCCCAATCTTTTCTAATTTCCTCTGTTTAATTCTTATAGTTATCTTTTAATATTTTACACACTACTAATTATTCATTTGTAACAGCAGCTTCTGTTCTAGGCTCTATTAAACTCCTACTAGAGCTGGTCTTTCACTCAGGACCCCTCTATTCCTTTGTCTTTGCCTATACTCTGATATCAGCCCCTGGTAGGGAAGATAATCTGTAACCTGCAGTGCAAACGTCTGCTTAGCCTCATCCCATTTTATTACATTTTTTCTCTAGTTATTTGCTCAAAATGTCTTGATTTCTTTGCCAGTTTTGTCCAGTATATTCCATTCCCCACCTTGCCTACTTCTGTACCCCTCCTTACAGTAATCACTATTGGCAAAATCTCTTTTCTTCATGCCCATGTTGACTTGGTTCTTGGAATACTTTCTGCAACTTTATGACTGTAGTACTCTGTATGGTTATTGTTATTCCCTTTAAGGATCTGTATTCACAATCCTCCTCTCTCCTTATTTCTAGAACCCATGCCTCCTGCTTTATCATCACAGCTTTTTACTTTGATTTATAACATTTTGCTTGTGTTATGTATAGGTGCCTTAACTGTGCATCTCTAAAATATCCATACAAATTAGGTAATCCTAAACCACTTTGTTCTATGGAGGATCAATATATCCCACTTAATCCTCACCCTCTTCCTGTCCCAGATAAATTCCTTCAACTCTTTATTATCATCCACAACTTCTCCTGTGATTAATAAAAAAATGCCCGAACTGTATATAAAACTAAAGGGACAAAAACATTTTCTCTGCTTCAGTCTTATCCATATGCATAAAAACCAGCTTCCAGTTTTCTCAGTTTTTGTGTTCTCCCTTCCCACATATCCTTAGCTGCTATAACAGAATCATTTTAATGCATGCACCTAATTACTTCATCTTATGTTCCCATAAATATGGGTATTGCTGATCCATTTCATGTGTATGTTATTTAATACCACAACCCTTGTTTTATCTTTGTAACATTTTGAGACAGTTTCATGTCTTTTCATGATATAAAATGAATACAGTGCAGACATGCCCTTTTTTGGATTTATCACATACAAAATAATAACATCTGTAAATAATCCAACTTTTCTTGATTACTGTACCAATTATATCCTTGAATTTCTGAGTCCCTTATTTTCTTTGCCAATTGGCACTAAATATAAAGCAAATAACAAAGGGAAACGAGAACATCCCTGTCTGGATCCTCTTTTCAAATGTAGCTTATAATAGAGGAACCCTCTCTCCTTAATCCTTCCCTCTAATCCTTCATATGTCCTTATTATTGTAACAGAGAAGGCAAATGCTTCCATTGCCCTACTCATAAAACCCCAGCTTATTTCATCAAATGCTTTCTCTGCATAACACCCACCAACACCAGCAATATTTTCTTACATTCTGCTTCCCTCTGGATCATCATAGTTCTATTCATGTTGTCAAATGTTTGCCTCCCCGCCACAAAACCACTGATCAATATGTATCAGTTTTGAGAACAATTCTGCCATTCTCATAGCCAGTATAAACACTTTATATTCATGGTTTACATTTAAAGTGCATCTTTATGAAACTGTTTCCGACGGGTCTTTACCCTCTATGGGTAATACAACCACCACAATTTTCTTCCACTCCTGTTACAATATTAGTTAACAGAACTTTCCAGATCTTTATCACTTTCTTCCCTTCTAACTTCCAAACTTCCATGTCCTTTCCTTGATGCTTCCCAGTAGACTGACCACACGTTACCATTTTTATCTCTGCTACTATCTTAGCTGTTAGTTCTTTGCTGGATATAATTAAGTCTTCCATAAATAGAATCATTTGTGCCTTTTCTTGGTTCCACGTTGCCCTGCTTTGGTCAAAGTCAAAGTAAACTTTGATGTCATTTAGAACTACACACATGTAGCCTAAACGAAATTCTGTGCATCAGCTCAAATCTTGAGATTACAAATGAAAGTGAAATAACACACACAAGTAGAAGAACAAATATAGATAACAAATACAGTACTACTCTCAATACATGCAAAAAAGAGCAGCGATGTTTACCAACACTCATATACAAAAAGAATATTCTCCCCAGAGTTAAATTAACTACCCAATTTAAAGTAATACAAAACACACTACAGAGTGAAATGCCTACGTTATATGTCAAATATTGTACTTGAGTGAGTTAAATAATACTGACGACAGATATAATAAATAAATATTGCACTTACTTGGAATATATGTAAGTCTATATTGCACAAATAAATAAAATTCGACTTATTATGTGTCCAGACCCCTGGGACTAGTGCTTGAGTTCAGAAGTCTAATCACTGTAGGGTAGAAACTGTTACTGAATCTTGTAGTATCTGCTGCCCGATGCCAGATGCTTAAACAGTCCATGCGCAGGATGTGTGTTGCTGTGTATTATTTTGGTGGCCTTTCAGATGCTTCTTGCAGAATAAATATGTTGTGCTGATGGAAGACTGGAACCTCTTACCTTCTCTGCAACCCTCACCTCTCTTCTTAGCACCTTCCTTTCTGTAACTGTGCAGCTTCCAAACCACATTGTGAAGTTGCAGGTGAGGATGCTCTCTACTGCACCTCTACAGAAGGTGGAGAGAATGTGAGGAGGAAGCTTAGCTTTTTTCAGCCTTCTTTACCAGTTGGCTGGTGTTTCCTGACCACGAGAGATCCTCTGATATGTATACACACAGGAATTTTATACTCTTAACCCTCTCCACACTCTCACCCCTGATTCTCAGCACTGGGTGGGTTGCTCTCCTTTTCCTGAAGTCAGTGATAATCTCTTTGGTTTTACTTACATTCAGGTCAAGGTTGTTCCCCTTGCACCAACTGATCAGAGATGCCACCTCCTCTCTGTACGCCCTTTCACCCTCCTTTGTGATGAGCCCCACAACTGCGGTGTCATAAGCAAACTTGACGATATGGTTGGATTTGTGCTTGGCATAGCAGTCGTGGGTCAGGATGGTGAATAACAGTGGGCTGAGAACACTTCTCTGTGGAACCCCGGTGTTAATTGTGATGCACTTTGATGTGTTCTTACCTGAACACACTGTCTGTGGTCTTTCAATTAGGAGGTCCAGGATCCAGTTACAGAGATGTTTACTGATTCCTAAATGTGCCAGTTCTTCTATCAGCTGCATTGGTACCACCATATTAAAGGCAGAGCTGAAGTCTATGAACAGCATCCTCACATAGTTGTCTTTCCCTCTAAATGCTCAAGGGAGATGTGTAGTGCTACTGATGTGACATCAGCCGTGGATCAGTTAGCTCTGTACGCAAACTGCAGAGGGTCAAAATCAGGAAGTAGGCATGATGAAAGATACCTTTTGATCAGCCACTCAAAACATTTCATAACAGTGGATGTCAGAGTGACTGATCTGCAGTCGTTTGGGCTGGAGGGAGTGGTTTTCTTAGGTAGTGGGACGATGTTAGTTTCCTTGTAGCATGAGGATACTTTTGCCATGGCAAAAGATGTGTTAAATATTTCCTTGAGTACTGTGTATAGTTGATCAACACAGCGTTTTAACTCCTTGCCCAG
This sequence comes from Protopterus annectens, assembly GCF_019279795.1. Lineage (NCBI taxonomy): Eukaryota > Metazoa > Chordata > Ceratodontiformes > Protopteridae > Protopterus > Protopterus annectens. Next base: position 503,145,598 of record NC_056729.1, read on the forward strand.
TGTGTTGTCTAGGCCAGCAGCCTTCCTGGGGTTTAATCTCCTTAGCTCTCTTCTTACCTCCTCTGTGCTGATGCTGAGTATTGCATCCTTCTCATCAGTGGGTAGCTTTAGTGCCAGTCTGTTGTTTCTTTCCTCAGATCTACCAAAGAAGATGTTCAAACTCTCCAGGAATGCGATGCTGTCCTCACACTGTGCTGACCTGATTTTGTAGTCAGTGTTCTCCTGTATGCCTTGCCAGAGTCTCCTTGCATACTTCATGTCTTTAAAGTGGCTCTGTACCTTTCTGCCATACTCCCTCTCAGCCTCCTTTATACCCGTCCTCAGATTACCTTTTGCTACAGTTAGAACTGCTTTGTCGTTAGCCCTGTAAGCAGTGTTTCTCTCCTTCAGAAGCTCATATACCTTAGGGGTGAGCCATGGCTTCTGGTTAGCTCTAATAATGGAATTTGTTACCTCATCGACGCAGTTTGAACTGTATGCCATCACTACTTCAGTGTATTCATCAATGTTCAGATGCTGATTCACTGTGGCTGCCTATTTGAACATATCCCGGCTGGTTCTTTCAAAGCAGTTTTGGAGGGCCTCCATAGCTCCCTCAGGCTATACCCTGATTTGTTTCTTTATGGGTTTCTCTCTAACCAGTGCAGGTTTCTAAGTTGGCGATAACAAGATGGTATAATGGTCAGAGTTTCCCACTTGTAAAAGTTACACTGCTTTATAAGCTTTCTTTAAGTTTATTTACACCTTGCCCAGGATTATCACCCCTTGTAGGAATGTTCACATACTGATGGTAGTGTGGGAGTACTTCTTTCAGATCTGCTTTTTTAAAGCCACCAGCTGCCAAGTGTACAAAGTCAGGATATCTGCTCTGCAGCTCACTCATGTGATTGATAGTTTATTTATAGCTTCAGTGGTAGTAGCACTAGGTGGGATATACACCACTGTTACACTGACCCCATTCAGCTCCCTGGGCAAGTAAAATGGTCTCCATTTAATGGACTGAAACTCTAAGTTCTCACAGCAGTGTGATAGTATGATTTCACAGTTGTTGCTCCATCTTTTGTAACATAGATGCAGACTCCACCTCCTCTGGCCTTTCCACGCAGTGTATGTTTTCTGTCTCTAAGTTTACTGCACTATCGTTTATCTTGTCATGCAGCCACGTCTCAGTAATCAAAAATAAACAAGTATTTCTCACCTTGTTCTTGTTAGAGAGTTCCAGTCTCAAATAGTCCATCTTGCTATCCAGTGCTCTCACATTAGCTAGTAGCATACAAATTGTCTTAAAATTTCTGAAATATTTCAAATATCTCCATAAGACCTCTGGTTATTTTTCTTGTTATATGCTCCCTAATTTTGGTGACAACCCTTTCCAATTTCTGTTGCCTAAGTCGCTGTAGTAAAAGTTTTTGTGCTCTGGAGTTGTTATAAAATAGTCGCTTAACAGCATTATTTCTAAACTCAAGCATATTATGCACACATTCCCTTGTTTTCCGTTTAACAGTCTATATTTCTTCTTCTTCTGTGAAATTCTCCTTATTCCGCAATACTTTTAACTTTTGTCACCCATGTAAATCGTTCTATTACTTATAAACTATATATTTTTGTATTTTACTTCTATCATACTTTAAACTCCATGTTCATTTTATCCCACACGGTAGTTATATGCATAGTTTTAGTTGTTATAAGTTACTAATCCGGTAGTATGTGGAGAGTAATGAGTGCGTGTTGCTTGCACACTAAAGAGCATGTGGCGCACATTTTAATTAAACAGTGTTTAACCATACCCTTGGTATCTGCTATTCTCTGTTGGCTCTGTACTGCCACCTTCTGGGGGCAGGATCTTCTATGTCACCTTTTCTGTGTTAAATCCAAGACATATCCAGGCTGGCATAGTCTTTTTTTTCTCAGATTAACCTTAATACCCATTTGGCTAAAACCTTGGCACATGTGAGTCAAACTGTCACTCACTCAGCTTAGAAGAAATCCATATATGTGAATAATCAGATGTTTAGATAATCATGTGATCTTCACACAACAGCTCACTTATTTGTAGAGGCTCAAGTGTTACAGCATTGAGGAAAAATGTGAGTAGTAGTGGACCAAGAATTCATCCCAGAGGAATCACATTCCATATAAGTGGAACATCTAATTAATGTTGTTCTAAAGTCACTCTGATGGCCCTGTTTTGGAATTAGCTCACAAGCCAGGACTACATTGTAGCTGTTAACTCATTAATACCTATGTGGCATAGAGTGCCACACATTTGTTAGCTAACACATATCCTTGCATTCCAGAGTAAAGTAATGTATTTTGGCTTTTCCCGGTTAGGGGTCACCACAGCAGAACGCCGGTCTGCTTATGATTGGCAGTAGATTTTTACGGTGTCGAGGTGCCAGCCCGATGTCCAACCTTCAACGAAGGCATACCCATTGACTCACACACCTACCTGCATGTTTTTAAATGTCAGTCAACCGTGGGGAGGACATGCAGACTCCACACAGAAGGTGCTCCAGCCGAGAATCGAACCGGAGAACCTCTTGCTGTGAGGTGACAACACTAACTGCTGCACCACCATAGCTCTTCAAGAATATTTTCTGAAAAATCAACTTAAAAGAATAAGATAACAAAATATAAATATTTTCTGACCAGTAAAAGCTATTAAAACTGTACAGATAGCAATGTTGTCACTAAGAAGTATTTTTACAGTGATAATAGCGCATTCATGGTCTTTCCATAAATACTATAATATATTATAATACACACAAACCCAGAATTATGTTTTTGGCTAAACATTCACAAATTGTCATATCTTAGCAACTTTTCAGTCTAGACTTATGTATTGTTAGAATATAAGCTTCCACATGACAAGAAATCCCTCTCTTGAGTCCATGTTTATTGAGACATTTACAGTCATACAAAAAGCATATACTTAATTGTATAATCGATTATATAAACAACTTGAACATCTTATAATATTTGCAATTTACAGTGCAAATATTAATAAAAGTTTTCTTCAATAGCATCCAACGTTTCACCTGATGCCATGCAACAGTTTTTTGAAGTATTAAGTACATGTGGAAATATTGCTTATTTTCATATTTACTAATAAACACCCAGCAATATTTCCAGTATAGTGTGATATAAATGGAAATGGGCAATGAATGTTCTTGTCCCTCACCATAGCATTTCACACCTTATCCACCTCAGCAGCATGTAGGTCTCTCAGTTATGAATATTTGAACATAAATATGAAAATACGTGTAAGTAACAAACAGTGGTTATTTTCTTTACTGAAGGACACCATAAATTAACAGTTGTAGTGTCACTGTCAGTAAGTCCTTGTCCATCCCTAATACTACTGATTTATTAATGCTGGTTGTTGTTGTTGTTGTGTCTTTTGGCTTTTCCCGGTTAGGGGTCGCCACAGCGGAACTCCGGTCCGCCAATGATTGGCAGTAGCTTTTTACGTGCTGAGTTGCCAGCCCTGACTTACAACCTTCAACGAAGGTATGCCCACTCACGCATGTCTCCACACAGAAGACGCTCTAGCTGTAATGCTGGTAAGTTGCTTATTTAAAGAAGCCTGACCCAAAAAAGATTTGTGTGCCAAAGGAGCTATGGATGGTAACTGGAATTTTCCTGTCTCTTACCATGGCATTTCACATCATATCTCAAAATAGCATGTAAGTCTCTTGATTGTGAATATATGAACATAAATATGAAAATATGAATAATAAGTGGCAAACAGTGATTCATTTCTCTAGAGCAGAACATCATAGATTAGCAATCTTAGAGTAATTTTGTCAATATGTCCTTTCCCTTTCTAATACTGCCCCATTATTAGTTGGGACATTGTTTAGTTAAAGAAGTCAGACTAAAAAAATAAAGATCTGGATGCATAAAGAGCTATGGGTATTAAATGGAAATTTTCAAAGTAGTCCTGAATGAGTTACGTCACAGAGGATAAGCTCTGTTAAAGAAAACTCCACCTTGAGATCTCCCAAATGTTCTTTTTTAGTTGCATCTTTATTTTCAGACAAAGTTTAATTAATTAAAATTGCTGTAGGCGCTTCTTATAAAATTTTAATGTTTTTCCACAAAATAGCTGACACTGAGTGTAACATATTAACATGATCTTGTTTTAGTGTTTTCTTGTCCTCTTCCCAGAATCCATTTCAAGTCCCAGTTATATGAGTCATGATGGACATAAGGATGTGATGTATTCCTAGTCAACTGAGCTTCAGTGGCAACAGTGTGAGCCACAGACATCTTACACACTTTATAGTAGGATTGTTTGCATTTTATTCCTGAATGACCATTATATCCATTTCTCTCATAGCCTGCTGTAAGCCATTCAGAGTAATTTTACAGCTTCAGTGAAGGAAAGTAGTTAAATTCCAGGCTATTTTAAGGATTGCCATTTTGTAGTCCTATACTATTAGCACTGACAGACCTTTTCCTACACTTCCCAAGGTGTCAAAGATGGCACTGCAATCACAGAGCTATTAAATTAGGTTCATAGATAGGTACTAGGCTACTGGCCCTAGGGCCTGTATAAGCCTAGCCAAAAAGGTACCATGGCTTTCGCCACCCAAGAAAATTATTTTCCTGTGCCCCTGTCGAGCAGAGCCACAGAAGTGATCCCCGGGGTGAATTTCCTATTTCCCATCCAATCATCAAGATGTTTCTTGAAGAGTGCTAATGAGGAGCTTTGTTTGATATAGATAGGTAGTTTGTTCCAGAGTATGGGAAGTCTCTGGGACAGGAATCTATCCCTCCAGCATGTTCTGTTTATTGTGGTGACAAGGTTTAGGTCCCTAGAGCATGTAGCTCAGAGGGAGTGGGATTTCTTTAAGTGGAGCATGTCCAACAGCTCTGGGTTTGACATAGCTTTGTATGTTAGGCAGAGATCGTCTCTGAGAAGGTGATATGCAACGGAGTGAAGCTGGAGTTTTTTGAGACGGTCTACGTAGAGCATCTGTTTGAGGCCAGTAATCCTCTTTGTGAGGTATTTCTGCAGCCTTACCAGTTGTTGTAGATGCCTTGTGAGGTACATACCAAAAGGGGCATTGTACTCTATATTGGGTCTAATGAGTGATGAGTAGAGGGGAACAATGACCTCTTTTTTCCTAGATGAGAAACCTTTTGTGATGAGGTGTGCCACGTAGAAGGATTTCCTGACTACTGTGGCGATGTGATTATCAAAGGAGAGACTACTGTCCACTTTATCTCAAGGTTTCTTATCATACTTTTGGTGTTAAGTAGACTACCACCTATGTGGTAGTTCATGGGTACAGGGTTAGGCCATGGCTTTGATACCAGGTATCTGTCTCCGTGAGGACCATTTGTAGGATGTCCACATCGTTAGGAGTTTTGATTATGGCTCCTAGTTTGCAGTCATCTGCAAACTTCGTTAGCCTATACTTCAGAGAAGTAGATACCAAACAGGAAAGGACCCAGGACTGAACCCTGTGGTACTCCACTTGTCACTGGTCTGAAATCAGATTTGGAGTCTGCTACTTTCACAGTGTGGGTTCTGTCAGTGAGCCAGTTGGCAACCCATCTTGTGACATAGGGATTTATAGTTTAGTGAGTTTATCTGTAATTCCAGAGTGGGGGATGGTGTTAAAAGTCTCGGCGAGATCTAGATAGGCTATGTGAACCACCTTACCCTCGTCTACAGCTTTGGTGACTGCTTCAAAGAAGTCTATCAGGTTTAGGAGACATGATCTGACTTTTACAAACCCGAACTGGGTGGGGTCCAGAGTTCAGAGATTACCAATGTCTTTGTTTTTAAGTTCCATGATGATACGTTCCATGGCCTTGCAGACCAGGCTCATCAGGCTAATGGGGCGGTAGTTCCCGGGGTCCATGGTGACTCCCCCTTTGTGGAGTGGGATAACCGTCGCTGTGCTTCATTCAGTGGGCACAAAGCCTGAGGTGAGGCTATGATTGAAAATGGTACTTAGGTGGGGTGCCAGTTTGTTCTGTAGTTCATGTAGAACGCAACCTGGGATGTAGTCAGGTCCCATGGATGCTGTGTTCTTGGCTTTGGAGAGTCTGTTTTTTTACCTGTGCAGCCATGATTACAGGAACTTTGCATTCTTCCGGTATAGAGATGGGCCCTTTAGGGGGTGAGAGGGGGGTAAAGTTAGCACTGAACCTATCTGCCAGGATGTTGGCAATATCAGTTGGTTCTGTATATTTAGTGCCATTGTACTGTAACTCAGAGCAGATCTGAGTGTTGTCACTGAGATTCTTGACATAGCTATAGAATGCTTTGTGGTTGTCTTTAGAATCAGTGGCGATTTTGTTTTTGTAACTAGCTTTGGAGGATTTTATGAGGGATCTCAGCTTCTTACTGAGGCTGACCAGGGAGTTCCTGCAATCATGGGATTTTACTCTTTTTTGCAATAGTTTCTTTCTTCTGTTGTAGAGTTTGTTTATGGCAGAGGACCACCAGATTGGCTTCCTCTTTTTGGAGGATAGCATCTTGGTTCTGTTAGGGCTAACATGATCCATGCACTCGTGTAAGTGCTTATAAAGTTCATTTGTGTAGGATTCAACAGTCATACTTCTATTGTCCGTCTGCATGGGTGTCGTGAAGTTTGCCACATCTGTCTTAAGAAACGTGAAGTTGGCTTTGGAGAACTTTTTTACAGTGGTTTCCCTAATGGGGGTGGGGTGGGGGCAGGATGTGAATGTTTAGGGTGATTAGATTGTGGTCGGATCTGACCAGTGAGGAATTAACCTCTGGTGTAGAACACCGGTTGCCCATGTTGGTAATGACCAGGTCTAGGATATTGCTGCCTCTGGTAGGGCTGTGGGTAAGTTGATCTAAGGCATTGGAATTTATGAATTCCAGAAAACGTTAAGCAAAGGAGTTGGCACATGAGGAGTTTTCCCATTTAATGGTGGGGTAGTTGAAATGGCCCATTATTAGGGTGTTGGGTTGTACCCTAATATTTTTCAGTGTCTCAAGAAATGAGGAGTGGGAATCCTGGGGCATGGTGGGGGATCTGCAATAAGCTACAATTTGGATTGCAGTCTTGCCCAGAGTTTGTTGCACTTGGATAATCTCGGATGCAGTATGCTGAGCAACTAGCCTGGAGGTGTGGATATCCTTAATGAATATGGATATGCCTCCGCCTTTAGTGTTTCGGTCCAGGTTAGGTGGCCCAAAGGTGTGATATGAATTATAGCATGGTAATGCAGGGGTGCACTCTGGAGCCTTGAACCAGGTCTGTGTCACTGCACAGATGTCGATGTTCTCCATTTTAAGGAGCACCTCGAGTGAGTGCATTTTGAAGTTTAGACTTCTAGCATTGAGTACCATTACCCTCAGATTTTGCTTGCTTTTACCTACACTTAACACTTCAATGATGATTTCTGCTAGTCATCAGTGTCTGCAGCAGTTGGAAGATTTTATTATCCTGAATGTTGGAGAAATGTGCTAATGGGCTTGCTGTTTATGCTCAAAAAATATTTTAAAAGCACTGCACATGCTTTCATAAATTAAATTGTCCTACTTCTATTGCATTTTTATCCCTGATTTGTTATACTGCAGCATACTAACACTTCAGGAAAACCATTGGTACTTGAGCATGAAAAATAAGTATTTCTGTGTGTATGACTAGTATTACTTTCTATAAAACTGTTGCAGTTATAAAAAATACCACTTACAAGTGGATCATTATACAAAATATGTGGTCAGCTATTAGGGTTGACATATTTTTAGATGCCCAAAGTGAAATGTTCTTACTGAAACTTGAGATTGTATAGGATAAATCATACCGTCATCAAATGAAAAATAATTATTTTCATCTTATTACCAAAATGAAGACTATGATGTACAATGATGATTGTTTATACTACTTTATATAATATTAGGATGACATAATAAATGCATTAGCAAAGTTTCTGTGATATTTAGTGAAAAGCCAAAGATATTCTTTCTTGTTAACATATCAAGACATTTGCTATTTTTCATGTCATCCCCACAAGTCATACCTGCCCAAATCAGTACCGTTATGAAGAAAGAGAGACGGGTGGTAAGCATGTTAACTAGGTGGGCTGATACTATTTTTCTTCCTCTCCGCAATAAAGGCAGTGGAAAACAGTTTCACAATACAGTAGGGAGTTGATTATCCGACGTTGATTATCCGAAATGTCAATTATCTGAACAACACAGTCTTCCAAAGTTTTTGGGTAGAAAAAAATCATAAAGTCTGAACATGTAAACATTATACGTATTTGCTTGTGCATGTTTTTTGAGCTTGTAGCCTGCTCATGTGTGAAAATATTCTTTATTGCCCACTGGACTCACTGAATGGTTGAAAAGTGTATTCCCTGCATGCAGAAAAAACAAGGTTTTAGAAGTTTTTTATCCGGTTTTAATGTATGTTTGATTATCCAGACTACGCTAGGTCCCAATTATTCCTGATAATTGATTCTCTGCTGTACCCTGCCTTCTTTATAACAGCTGCTGACCTGACATCAGTAAGACTCATTGTCTATTGCAATATTTTGAGCAGTGCTTGACAGAGAGAACTACAGATTTCCTTGTGTCCCTGCTATGTCATACAGTTGGAGACATTCCTATGACAAAGTATTTGAGAAGTTAAGCTTTAAAAAATAGTGGGTGGGCTTTCCCTTCCTTGGATTCCAAGGCAAGAAAATGAAAATTTGAAAAAGTATTAACCGGTTTCTGGTACCTAAGTAATAATGGAATCATGTAGTAGGGAGAAAGACTGCCTAAGGGTTGAGTTAATTTATAGGAGAGTGTGGACTTTTTTAATGGACTTGCATGGATAACAAAGCTGACATTTTTGGAAAAGTATATCGAAATTACACCAATGAGTTTTCCTTCATTCATTGCTGTAAAAAAATAAAGTAGTTGTCAGTAACATTGCTATACCCATTTCTAAAGCTGTGTTATTGACCACTCAGTATTCCATGTGCTTGTAGGTGCGACTTTAACTGCATTGAAACTGCATTCTCTAGAATTCTGGCTAATGGTGAAATCAAGGAGCTAGGTTGGTAGGTCTCTACCTCATTTTGTGTCCTTGCTTTAGTAGAAGAATGAAATATGTGAGCTTCCAGATTTCTGAAAAATCTCTTGTCTTTAGTATGGAGCTGAATATGTGCATTATAGATTCTGGAATAAATCTGTTATGGGCTCAAATGAGTTTTGGATAGAGGCCAATGGAGCTTGCATGACTGCAACTGGGATATCTCATTAACTCGGAATTAATGTGAGAATCCAGGGATGCTGTCTGCTGTTTTAACACCATTAAGAGACTGTGGCTTATTAGAAGAGCTAAGTATCCAAACAAAGAAATCTGAAAAAAAACATTTTCTTAAGGGAGTCAGCAATTCACCATTTATGTGTAGGGAGGCAATATAATTCTGTGCTTTTCTACCAATAAGATTGTTGATTTATTTTTGGCAAAATCCTGAATATTTCCTAATATGCATAGTTATCTTTGTTTCATGAAAGCTGATTTTTGTTCTACTAATCACAACTTTTGCATTGATTAATTATATAGTATTTCTGGAAATCATTTTGTGCATTATTACTTTGAAACAAGTTTCAAGTTATTGTTAGTTAGACAACTGCTTTTCTTCTCCCTCCAGTCTCACGATGCTGGTGTACCCCCGATCCTTTTGGCCTTGTAAAGAAAATGTTTATCCTGTAATGTGATCGTACCTCTCAACCTGCAGAAATTTATAACAGGTAGAGAAGCTCTTGAAAAATAGGTACATCAGACCAAAAATCTGGTCACCATTATTAGCATACAATTTAAATACTGAATAGCACATAATTTATACTTTGAGAAAGGTTATGGGATACTACTCAGAAACACAAGTTTAAAAAACTGCAGCTGACAAAAATATAACCATATTATGAATAACACAGTGTATAATATGAATATTTAAAAAAATACTTCAAAAATCTGCCTCACAAAGTCACATATTTTTGCTTTTCAAAAAGGAACTTGTAAGTGTGGGCTCTCTTTTTTAAAATTATTGGTGCCGTCAGTATGTTGGTCATGTAGTTTTGTTTCCTGTGTACTAAACAGCTTTAAAATCATAAGTAATGGATGGTGAGATTGATACAATCATATGAAGGGATACATCAAGCCTGAAAATAGGTACATTCTTCCAAAACAGGTGCAGTTGTGAGATTAATATTTTAGTCTGTTAGAACAGCCTTATTCCACAATTGTGCTAATTAAGAGTGTTTGGCTGCCCATATCTAGTGGTACCTTGTACATATGATATTTTGACAAAACAGGTGGTGATGTCACAATATTGATCGTTAAAACCTGGAGGCTCAGAAGAAGTTAATCAGTGTGGAAAATGGGTACAGCTCTAGTGACTTGTAGTATATAGGAGAGTGTTTATTAGGTGGACTGTTAGGAAAAGTTGTTGTTACCAACATTTGTGAAAATAAGTACTCCAGTTGTTAGATTAGGGACTTTCATTATAAAGTAGTTATTAGACATTAGACAGGCTAAAGGGTAAATAAATTGTGTTTTATTTATACATAAAAGACAGTTAAGCAGGAAAACAAAATAACCTTGCTGGTCAAGCATGAGAGACAGTTTATTAGAAAGGAAAGATAAGCATAAAGTGTGCAGACAGAATGTTCTTTTCTCAAGGAAAACATACACTCTTGTTAGCTACAGAATGTTCCTTAATGGAAAGTTGCACATATGAGACAGAGCCCAAGACCAAGTTTAAGAAAAGTCATCATCATCTTCTTTCGGCTGTTCCCATTAGGGGTTGCCACAGTGGATCATTTGTTTCCATTTCTTCCTGTCCACTGCATCGTGCTGTGTCACACCAACCACCTGCATGTCCTCTCCCACCACATCCATAAACCTTATCTTAGGCCTTCCTCTTATCCTGTTACCTGGTAGCTTCATCCTTAGCATCTTTTTCCCAATATACTCAGAATCCCTCCTCAGCACATGTCCAAACCAACGTAATCTTGCCTCTCTGGCTTTGTCTCCAAACCTTCCAACCTGGGCTGACCCTCTAATATACTTATTCCTAATCCTGTCCACCCTCGTCACACCCAGTGCAAATCTTAACATCTTTAACTCTGCCACGTCAAGCTCTGACTCCTGCCTTTTTGTCAATGCCACTGTCTCCAACCCATATAACATAGCTGGTCTCACTACCCTCTTGTAGACCTTCCCTTTCACTCTTACTTTTACTCGTCTGTCACAAATCACTCCTGACACTGTTCTCCACCCACTCCATCCTGCCTGTACTCTCTTCTTCACCTCTCTTCCACACTCACCATTACTCTGAACTATTGATCCCAAGTATTTAAACTCATCCACCTTTGCCACCTCTACTTCTTGCATCCTCACCATTCCTCTATCCACTGTCTCATTCACACACATATACTCTGTCTTAGTCCTGCTGACCTTCATTCCTCTTCTCTCTAGAGCATATTTCCATCTCTCCAGGGTCTCCTCCACCTGTTCCCTACTCTCACTACAGATCACAGTGTCATCTGCAAACATCATAGTCCACGGGGAGTCCTGCTTGATCTCGTATGTCAACCTGTCCATCACCATTGCAAATAAGAAAGGGCTCACAGCTAATCCTTGATGTAATCCCACCTCCACCTTAAACGCATTAGTCACTTCCACCGCAAACCTCACCGCTGTCACACTACCCTCGTACATATCCTGTACCACTCTTACATATTTCTCTGACACTCCTGACCTCCTCATACAATACCACAACTCCTCTCTAGGCACCCTGTCATATGCTTTCTCTAAGTCTACAAAAACACAATGCAACTCCTTCTGACCTTCTCTGTACTTTTCCATCAACACTCTCAGAGCAAACTTTGCATCTGTAGTGCTCTTTCCCAGCATGAAACCATACTGCTGATCACTAATCATTACGTCCCTTCTTAACCTAGCTTCCACTACTCTTTCCCATAACTTCATGCTGTGACTGATCAATTTAATCCCTCTGTAGTTACTACAGTGCTGCACATCACCCTTATTCTTAAAAATAGGTATCAAAACACGTTTTCTCCATTCCTCAGGCATCCTCTCACTTTCCAAGATTTCATTAAACAATCTGGTTAGAAACTCCACTGCCACTTCACCTAAACACTTCCATGCTTCCACAGGTATGTCATCTGGACCAGCAGCCTTTCCATTCTTCAGCCTCTTCATAGCTATCCTTACTTCCTCCTTGCTAATCCACTGCACTTCATGATTCACTATCCCCACATCATCCAACCTTCTCTCCCTCTCATTCTCTTCATTCATCAACCCCTCAAAGTACCCTTTCCATCTCCTCAACACACTCTCCTTGCTTGTGAGTACGTTTCCCTCATTATCCTTTATCACCTTTACCTGCTGCACATCTTTCCTAGCTTGGTCCCTCTGTCTAGCCAATTGGTACAGGTTCTTTTCTCCCTCCTTAGTCTCCAACCTTTCATACAACTCTTCATATGCCTTATCCTTAGCCTTCACCACCTCTCTCTCTGCCATATACCTCATCTCCTTATACTCCTGTCTACTTTCTTCATCTCTCTGACAATCCCACTTCTTCTTTGCCAACCTCTTTCTCTGTATACTCTCCTGTACTTCCTCATTCTACCACCATGTCTCCTTGTCACCCTTCCTCTGTCCAGATGTCATACCAAGCACCTTTCTAGCAGTCTCCCTTACTTGCCCTGCTGTAACCCAGTGCCAGTCTTAACTCTTTCTTGAAATCCACCTTACAATTTCCCTTTTTCAGTTTCCACCATTTGATCCTTGGTACTGCCCTCACACTGCCCCTCCTCTTCTTGATCACCAACGTTATCCTACAAACCACCATCCTATGCTGCCTAACTACACTTTACCCGGTCACCACTTTACAGTCTCCAGTCTCCTTCAAACTGGCCCTCCTACATAAGATATAATCCACCTGTGTGCATCTTCCTCCACTTTTGTATGTCACCCTATGCTCCTCCCTCTTGTTAAAATACGTATTCACCACAGCCATGTCCATCCTTTTTGCAAAATCCACTATCATCTGACCTTCTGCATTCCTTTGCTTAACACCATACCTACCCATCACTTCCTCATCCCCTCTGTTCCCTTCACCAACATGCCCATTGAAATCTGCTCCAGTCACCACTCTCTCACCCTTGGGTACAGCCATCACCATTTCATCCAACTCACTCCAAAATTTTTCTTTCTCATCCATCGCACACCCAACTTGTGGAGCATATGCACTCACATCATTCATCATTACACCATCAATTTCCAGATTCATAAACATTACTCTATCCAACACTCTTTTAACCTCCAAAACACTCTTAGCATACTGTTCCTTCAGGATAACGCCTACGCCATTTCTCCTCCCATCCACACCATGATAAAACAATTTGAACCCACCTCTGATACACCTAGCCTTACTCCACTTCCATCTGGTCTCTTGCACACACAGTATACCAACCTTCCTTCTGTCCATCATATCAGCTAGTTTTCTCCCTATACCAGTCATACTGCCAACATTCAAAGTTCCCACCCTCACTACCACAGTCCTAGCCTTTCTCCTCTCCTCCTGCCTTCAGCCATGCCTTCCCCCTCTTCTCCTCCTTCGGCCAACAGTAGCCCAATTTCTGCCAGCACCCTGTTGGCTAACCGTACTGGTGGCGGTCATTGTTAACCCGGGCCTCAACTGATGTGGTATGTAAATATTTTTTGCTGTCCACATGAATGATTTGGCGAAGTTTTACGCCGGATACCCTTCCTGATACAACCCTCCCCATTTATCTGGGCTTGGGACCGGCACAAAGAAATGCACTGGCTTGTACATCCCCAGTGGCTGGGTTACCAAGGTTAAGAAAAGTAAATAAGGAAAATTACTGGACTGAAGCAATATAATAAGTTGTGTTCAGGACAGCAGTTTAGTTAAGGTTAATAAGTTCGTTTGACCTGTTACCTCAGAGAAGATGACAGGCACTTGAGCCTGAGTACAGATGACAGATCATATAAAGACTGTTAGTTTACGTTGTTCAGACAATCAGAATATGACGTGCAGTAACTTTAAACATTAATTGTTTATCGGTACTGTTAATGAAGACAGTATTCGGATATAGTGAACATCTAATAAAGCTTTATTGAATGAACTACAGTGTTTGGAGAATTAATTCTAAAAAGTGCACAAGACCTGGTCCAGAAAGGAAAAACAGGCACCTGTTCTGCATGAGTTTGGGTAATTAACAGATAAAGACTTTTGTTCTCATACTAGTTAATTATGGTACAGTACAGTATTATCAATTCTTACACCAGTAAGGAACTATATTGAAAATAAGTACTGTGGGGGATTAAAAAAAATGTTAATTATCCTATCAAGAAAGCATGATGAGAAATGAACTGGGTGGGATCTTTAGAAAAGAGAAGGAGAAAATTACATAGAAATAAATGGAATATGGGAACAAAACATGCAGAATAATGTTCAGGAGAAGGTGGAGTGAGGTTAAAAGGTCAGGTTCAAACGGACAATCAAAGTAGCCTGTCTGTTCTCAAAATGCATTTCTGCAGTAGTTGCTTCCCTTGACTGTCATTTAAGTTTGCATTCTCACTTTTCTTTTTAAGGAAGCTCTTTTCCCCAAAATGCTCCCCATAGTGATAACATACTATGATTGATATTGATAAATTCTGCTCTCTTACTGACTTGCTGACATCACATTGGGGTCAGCAGCGTCCAATACATAGTCAGCAAGAGGGAGAAAGGTGTACAGAGAGAGAATTTTCAGATTGAGGGCAGTTTTACTTATATTTTTTGTTTAATGTTAAATTTTAGGCTTGGTTACTTGTTGTTTGTTAGTCTACAACCTCCCCCAATACATTCTATGTTCCTTTTATGTGAAAAATATGAAGGATGCCATTATTTCACTGTCACACAAGCACATCACATGCAGCACAAGTCCACAACTGTTTATTGATGCTGATTTTGCCTAATGTCACTGAATCTTACCTTTGATCTGTGCATGGATTTTTCAAAATGCCCCTGATTTTGCCTCACATTTTTACTCTGTCAATCCCTCATAAAACTTTCAGTAAATGGCTATGGATTACAGTAAGATACTAATGCTAGGTATTACAGTTTTGTGGTTTATAGTTCATTTTGCCTGGAAAATGCATGCTAATGCAAAACCTGTTCCATTAATAAACAGACATACTGCATTCAGCCCATGTGCAGCAGTAAAATGTTGTTTACTTGTAAAAAAACAAAAAACAGAGGAAAGAGACCCAGCCTACTAATGCAGGAAAGGCCTAACTTCGCATCATCAAAGTGACAAGCATGTTGATGCAAAGACAGGAAGCACTGCCCTCTTAAGTCCATGAAGAGCCAAAGTTTGCGAGCAGAAGTGAACAGTAAAATGAAACAGAATATCCAGTAAATTGTATTTGTAGAATGGGAAGCCATCCTGTCATCCCAGAAGAGAGAGAAAAAACTGCAGGTATATGGCAAAAATGGTCACATGTGATCTTTAAGGGAAGGCAGGAATCTAGCAATTTATGTAATTTTGGAATGGATGATAATTGTTAAAAGCAAACCATGTATGTACACTGCATGAAAAATGTTAATATAGTTTGTTTTCTGTTCTATTTATATATGTGCATGTATGTTACTGTCTAAAATGGGATTTAATAAAGATGTTAATAAAACCTGATGGCTCTGAAGATGAGGCAGGTTACATAAAATCAAAAGTTATTTACTGCTTTAGCTGTTATGGGAGACGGTACGTATAGTACTCCTATTCTGATTTTTAATTAATTAGCTATGGTGCCTTCTAGCACAAATCATTAATAAGTGACCATGATACCAACTGATCTAGTGCTTTTCTAACGAGACTGCAGCTCAGTGTTTGTTTTGCTAAAAATAATGCAGTGTCTCCTCTCTTAGCATCAGATATTTTGCTCTGAATGACCTGGTAGCAACTAAGTGCCCCTAGACCTTAACCAGAATTCTGTAATCCCAACAATATCTGGCATAAGTGTATTGAACCACTTTTTGAGATGCTTATTTGTTCCTTTTGCTATTTACTTTACAGTTATAATACAAATACCCTTCCTAAAAGACATTTTAATGTGCTTTTCCAAATGAAAAGATACAGCTGAATAGGTGTTATAAGGCTGAAGCTTAATAGTACAAGTCTGGTGCGTGATGTTGCATTTAAGTCTATGTTTGTGTGCTTTACATGACATACAAGTACTAAATCAGTACGTCTTTCAATTGGCATAAATGTTTCAGTGTAAATCAGTGATAAAATAATACTGACGTGTATATATATATATATATATATATATATATATATATATATATATATATATATATAATACAATTAGAAATTGTAGCAGCAGGTAGTTTTATACTAAAATAGATACAACCAAGTCCTTTTAAAACAGCAGTTATGCATAAATCTCTAAGAGGAAGTGACATAAAAAGATCTAGTATATAGATGTGTTCTTCCATCTTGCTTACATGACTAATAATTGCAAAACAGCAATCAATATTTATGACAACACTCTTTAAATAATAAAGTGTAAACAATTAATTTTTGTAAGCTATAAGTTATTCATACTCAGAAATTGTGGAAAGTTGTATCCCTGACATCCTAAACACGTCAGATTCCTAAGCTTTTTCTTAACTCAGTTGATGAATCAGTTGTTGAACTAAAGAAATATAAATATCCCTTGAATGACAAATGCCCTTTCAAAAGTGCAAGCAACACTGTTCAGCTGAAGCTCATCTATATAATGATAATAGTCAAAGCTTTCAGATTATTTATACCAATACTGTATTTCAGGAAATTCCAAATTTACATTGTTTTTAGTAAATTTTCACAAACAGCTTGCCATATCTTGCAAACCGTAGGAGCTGGACACAAAAGTATCAGGAATATTTTAGCACAATTTAAACTTTCATAGAACTATAAGCAATTCACTTATGAATGTTTGTTTTTGGAGATGCTTACAGAAATATAAAAATTGTGTATGTTTGCATAATAATATAAACAACAATCAATATTTCTCAAGCACTACTAGTCGCAGTGTAAATATTAGTGGAATTTTTCTCTAGCATCAGCTAAGTTTCAACTGATGGCATGCAATAGTTTATAAGCCACTCGGTTTTAGTAATATTAAAGTAAATATAGAAATATTGCATATTTTCATAACCGTTAACAAAAATTGCTATCTTATCCTTTGCAGAGCATTCTGTATGATATTGACAGTGCATTTTACTGTTTTCTATCATGAAATTTTGTATATCTGTCAGTAATATGTAACTCACTCACTTTTGAAAATATGAATGCAAATTTGTGTAACATGTGGCAAACACTAGTTAGTGCTTCCACTATAGTCATTCCTGGAGAGTCATGTTACTATTTTTTTGTCAAACTTTGTCCTTTAACATGATACCAATCATTAAGTGACAAGTCTGTCAGTTACTCAAGACAGCTGCCAATACTCCTGACATTATATGTTGTTGTTGATGTTGAACAGAAATATCTCAGACCAGTTCTATAGGTTCTACTGCTATAAAGCCATTGAGCTAATGAATTACTTCCCCTCACTCTATACTGCTTTCTGCAGAAGTCTTCACATTTAGTTTATTTCATGGCTGGATAAGGACAAATATTCAACTTGAATACATTTTCATACCTTTACTAGCTATGGGTTGTTGTCATCTTCCACTTCCTAAAAAAAAAAAAAAAAAAAGAATCTTTCTGATCCTCCTCCATATTCTTCAGAAGCTTACTCTCTTAAATCAAAAGTTCCATTTAACCTTCACTATTGTACAACTGATAGGAAGTCATATAGCACATTCTATCATTATGAGGGCTGTTGTGTACCTATGATCTGCAGTACATGGTCCACTTCTTATATCTGTCCATCTTAGCATCTGCAGCAGATGCACACAACTTCCTAAGTCATGCCTTTGTGGTAAAACCCTACTGAATCCTCTAGATATCGCTCAGACTCAGGCTGCAGATTGCACCTTCCTGTTGGAAGTATGAGATCTCGTAATGCAGGTCATGACACTATAACAATTAAATTAGGATTCCAGTAACAAACAACAAATTCCAAAACACACTTTTACACTTTTAAAGCACTTTTGTAAGGGAGCCCTTCATCCCTATGCACCCCCAATGGGGGGGCTGTACTTTTGAAGGTGAGCCCTTCATCCCCATGCACCCCCAATGTAGGCGGCTGTGCCTTCCACACTCCTGCTACATTTATATACTAACTGGAAGACTGCTGCACTTCAGAGTAGGGGTATTCCAGGACATCCCAGTCTTGGAAATAATATATGGTCACCTCATTTGCTTTTACAGGATCACAGCTATGGTTGTTGGACATTGAGCAGGCAATTGTGGACTGTGGTAAGTTACAGGAGGCATCATCAGTGGTGTCTACATACCTTTTAACATCTTAGCAGAAGAAACTTGGACAAACACTAAAATAATGGGGGAGGTCCAGACATAGGGACATATTGAAAATACTATTCTTATAAACTTAGAAAATTGCTAGAATAACTGAATCTGTGTTTGCATGCATTTTCTGAATGATATGAAGTCTGAACCTGAAATGTATGACTTTATTTAGTGACGTCATTTCTCAGTGATTTGCCAGAAAACTACAAATTGTATAAGGAACAGACCAAAAATATGAGACAAAAATCTGGACATTCTGTGGAAATCTGGACAGTTGGAGAGGTGTAGGTTTCTGGTAACTTCAAAGTAAGGGGAAGGGGCTACTGGGAGCAACTGCATAGGTGGAGTTGACTAGAATGTCCTAAAACTGCCTTGGCCCAATGTAAACTTAGAGCATGGTTACAGTTTTGAAAAATTGGTTACATTACTGTACAGTCTGAATAGTCTTGCAGCAGATGCCTTCCATTTCAGAATGCATGCCAAAGCTAGTTTGATAGTTTGAGAGACTTCTTTTCAGACATATGAGGTGACCGTCTAGGTTCCACTGCAATACTACGAAAACCAGCACTTGTATAACAGAACTGCTTTGTCCTGACTGCACAAAAATACTTACTCAAGTACGTGATGTAAACATACTGTCATGTAAGCTATGGGAGCATGGCAATATGTGAACCCCCTGTACCGTCTTACTTTATTATTCCCAACTTCAGACAGCATACTCATAATGAAGTTACAAACCAGATTGCTCAGATATGAAACACTGAGCAGAGCTGTAAGGCTCATTTCAAAGGAACAGTTACTATACAGAAACAGTGTAGTCCTTGAGCAAATCAA
Source organism: Protopterus annectens (assembly GCF_019279795.1). Taxonomy (NCBI): domain Eukaryota; kingdom Metazoa; phylum Chordata; order Ceratodontiformes; family Protopteridae; genus Protopterus; species Protopterus annectens. The sequence goes on from NC_056729.1 coordinate 503,164,913, forward strand.
TTGACAGGTGCAGAACTGGATTTTTATGATGAATACCTAGGAAGACCTTAAGGGATGTCTGAAGTAAGGTCTTGTCATAGTGACATGTCTGAATACTTTTGAACAATACCACAGAAGAGAGTGCCAACATCTAGAAAGTGTTAAATTTATGAATCTCTGAAGATGAAGTGATACCAACATCAGTGTACTGTCAGCAAGCAAAACCTCTCACCACAATAAAAAACATCAAATAATACAGCTATTCAGCAAAAGAATTCCAGGGGGAGAAGAGGGTTTGAATTAAAACAAGTCCACTTTGACATGCTCTAGAAATGGTCAAGACAGACAAATAGACAATATAACAGATACAACCTTCCCAGAAGAACCAATAACTCCACAGGAACTCTATGAGAATTTTCTTCAAGGAGTGATATTTGCTTTGGAAAATCTGCATGTGGTACAGTCTATATAGGAAATAAACAATTTATATACAGTCTATAAAAAAGGGAATTGCAATCAGAAAATCCATTCTTATCATAGTGTAAGCTATAAAGACATTTTAAACAGCAGAACATAGAATACACACATTTTGACACAATGTTTTCCAAAACTACAAGGATCACATTCATCAGTTATGTCTGTCTAACATGGCAATCCACAAAGATGCAGCCAGAAGTACACACAGATGGGAAAATGGTAACAGTGAATAACACTATAGATTGCAACATAAAACAGACATGAAATCATACAAGTTAACCTAAGAGTTTATAGAGACATTTTGTTTCAGTAGTATAAATTGGTGGTGCAGAGGTTAGCGTTGTCACCTCACAGCAAGAGGTTCTCTGATTCGATTCTCAGCTGGGATGCCTTCTGTGCAGAGTCTGCATGTCCTTCCTGCATTTGTGTGGGTTCCATCTGGGTGCTCTGGTTTTCTCCCACATTCCAAAGATGTGTCTGGAGCATTTCTCCCCAGACCTTTACTGAAAATGGGCTGTGTTTCCAGTTGGACCTTCCCAGTAAACAAATGTTAAATAAATAAACAAAAAAGTTGCTAACAGCAGTCAACTTTTCAGGTTGCATTAGATTCATAGGTAGTTACTAGGCATGCACTCTAGTTAAGTGACATGCTCAAAGTTACAGAGTAGGCAAATGAAGATGGAAAGATTCAAACGCTGTACTCTGGAATCCGAAAGTAGCTAATTAACAAGTCAAAGCTTTAATCCTTAGTGCTGTCAGACAAAAAAAAAAGTACAACTACTCCCCATCAGAGAATCAAATCTTGGTGTCCTGTATAACAGTCAACGATACTACACTGATAAGGAAGACAAAGATGTGGCACTCTGTCTAACGTTGTGTGACATGCTGATTATTTGTAAATGGCAACTGTGGGAATCAAACCATAAATCACATTAATATGTCGTAGCCTTAATCCCTTTTGCTAAGCTGACAGACAAGTTTATGAATTCTCAGGAGCATGTTGAGAGATGCAGTAGATAAAACATTTACAATTGCAGTAGATATATTAACAATTGTCTCAGTTATGAAAAAAATAGAAGTTAGATCACCTAAGGTACAGTTTCTCATTTGTGGAAATATATCCAACAGTTAAACGTGGTGTTTCTTGTCTTACTCCTGCAGCTTAAAGTTGGTCAAGCATACTAAATATTTTAATGCTTCTGTATGCTCACAATGCTTTTTTTAGGTTATGTGAGATTATATTTCTATGAAGTAATAATATGCATTTGGGTGTCAGTGCACTAATTGAGCAGGTGGCTAACAGGTTAGATCTTCCAAGAAGTGCCATTGTAAGCAAATGTACATGTACAATGCACACTTACTATGCACATTAAATATTTTCTTCTTCATTCAGAAGGCTGTTAACCCAGTACTGGTGAGTTCATTAAAGTGGGTTGGAATTAGATTGATAATTTAATGACATGTCAGGTTTCTGTGATGAATTCATTTCACAGGTAACTAAGTGCTTTGATAATAAT
>NC_056729.1:503167385-503364947 GCF_019279795.1 Protopterus annectens
TATACAGGTCGAACCAGTGTTACTTATTAAGGTAGAAAATATACTATTGTCACTATTTATACTGTTAGATACACACCTGAAGGGGCAAGGAGCTACTGAGCTACAGGTGCACCAGAAACTATACAGTTCGAACCAGTGTTACTTATTAAGGTAGAAAATATACTATCGTCACTATTTATACTGTTAGATACATACCTGAAGGGGCAAGGAGCTACTGAGCTACAGGTGCACCAGAAACTATACAGTTCGGACCAGTGTTACTTATTAAGGTAGAAAATATACTATCGTCACTATTTATACTGTTAGATACATACCTGAAGGGGCAAGGAGCTACTGAGCTACAGGTGCACCAGAAACTATACAGGTCGAACCAGTGTTACTTATTAAGGTAGAAAATATACTATCGTCACTATTTATACTGTTAGATACATACCTGAAGGGGCAAGGAGCTACTGAGCTACAGGTGCACCAGAAACTATACAGTTCGAACCAGTGTTACTTATTAAGGTAGAAAATAATTAACACGTTTGGACTTCATTTGATGCCCGCTGTCTTTTATTATTTTACCCACTGTGCATGTGTGTGCGTGCATGCGCGTGCGTGTGTAAGCGTGTATGCGCGTCTGTGTGTGTGTGTGTGTGTGTGTGTGTGTGTGAGAGTGTGTGCGTGCGTGTGCGTGTGTGCATGTGGGTGGGTGTGTTTGTTTGCATGTTTGCCCAGTATTTGTGCTGGTATAATACAAGAACAATGACCTTAATCCACATCCTTGTGACTGCAAGTTCAAGGAAGGGGTGACTACAGAAAACACTTACTGAAAACGTTGTACTAGTACAGGAATATGAATTATAATCTGTGTCCATCCCTCTTACAGAGGTAAACCTAGCACATGTCTCCATAGTGCTGCTAACCCCCAGACAAGTGCCCAGTGCCTATTGTAGGTGTCATTGTAAAGACTGCAAAAGGACTACGTGTTGTGTACATAATATACATAGTTGGCCTGTTAACTTTACATGTGAGGATCACAGGTGGATTTATATGAGGTGCTCTATCTCCCCCATCAGTGCTTATATGAAGATGTAATCAGTCAACAAATTATAAAATAGTTTTGAATCAGGGTTTTCCATATTATAGTTTCATGTGTAAATTGCAATTGCAGGAACAGACAGTTTTAGGCACCAGTAAACCTTGCAATTGCTGGCACCCTCCCCCCCCGATTCTAGGGGGCCCCAGCCACAGCAAGTTATATTATTTTGATATTTTGTTACATGTTTGGCAAACTAACTAAAGCTGATACAGCAGTCATATGTACTTAATAAGCTGGGTAGGTAATGATAATGCTTAGGATGAAGGATCCTCAGGGTTGGCAGTACTACTTCTATAAAGTTCTAAGACATCTGTAATTGTAGAACAGTATTTTTTTTTCCAAGTAGCAGGCTTCATAATTTCATTAAATATTTTACCACTGATAGTGCCCTTGACTTAAAATCCTGTTGGTGGGCATTCTCTCCACTATAAAACAATCTTCATAGTTGGCTTTAGGCATCCACAATACTCGTGAATGCAAGACCCCCCAATCATCCTTGACCCACAAAAGCTGCTGCTGGTTGGGGAAAAATAAGGAGGAAAAAAATCCTTCATTCTGCTATTACGTGTTTTGTCCTAAACAGGATTGTGATATGCCCCTGTTAGGATAAAGCTAAAATGCATTAAATTATCATGAGCTAGGTAAATTCTAGAGATCAGCAGCCCAGAGTGACCAATCTCAGTGCTTATCTGGGATTTTAAGAAGACTAGATGCTCTTTATCTGCATGAATGTTTTTCACTTTTAGGGAGTTTTATAAATACTATCAGGACACCAAATACTAGAAATCTCAATTTCTTTACTCAAGAATTCAGGGCAAAGACAAAAATGACAGCAGAATAAAGGCTGATGTTCAGGAAATTTTTTTTTAATTTTACTAGAACGCATTATTCACTGTCTGTAATCCTGAATGATTTACTACCAAATCAAATTGTTTTATTAGGGACAGGGCAAAAAATATGAGTCAAACTCAGAGACAGCGACAGATCTGTATTATTCATGATGGCTGCTAACCAGTAGGCACTGTTCTGCTGTGGCAGTACTCATGTTAAACATAGTAATACTATTTGTTGAAATCAGTGGAAGACTAGTTTTGCTATGGCTTATGCTTGTGTGTGTGTGTGTGTGTGTGTGTGTGTGTGTGTGTGTGTGTGTGTGTGGTGGTGGTGGTGTGGTCATTGCTTTTTTAATTTGCTTGCAATTAAACATCAGATATAGGCACAGGAGGTCATTGTAACTTGCGTTGGGACTGAATAATGTGTGGTTTTGTTTTTACTTATCTCACATACCTCAAAGGTGTGCAAAGAAGATTGTTGCAACTTGTGTAGGAGCAGAGTACTTTCTAGGAGCAGCAAGTGGGAATATATTAATGTGATCATTATTTTTCCACTTTCTTCTCAATCATAAATCAGGCATATCTGATTGATCAAAGCTATCTGCTTTTTGAGGGTAGGGGTGATGAGGCATGCTATGTATACATCACTTGAAATACACAATTTGAACCTCTGCTTTCATCCCATTCCAACACCAGAGGGATGCACAGAGAGTGACTGTATTTTTTTTGGTGGGGGGGGGGGTAGGGTTAGAAGGCAAGCAGTATTCCTTGATAGGATTTATGTATACTTTCTAACACTTTTCTTGTTAGTTTATTATGAGCAACCTTTTTGTCAGTTTTGAATATTAAGCCCTCTACAACTTATGTATAATAATAAGACTGAAATCTTTTTCTTACTCATGATTTTTATTCGGGCCACCACTTGATAAAAAGGTTGAGAAAATGCTTTAAAATGCACTGAGATAATCTGTAACCCTATGGCTTCTGGGGCCTTGTAGTCCCCAGACCCCATATTAATTGCATTATTTCCTATACAGGTATTATGTTTGCTGTCTTGGCCAGGTATGGTGTGTTCAAATGAAAGGAAAAGTGGAGCTGAACAGCAACACTGAATTTCTTCCCTTAATCCTAATTTTTGATCACGTCTTCATTTGATGAAAAGGCTATTTAAAAAAAAAAATTAAATGCATTTCAATGCATATAAAAAACCGTGGTGTCTTGAAAAACTGAAGAGTGAGGCAAATGTGATTAAATGAAGAAAAAAAAGTCATGTGCATTTACAAGATGTGGGGAAAGGGGGTTGGTGGATGAAACAGTAGGCAAAGGTGGGTACCATGAAGCTCTTTGCCTAGGGCACCATTTTACCTAAGGCCAGCCCTGTACATAGGGTTGTTGTAATGTATCATCTTTGTAACTGAACTCCAATCACTGTGAATATCCAGCTGTGAGATATATCAACATAGTGCAGTACAGAGGCCTATTGTAATGTAAGAGCATTGTAACTACAGTTTAGTCTGTGCGTACTTCTCTTAAAACTCTGCAATATAAACTAAATGATGCTTAGACTAGAAGTGTTCAGGGGCCCCCAACTTGACATTTGTAGGTGTAAAAGGCTGCCAGTAGGGCAATAAGGAGATAATCAATTGAAGATTTTGTACTTTGCATCTCAGTAGAAGAAATTCTGAAAAGTAGTCTGGCTACTACTTTGTAACATGACAATCTTCCAGAACTGTTTTTGTTTCCGCTAGTAAAATATGTAATAATTTGTTGTGACTCCCAGATAATACTATGTATATATAAAATAACCGGACCCAAAAGAAAAATAAAAGTTACAAATTAAATAAATAACATACTAATGCTGTTACTTTCATGTGCATCCAATGACGTGATATGTATTGGTATATACATATATACTTAATGAATTCAGTAAATAAAGAAATTATGTAATATAGATGAAATAATGAAATGCTGTTTTGTCGTTTGGTTGTGTTAATCCTCAATTGCTGACATAAGTAGTCTTTATAATTTTTTTTTTTACATGAAGACATCTCTGAATGAAATAAATGCATACACACACACACACACACATATATATATATATATATATATATATATATATATATTTACTGTGTGTGTGTAGAGCCCAGCCACTGGGGATGCACAAGCCAGTGCATTTCTTTGTGCTGGTTCCAAGCCCAGATAAATGGGGAGGGTTGCATCAGGAAGGACATCTGGCGTAAAACTTCACCAAAACATTTCATACAGTCACCAAGAAAAATTTTTATACCGGATTGGTCGAGGCCCGGGTTAACAACGACCACCAGTAGTACTGTTAGCTAACAGGGTGCTGGCGGAAATTGGGCTACTGTTGGCCTAAGGAGGAGAAGAGGCGGAAGACATGGCCAAAGGCAGGAGGAGAGGAGAAAGGCTAGGACTGTGGTAGTGAGGGTCGGAACTTTGAATGTTGGCAGCATGACTGGTATAGGGAGAGAGCTAGCTGATATGATGGACAGAAGGAAGGTTGGTATATTGTGTGTGCAAGAGACCAGATGGAAGGGGAGTAAGGCTAGGTGTATTGGAGGTGGGTTCAAATTGTTTTATCATGGTGTGGATGGGAGGAGAAATGGCGTAGGAGTTATTCTGAAGGAACAGTATGCTGAGAGTGTTTTGGAGGTGAAAAGAGGGTCGGATAGAGTGATGTTTATGAAGCTGGAAATTGATGGTGTAATGATGAATGTTGTTAGTGCGTATGCTCCACAAGTTGGGTGTGCAATGGATGAGAAAGAAAAATTTTGGAGTGCATTGGATGAAGTGGTGATGACTGTACCCAAGGGTGAGAGAGTGGTGATTGGAGCAGATTTCAATGGGCATGTTGGTGAAGCGAACAGAGGGGATGAGGAAGTGATGGATAGGTATGGTGTTAAACAAAGGAATGCAGAAGGTCAGATGGTAGTGGATTTTGTGAAAAGGATGGACATGGCTGTGGTGAATACGTATTTTAACAAGAGGGAGGAGCGTAGGCTGACATACAAGAGTGGAGGAAGATGCACACAGGTGGATTATATCTTATGTAGGTGGGCCAGTTTGAAGGAGATTGGAGACTATAAAGTGGTGACCGGAGAAAGTGTCGTTAGGCAGCATAGGATAGTGGTTTGTAGGATGACGTTGGTTATCAAGAAGAGGGGGAGGAGTGTTAGGGCAGCACCAAAGATCAAGTGGTGGAAATTGAAAAAGGGTAATTGTGAGGTGGAGTTCAGGGATGAGTTAAGGCAGGCACTGGGTGGCAGTGAAGAGTTACCAAATAGCTGTGTAACTACAGCAGAGCTAGTAAGGGAGACAGCTAGAAAGGTGCTTGGTATCACATCTGGACAGAGGAAGAATGACAAGGAGACATGGTGGTGGAATGAGGAAGTACAGGAGAGTATACAAAGAAAGAGACTGGCAAATAAGCAGTGGGATTGTCAGAGAGATGAAGAAAGTAGACAGGAGTATAAGGAGATGAGGTGCATGGCAAAGATAGAGGTGGCGAAGGCTAAGGATAAGGCATATGAAGAGTTGTATGAAAGGTTGGACACTAAGGAGGGAGAAAAGGACCTAGACAGAGAGACCGAGCTAGGAAAGATGTGCAGCAGGTAAAGATGATAAAGGATAATGAGGGAAACGTACTCACAAGCGAGGAGAGTGTGTTGAGGAGATGGAAAGAGTACTTTGAGGGGTTGATGAATGAAGAGAATGAGAGGGAGAGAAGGCTGGATGATGTAGGGATAGTAAATCATGATGTACAATGGATTAGCAAGGAGGAAGTAAGGATAGCCATGAAGAGAATGAAGAATGGAAAGGCTGTTGGCCCAGATGACATACCTGTGGAAGCATGAAGGTGTTTAGGTGAAATGGCAGTGGAGTTTTTAACCAGATTGTTTAATGAAATCTTGGAAAGTGAGAGGATGCCTGAGGAATGGAGAAAAAGTGTTTTGGTACCGATTTTTAAGAATAAGGGTGATGTGCAGAGCTGTAGTAACTACGGAGGGATAAAATTGATCAGTCATAGCATGAAGTTATGGGAAAGAGTAGTGGAAGCAAGGTTAAGAAGGGACATGATGATTAGTGATCAGCAGTATGGTTTCATGCCGGGAAAGAGCATTACAGATGCGATCTTTGCTCTGAGAGTGTTGATGGAGAAATACAGAGAATGTCGGAAGGAGTTGCATTGTGTTTTTATAGACTTAGAGAAAGCATATGACAGGGTGCCTAGAGAGGAGTTGTGGTATTGTATGAGGAAGTCAGGAGTGTCAGAAAAGTATGTAAGAGTGGTACAGGATATGTACGAGGGTAGTGTGGTAGCAGTGAGGTCTGCAGTTTGAGTGACGGATGCGTTTAAGGTGGAGGTGGGGTTACATCAAGGATCAGCTCTGAGCCCTTTTTTATTTGCAATGGTGATGGACAGGTTGACAGACGAGATCAGACAGGAGTCCCCGTGGACTATGATGTTTGCAGATGACATTGTGATCTGTAGTGAGAGTAGGGAACAGGTGGAGGAGACCCTGGAGAGATGGAGATATGCTCTAGAGAGAAGAGGAATGAAGGTCAGCAGGAGTAAGACAGAATATATGTGTGTGAATGAGAGGGAGGATAGAGGAATGGTGAGGATGCAAGGAGTAGAGGTGGCGAAGGTGGATGAGTTTAAATACTTGGGGTCAATAGTTCAGAGTAACGGTGAGTGAGGAAGAGAGGTGAAGAAGAGAGTACAGGCAGGATGGAGCGGGTGGAGAAGAGTGTCAGGAGTGATTTGTGACAGACAAGTACCTGTAAGAGTGAAAGGGAAGGTCTACAAGAGGGTAGTGAGACCAGCTATGTTATATGGGTTGGAGACAGTGGCATTGACAAAAAGGCAGGAGATTGAGCTGGATGTGGTAGAATTAAAGATGTTAAGATTTGCAATGGGTGTGATGAGGGTAGACAGTATTAGGAGTAAGTATATTAGAGGGTCAGCCCAGGGTGGGAGGTTTGGAGACAAAGCCAGAGAAGCACGATTATGTTGGTTTGGACATGTGCTGAGGAGGGATGCTGAGTATATTGGGAAACAGATGCTAAGGATGAAGCTACCAGGTAACAGGAAAAGATGAAAAGACAAAGTACAATGTAAAAAGTGTGGGGAAAAAGGACATACAACAAGAAGATTTGTGCCTGAATGCAGGTTGTGTAAAACACAAAGGGACACATTTGGGTGGACTGCCAAGAGGAAACAGTAAATAAAAAAGAAGCAGAAAGGGAAGAAAAGAGTCATGAGGAAGGACAACAAGAGATTGGTGGAGAGGGTGAAAACATACTAGAGGAAGGATAACAAGAGGCTGGGGGAGAGGGTGAAAACATACTAGAGGCAGGATAACAAGAGGCTGGGGGAGAGGGTGAAAACATACTCGAGCCATGATAACAAGAGGCTGGGGGAGAGGGTGAAAACATACTCAAGGAAGGATAACAAGAGGCTGGGAGAGAGGGTGAAAACATACTCGAGCCATGATAACAAGAGGCTGGGGGAGAGGGTGAAAACATACTCGAGGAAGGATAACAAGAGGCTGGGAGAGAGGGTGAAAACATACTCGAGCCATGATAACAAGAGGCTGGGGGAGAGGGTGAAAATATACCCGAGGAAGAATAACAAAAGGTTGGGGGAGAGGGTGAAAACATACTCAAGGAAGGATAACTAGAGGCTGGGAGAAAGGGTGACCTAGATAAAAAAGAAGCTGTAGAAGAAGATAAAATAATGGAGGGAAATGAGGAGAGAGAGTGTATGCAGGAACAAAGGTCCTGAGAAGGGACTTATTCTAATAACTTTTAAAGTTCCAGCAAGTGAAAAATCTGATTCTGAGGATCAAGGATTATTTGTACATGAACTTAGGAAAATATTCAACTGGGGAAGAGTAAAAATATTTACCCAAAACATAAAAAGAAGGCAAAGAAACAATTTTAGTGTACTTTCAGTAAATGTGAACAGTTTTATTAACACTATAAGAAGGACAAGGTTACTAGAATGGTATGCTAAATGTTATATTGAGGATGTAAAATTCCTGACAAATGAAGAAAGGCAGAAAACAGAAAAATTGCGGGGTTAAAATATAATATGGAACTTAGAAAGTAAAAGTTGCTCTGGAGTGGCTGTGTTGTGCAAATAAACAGTGAAAATGCTAGCTTTATCATTGATAAGGATGGGGAGGTTAACTGTTGTATATGTGAGGTGGAAAGAACATGTTTGCAAAATTATAGCATTATATTTATAAACAACTAGTAAGGAAAGAGAATTTGTTTCATCAAATATTACACTATGTGATAGCTGACATGAAAATTATAATTGCAAGGGACTTTTAATGTGATTTAAGGGGAAATGTAAAAGGAAAGGGAATGATGTAAAAAAATACAGGAAATGATAAAATGTGGTAAATTAGCTGAGTGGAAGAAAAGTGAATGGATTACAGAAGGGGGGCACTTGGATCAGAAACTGATTATTTTGTGTTATCGGAAGGCCTGAGGGTAGCAGAAGGTAATACAGTTGTGACTGTTTTTTTTTCACACCATTTAGCAATGTGAATGGAGGTGATAGACTAAGGGAGTATATTAAAACAGAAAAGGGAATAAAAAATAAATAAATGAGAAATTATGGGGTGAAATTGGGTAGTGGAAAGTGTTGCAGTTATTGAAGGTTCATACACCCATGAAGGACACGTATAAAAACTGGTCTGAGTGGTGGATTGAATTTAAAAAGTACAAAGTGAGTGTTTTTTCCATTGGCAGGATGATGTAAGAAAGGAAGAGAAAGTGAAATATTAGAAATTTTGTTGACATGCTTTACAGAATTTAGAGAATAATATGAGAGAGTATTATGATATGGAAAAAGTAGTTAAAAGAAATTGAACAAAAATGAAGGCATTAATGTTTAAGCAGAGATATTATTTACAAGGGAGAAAGGAGGAGGTATCTGCATATTTAGGTAAAATAATAAAGGAGGGACTTAGGATAATTAGTGAAATTAAAAATGTAAAAGGAGAGGTAAAAAGAATACAAAAGCAAACTATGAGTATTGTAGTGTATCATGTTGAAAATGTGTGTAAAAGTAGAATGATGGAAAATAAGAGAGAATGAAAGTAAAGACATTTCCAGAATGAGTTAAGCAAGAATTTGAAAAAGAAATTACCATAAATGAGTTGGATGAACTACTGAAAGTAAATGTTAATTCAGTATCAGGCCCATATGGTATTTGGTATGGAATGTACAAGAAATTAATGGACTGGCAAGTAAAGTATTTTGTAAACACACTTTTTAATTTCTCCAAGACTTTTAGGTTTCTAGTATCATGGTGGGAATGGACTCTATTCCTAAGTCAAAGTATGATTAAATTTTATGAAATTAGTATTGTTTCAGTTTTAGATGTTAGTCGAAAGTGCTCTTTGCAGCACCCACAATGTGCCCAGAATTAACTCTTTCTGAAATGTATACAGTTACATGTATTGATAACATATCTGAATATGACTGTAAATTCTTTTTTATAAGATCCATTACTCTGACTACTATTGGAACTGTCTGAGTATCCTTCTTCCACATTGCCCTTGTTTCTGCCTGCAAATCCTGGTATTTTATGACTTTGTGTCTCTCTGTACATAAGATGCTGTAATCACTGGGTGTAGCAATTTCAATGATCAATGCTACTTTTGTCTTTTCCTGGACTACTATATCTGGTTTTCTCGCATCTGTTTTTTGAACTGTTGGTGATGGGTGATCCCATGTGATATAAACTTCATCATTTTCTATAATGCTTTGTGGCTGATGTTTCCAGTGTTTCTCAGCTTCTTTAGTATTATAATGTTTGCATAATCCCCAATGCAACAGTTTTGTCACATTTTTATGCCTTTCAGTATACAGTTCTTCTGCCATTAGTGTATCATACCCAGCAACAAGATGTGTGACTGTTTCCAACTGTGTTTTACAAAACCTGCATTCTCTGTTTCTCCAGCTTGTTCAATGGACCTTGTAAACCAACATGTACATAGTCCACTGGGCACCAATATTAGCCTTTTGTCTTTTGGTTTAAATTCACCTCTCCTTAACCATTCCTGTGTTAAATCCTAATCAACAAGAGGTTGTTCCAGGAGTTTTCTGTATTTGCAACTATATTAATACATTTTCCACATTTCTTGCCTTATCATCTAATCCTTTACCTTATATTCTTTAATTTGTTTTATGGAATATTCAGTTGCTGCCTGATTTTTATCTATTTCTGGTTTGATTTCCATTCCTGCTTGACATTGATATGCTTCTGCTAAACTAAACAGGGAAGTCATCTTAGACTTGTTCTCTTCTTGTTTTAAAACTCTCTGTATGTTTGATCTTGTGAGGTCAGCAAATATGTATGCAATCCTATGATTTCAGATTTATACATGTAATCAATTTCGAGGAAGCCCATACCTATTTCAGATTGGGGAGTATATAATCTTAGTACACACTGATTTTTATAAATCATTTGATAAGTATAAAGCATTTTTCTTGTTTTCCTGTCCAATTGATCCAGTACTTTTTGGCACCAGTCAGTCACCCCAAAACTGTAAGTTAGAACAGGAAGAGCAAATTGTTTTATAGCCTGGACTTTGTTCCTAGATGCCAGAGCTGTATTCAGCACTAATTCTAGTCTTCTAAAATATTCTTTACTAAGTTTTATTCACATTTGTTCATGTTTTTATTGTTGATCCTTCATCATTTTCCAAATATTTATATACTCCCTCTTGCTCAAGTTTTTTATATCACATTCCTGTCCCAAACCAATATTTTCTTGATGCTGCAGTTTTCCTGCTTTAAAGGCTGTTTTTGCACATTTATCAAGACCAAATGACATTCTTCCATCATCTGAGAAAGGTTTGACCACTTACAGTTGTGCTTTCAGTTCCTCATCAGATGAACTGTACAGTTTAAATCATCTACAAAGAGAAGATGAGAAGTCTTTACACTTTGTTCTTTTCTGGGAGCCAAATTGTAACCATGACCTAATCTATTAAGAAAATAGCTTAATGGGTTAAGGGCAAGACAAAAAGCAGTGGTGACAAAGAGTCACCCTGGAATATCCCCCTCAGAATTTTATTCCTGGGATAATAATTTGCCCTTTATCATGGCTTAGCTGTAAAGTGGTTTCCCACTGTTTCCTGTTCACTGTAATGTAGTCAATCAATTTTGGGTGTATCTTACACATTTGTAAGCACTCTTTTATCCATGAATGTGGGATGCTGTTGAACGCTTTTTTGTAGTCTGCCCATAACATACTTAGATTCTTCCACTTTTTACAATTCTCTGTTATGACTTTATTTAACAACAAATGATCCTTTATTCCATATAATTTTCTTTTGTTACTCTTTTGTTCTATTGCCACGATTGAGTTTTCTTCTAAATGCCTATAAACTCTGTCGGCATTAGTTCAAGTGTATAGTTTATACATCGCTGGAAGGCAATTTATTGGTCTATAGTTTTTAGGATATCTTAAAAGGTTCACTCTTAAGGAGGAGTATTATTTTTCCTGTTGTTAACCAGGTTGGAGTCTGTTCAGGGTGCATTTATAAATAGTTCTTAATCATGGCTAAATCTTCATGTAAAGATGTTAATATTTTTAGCCAGAAGTTAAGTACTGCATCTGGGCCTGGAGTTTTCCAGTTAGGAGCTTTTCTTAACTTTGTTTCAGTTTCTCTGGCCATTACTTCATCCTATTTCATATCCTGTACATGTGAACTTCTTATTCTTTCTTTTATTTCTTCTATCCATTCAGCATCTTTGCTGTGTTGCACAGGATCTTCATAGATATTTCTCTAAAATGTGTCTATTTTTCTTTTTTTGGTGTTTCTATTCCTTTTGCTTTGTTTCCCAGTTCTCTTTAAAACTTTTTTGGGTCATCAATAAATTGTTTATTTTGTACTGTTCGTTTATAGTTATATTCTTATAAGTTTTTCTGCCTGTGTTGATAATTTTATTATTTTCAATAGTGCACAATAGAACCTGGTCTGTTCTGATACTACAAATTGCTTTTATCACATTTATCTTTATGAATATTTTTGTTGATCTGTTTCCTTTTCTGTACTCTGCTAACGGTGACACTTCTTGCCTTAGTTACTTAAGTTTTCTCTATTTGATACTTCTATGATGGCGTTTGATTTCTACCCTTCCTTTTCATTACTGCCCTGTGTTTTTGTGCTAAGACGTATACCTGTTTTCATGTAGCTGCAGAGTAATATATCCTATTTACTTCTGTTATATGAACGGTCTTGATTACTGTGTTCATTTGTTTTATTGAACTTCTAACATTATGGGTCTTATTTACTCTGTAATCTATTTCTTTCATTTATCTTAATATGTCTATCCATCTCTATTAAATCAAGCAATTCTTCCCTTAGATCATTTTCTTCTAAACTAATGGCACATTCTTTGTTCTCAGTTTGGTGTGGGTATTCTATAGAGAAAGTTCCAGAAGAATCTTCCTGTGCTATATTCTCTTCAGCTTCACCTTGTGCTGTCTGTAGCTCTTTCATATGGAAACTCACTGGGCTGTCACTCCACAACAGTGACTGTGTCAGAGTTTCCACAGTTTCCTGTTCCTTCCCTTGCTGTGCAACTCCAACTTAACCTTTGTACTGGTTTCTTACTGAAGGATGCAAAGTATCTTCATATGGAAACTGCTCAGATGCCTCCTGCTCTACTACTTTCTCCTTAATTTGGAGATTCATTATTCTGTTATGCTGTGGTGTCATCAGATTTAGATTTTTTATACTGAATCCTTCATTTTGCAGGTAATCCATAATTTCACTTTCTAGCTGTTTAACTTCTCCATTACCAGTCCTCTTTTCTCCTTTTGTTTTCTTATATATATATATTTTTTTTTTTTTGTACTGTAAAATTTTCCATAGCTGGATGTCTTTGGTTGCATTTCTCTTCAAATATCTTTGGTGCTACTTTTTGTATTGATTAGTTTTTCTTTCTCCTTTGCATAAATATTGTACCATATTAAATCTTTTTTTGTCTTTCCCATGCCCATGTTTCTTCTTCAGATGTCTCCTGCTCTGCCTGTTTCTCCTTACTTTGGGGACTTCTACTGTATCATGCTGTGACATAACCTGTTAAGCGTTCTACACTAAAGCCCTCAATTCGTAGGTATTCCATAACTTCAGCTTCTATTTTTTTTAACTTCTACTTTGCTAATCTTCTGCATTCCCTCGCTGTGATCTTATTTTTTGTACTGTGAAATTTTCCATATCTAGGTACCTTTGCCTGTATTTCTCTTTGAGTATCTTTGGACCTGCTTTTTTCGTATTAATTAATTTGACTTTCTCCTTTGCATAAATATTGCACTATATCAAAGCTCACTTTCTTTCCCATGTCCATATTTATTTTTTATACCTTTCAAAAATATCTAGATTATGTTCCTTATATTTTCACTCTTCCTCAGTGGCTTCTTTTTACAAAGATTTCTTGGTCTATATAATGCTTTTCATGAATATGTTGTATTAATGAACACACATTTGCATTTGAAGCTTCTTTTGTTTTCAGACACCTTTACTGAATTATCACTTGTGACATAGACACATTTGCATTCATAAAAAAGTAATAAAACTATAATTAACATAAACATTATACTTCACATATATTGCTGTATATCATACAACTTAAGCAATATTATATAAATTATACAATTCCTGCTTTATAAAAAAAACAAGAAACATCTTTATTAAATCATCACTTTCTACATAGGCAATCATAAATGAAAACAAACCTCACTGACACAATCCTAGTTGCAAGCATTTTACATCACAAACCACACTGACACACTCCCAGCTGCAAACATTATACATCACTTATAATCTACCCAATTGTTTTCAAACATTACATAGCTGATTTAAGTCACGTTGCCTTTTAAACCCCATTCCTTCCTTGTATGCATTGTTCCCACAATTCCCATTTTTCCTATGTAGTTGCTCCTACCCTTTTCTAAAGATCTCAGTTCTAGTTGTTTTATCTCTGTTACTATATTCACTACTTCTAATATAGTTAGTTTAGATTTTGATTTCCATTTTCTAGTAACTGCTTTTTTGGCAGCCACCCTTATTAGACACAGCAAGGCCTTACCATACCTAGGCAATTCCAATCTTGTGTCATACCTCAGAAAAGTCATCTCCCTCATCCGACCAATCTACCCACCCAGCATCTCCGACAGTGCATCCAGCAGGGAATCCTTAAAGTCCATCAATTCACCACACTCCCAGAAAAAATGTTCCCAGTTACCTCTTTCATCTGCATTTGAAGCTTTTGACAGTTTTTCCTGTGCAAGTATTTTTCTTTCCTGTAATGTCTCTCTCAATCGTTTTGTATATCTTCTGTCAGGAAATTCTAGGCTTCTTGCATAATAGTAACAATATATAATTTCTTTCTATCCTCAATGGTCCACTCTGTCATCTTTATGGCTCTTTTTTGGCCAGTCAGTTTTTGTGATTTTTGTGGTCTACTCATTTCATCTACAGCAGGAGGGGCCATCCTGCCCCTGGGCCTGGCCTGGCCCCATTGTAGGAATGTTTCCGTATTTTGAGGATTCTACACTGTCATTTTTTCCCATCCTGGCACCAGTGCATCTACCAGGATTGGGCACTTTTTTATCCTGGGACTTATGGACAGAAGCAGGTTAAAAAGCAAAAAAAGTCAACTGGGCGCACAATATATGCCATATAAAATATAGTGTATATATCAGTGCCATGTTGGTGAGATTCTGTGAAAACAGGGTCCACCTCGTGGAGGTACTCACCAAGACTTGAGGATTAATTCAGTTCCAGCGGTACTATTCTCCTTTCTTTGCTGTTTTTGCCATCTCTCCATTTGGAAGAAAGGTTTTGTGTATGAAAAGTTATGTAGTGGGATATTAAATTTATATGGAAGAAAGATGAGAAGAATGGAATACAAAATTGGAAACCCATCATGCTAAATAGCACTGATTATAAAATTATCATGGGAATAATACAGAAGAGAATGGAAGGAAGGATGAAGGACATTGTGGAAGAAAGTATATACGTTATAAAAGGGAAGGGATGTCAATTATTGTTACTGGTTCTGAGAGAAATTGTGGGTGATAAGTTAAAGGGAGGATGTGAAACACATGTTAGGGGATATGTAGGCATTTGAATCCATATGATGCTTTGTGGGATGTTATGGAGAAGTCTGGAATTAGGAGAGTGTGTATGTCAGCATATCAGAATAGAGTGAGAGTGTTTGCGAATGTGTGGGTGAGTAGAGAAATATGCATGAATTGTGGAATAAGACAAGGATATACCATAAGTAGAATATTGTTTGCATTGGTGATGAATACCATCAGGAGTAAAGTAGCTTATAAAATGAAAGATGTTAGATATGTGATGCAAAAGGAGTTGCTGATACTGGTAGTTTTGACATATACAGATGATATAGCTGAAGTGGCTAAGAACAAAGTATGGATGAGGGAAGTGATGGTTTGTTTGAATGGATGTTTAAAGGAAATGGGAATGACCCTGGATACGGATAAAAGTAAGGGTTTAGGTGATCTAGCAAAAACTGGGTGCGTATATTTTTAATGAATGAAATGTTTTTGCTAGGAATAAAATTTGAGAAAATGATGTAGTTATGATACAATGGGAAGGGCTGATAAAAGGAAAGAAATGAAATATATCTTCTGTGGGTGACATGTAAATTAGCCATCTGGAAAAGGTTTTTCTGGTGAATTTGGTGTTAATGGGAAGAATGGCATATATGTCAAAAGTCTATATGATCCCAGTAAAATATGAAAAGGAAATTGTGCAACTAGCATGTTCTTTCATCTGGGGTTCAAGATTAAGTCTAGTGAAAAGAGATGTGTTTTATATGAGTAAAGATGAAGAGGGATTGGACTTATGAAATCTGCTTGTCCATTTGCACAATAATACTCAGATATGCTTCTTTAAACATGCATAGAGTATTAAAGTGGGTAAAAGAAGAGAATGAGAATTTAACGGCAAGAATGTTTAAATAAAAGTACAAAAAATCTGGGAGATGATAAGAATAAGAAAAAGAATGTGTGAACAAAAACATTAAAAATTACCAAGAAAAATAAAAAGTCACGATATAGAGAAAGATAAAATGATATGACGTAATAACATGATGAAACAATATTATTATGTAAATCCATGGGAACATTTACCAGAAGAAGTGATTAAAACCATTAAAGTAAGGAAAAAGTAGTGTACCAAGATAGTAGAGTGTCAGAATTTCCAATGGACCAAAACAGAGGGACTAACTCAGCAGCCCAGAAGTACAAGCCATTCCAAGTATCGTTAAGCTATGAAACGTAAACAAGGAAAAACTGAATAAAATGCATAGTCTTATACTGTGGACCCCATACAAGCTACAGTCTCACTCTTAACTTGGGTGCTGGTCTCCTGTTCTTGTTAGGGGTTTGTCCCACCTTTTAAGTGCTCTTGGATTTCATAACTCCTTAGTAAGCCCATCCAAGATGCAACTCTCTAGAGCATCCTTCTGCTCACTGATGCTGGCACTAACCATGGTTTCTTCTCCCCTCAATAACTTTCATGTTGATACGACAGAAGCTGGTTGTGAAGAGGCATTTCATGCCATGTGACTTATCCAGGAACCACAGCGTGGCACTATAACTATGGTACTTGCATATCAGATGGCACAGGTAATACTCCTCCTCTCTTAGATAACCCAGACTGTATTATCTGACTATAACTATGGTACTTGCATATCAGATGGCACAGGTAATACTCCTCCTCTCTTAGATAACCCAGACTGTATTATCTGTCTATAACTATGGTACTTGCATATCAGATGGCACAGGTAATACTCCTCCTCTCTTAGATAACCCACACTGTATTATCTGACTATAACTATGGTACTTGCATATCAGATGGCACAGGTAATACTCCTCCTCTCTTAGATAACCCACACTGTATTATCTGACTATAACTATGGTACTTGCATATCAGATGGCACAGGTAATACTCCTCCTCTCTTAGATAACCCACACTGTATTATCTGACTATAACTATGGTACTTGCATATCAGATGGCACAGGTAATACTCCTCCTCTCTTAGATAACCCACACTGTATTATCTGACTATAACTATGGTACTTGCATATCAGATGGCACAGGTAATACTCCTCCTCTCTTAGATAACCCACACTGTATTATCTGACTATAACTATGGTACTTGCATATCAGATGGCACAGGTAATACTCCTCCTCTCTTAGATAACCCACACTGTATTATCTGACTATAACTATGGTACTTGCATATCAGATGGCACAGGTAATACTCCTCCTCTCTTAGATAACCCACACTGTATTATCTGACTATAACTATGGTACTTGCATATCAGATGGCACAGGTAATACTCCTCCTCTCTTAGATAACCCACACTGTATTATCTGACTATAACTATGGTACTTGCATATCAGATGGCACAGGTAATACTCCTCCTCTCTTAGATAACCCACACTGTATTATCTGACTATAACTATGGTACTTGCATATCAGATGGCACAGGTAATACTCCTCCTCTCTTAGATAACCCACACTGTATTATCTGACTATAACTATGGTACTTGCATATCAGATGGCACAGGTAATACTCCTCCTCTCTTAGATAACCCACACTGTATTATCTGACTATAACTATGGTACTTGCATATCAGATGGCACAGGTAATACTCCTCCTCTCTTAGATAACCCACACTGTATTATCTGACTATAACTATGGTACTTGCATATCAGATGGCACAGGTAATACTCCTCCTCTCTTAGATAACCCACACTGTATTATCTGACTATAACTATGGTACTTGCATATCAGATGGCACAGGTAATACTCCTCCTCTCTTAGATAACCCAGACTGTATTATCTGACTATAACTATGGTACTTGCATATCAGATGGCACAGGTAATACTCCTCCTCTCTTAGATAACCCAGACTGTATTATCTGACTATAACTATGGTACTTGCATATCAGATGGCACAGGTAATACTCCTCCTCTCTTAGATAACCCACACTGTATTATCTGACTATAACTATGGTACTTGCATATCAGATGGCACAGGTAATACTCCTCCTCTCTTAGATAACCCAGACTGTATTATCTGACTATAACTATGGTACTTGCATATCAGATGGCACAGGTAATACTCCTCCTCTCTTAGATAACCCAGACTGTATTATCTGACTATAACTATGGTACTTGCATATCAGATGGCACAGGTAATACTCCTCCTCTCTTAGATAACCCACACTGTATTATCTGACTATAACTATGGTACTTGCATATCAGATGGCACAGGTAATACTCCTCCTCTCTTAGATAACCCACACTGTATTATCTGACTATAACTATGGTACTTGCATATCAGATGGCACAGGTAATACTCCTCCTCTCTTAGATAACCCACACTGTATTATCTGACTATAACTATGGTACTTGCATATCAGATGGCACAGGTAATACTCCTCCTCTCTTAGATAACCCACACTGTATTATCTGACTATAACTATGGTACTTGCATATCAGATGGCACAGGTAATACTCCTCCTCTCTTAGATAACCCACACTGTATTATCTGACTATAACTATGGTACTTGCATATCAGATGGCACAGGTAATACTCCTCCTCTCTTAGATAACCCACACTGTATTATCTGACTATAACTATGGTACTTGCATATCAGATGGCACAGGTAATACTCCTCCTCTCTTAGATAACCCACACTGTATTATCTGACTATAACTATGGTACTTGCATATCAGATGGCACAGGTAATACTCCTCCTCTCTTAGATAACCCACACTGTATTATCTGACTATAACTATGGTACTTGCATATCAGATGGCACAGGTAATACTCCTCCTCTCTTAGATAACCCAGACTGTATTATCTGACTATAACTATGGTACTTGCATATCAGATGGCACAGGTAATACTCCTCCTCTCTTAGATAACCCAGACTGTATTATCTGACTATAACTATGGTACTTGCATATCAGATGGCACAGGTAATACTCCTCCTCTCTTAGATAACCCAGACTGTATTATCTGACTATAACTATGGTACTTGCATATCAGATGGCACAGGTAATACTCCTCCTCTCTTAGATAACCCACACTGTATTATCTGACTATAACTATGGTACTTGCATATCAGATGGCACAGGTAATACTCCTCCTCTCTTAGATAACCCACACTGTATTATCTGACTATAACTATGGTACTTGCATATCAGATGGCACAGGTAATACTCCTCCTCTCTTAGATAACCCACACTGTATTATCTGACTATAACTATGGTACTTGCATATCAGATGGCACAGGTAATACTCCTCCTCTCTTAGATAACCCACACTGTATTATCTGACTATAACTATGGTACTTGCATATCAGATGGCACAGGTAATACTCCTCCTCTCTTAGATAACCCACACTGTATTATCTGACTATAACTATGGTACTTGCATATCAGATGGCACAGGTAATACTCCTCCTCTCTTAGATAACCCACACTGTATTATCTGACTATAACTATGGTACTTGCATATCAGATGGCACAGGTAATACTCCTCCTCTCTTAGATAACCCAGACTGTATTATCTGACTATAACTATGGTACTTGCATATCAGATGGCACAGGTAATACTCCTCCTCTCTTAGATAACCCAGACTGTATTATCTGACTATAACTATGGTACTTGCATATCAGATGGCACAGGTAATACTCCTCCTCTCTTAGATAACCCACACTGTATTATCTGACTATAACTATGGTACTTGCATATCAGATGGCACAGGTAATACTCCTCCTCTCTTAGATAACCCACACTGTATTATCTGACTATAACTATGGTACTTGCATATCAGATGGCACAGGTAATACTCCTCCTCTCTTAGATAACCCACACTGTATTATCTGACTATAACTATGGTACTTGCATATCAGATGGCACAGGCAATACTCCTCCTCTCTTAGATAACCCACACTGTATTATCTGACTATAACTATGGTACTTGCATATCAGATGGCACAGGTAATACTCCTCCTCTCTTAGATAACCCACACTGTATTATCTGACTATAACTATGGTACTTGCATATCAGATGGCACAGGTAATACTCCTCCTCTCTTAGATAACCCACACTGTATTATCTGTCTAGAGTTGGGGCTAGATGAGCTAGTTTGCTAGGAACGTCTAACATTCCTGCTGTAACTGTCAAATCCAGCTCTCCAACTACTTTGGCATTATCATCCACCCAGAGATTCTCATGCCAGGTCCTACTGTGCAGAAGGTCCAACAAGGCACTTTTGCTCACTTCATCAATTTTACTGTCATGGAGGAAGTACAGTTGTGTAAAATCTTACCATAACGGTAGATGTCCTTGCCTTCACTGCTGCAGTATTCTTGACATCTGGGATTCCCTGCCGTGGAGACCCGATGTCTGGTCAGTCTACCAAAGACTTCTGTTGTTTTAAAAGGTACGGCAAATGTCACCCAAAGGCTCCTTGCATAGCGTGGGCGCTGGAACCATAGAGTGCGGGGGGAGGGGAGCCCTCCCACTTTTGCAGATCATCCATACCTCTGCCCCCTTCGTTTTCCGCATGATGATGTCAGCGCACCTATTTCCGGCTGTTTTTGCAAGTGGAAACGGATGAAACAAAAAGGATTTAATGGAGTGGATTAGCTGCTATGGGCGGGAACAACAGGATGTAATTGCAGAGTGGAGCGTACAGACGCTGAAGCAGGAACAACTGCAGAGAGGAGCAGACTGCTAGTCTATCAGAGTGAGTACACACTAGGTGTGTGTGCGTGTGCGTGTGTGCGTGTGTGTGTGTGTGTGTGTGTGCGTGTGTGTGTAAATGCCCCCAGCAGGATACATCTGGTGGCTAGAGGTACTCAAGCTCAAACCCTGTACCTTGGGTACAGGTAAAAGGAGCCTAAAGTCCCAAGCCACCATCACTTGCGAATTTATGCCTCACAGTTTTGTTCTGTTCCTCTGGTTTGCAGGAGTGGTAAAACCTTTTATTCTAGCAATTTTCTAAGGTTATAAAATCAGTATTTGAAATGTGTCCCTACTTTGGGGCTGTATTCCTCCATTATTGGCTTTGTTCTGTATTTTTGTGCTAAGAGGTTGAGAGCTATGGTGAGAAGTGCGAACTGAATTTACTAAATGATATGATAGCCATTTAAGTTTGTCTTCCTATTTGTCAAAAAACTGCTGGTTTAGCTTAGTGGTATGTTGCTCTGATTGTAGTGCATAGGTTTCTGGGTTCAAGACCTGGCAGTGAAATACATGGTGGTAACAACATTTTATGCAAGCAACTTTCCAAAAATTATACAAGCAATGTTTAAAATGTGTCCCTGGTTTTTGGCCTTTTGCCCCCCCCCCCACCAATTGAAAATAAGTTCAAGAAGCTGTGCAACATGCCTATGACTTACACTCTCCTGTGATTCTGTATTTATATATTGTGTGTAGAAGTAGACTGTTATCATGGAAATGTTCTCCATAGGGCAGTTTTGTCATTATTGGTGCATGCATTTTGCTTCATTGTCTCCTGGAAAAATCTTTAAACAATAAATTTAAAATGCGCTCTAACTTAAGTCTAACAAGTGTGCTGTATTATACAAGGAATATAATTTAATACAATCAGGAAGGTGAATCAAGGAATGCATACATGTATACATGGCCCTAAAATGTGTTTGAAAACAGCCCAGAGGAAAGTGGGAAAGGCTCAAAATCATGGGCAAATTTTAAGCTTTACTCTTGTTACCAAAGCAATGGATGAAGGTAAAACAGTTCACACCACATTACCTTGACCTGCCCAAGCCTTTTGACACAATCCCCTACTCAGGTGTAGTACAAAAGATGAATAATGTAGGAGCAAACACTTACATCACCAGCTGCATTGCCATCTTGGCTCACAGGATGCAGGAGATCAAAACAGGGAAAGAGACCAGTCACCAATGGAGTCCCCCAGGGTTCGGTGCTGAGACTTTTTCTGTTTGGCATATACATCTCAAAAGTAAAAGGAAATACCAAAGAGCTTTGGCCAGCTAAGTTTGAGATGACTGCAAGCTAGGAGAAGTTAATGAATCTCCGAATTACTTAACCATCATGCAGGAATGTTTGTCCCAAATAATAACTGGTGTCAAAATCATGATAATGCCCTCTGAGAACTTATCCAATTGTTTGGCATTTGGGAACTTGTGTGTACAGTGACTTAACTTTTGACCAACATGTGCTCAGAGTCATAAGAAAGCATTTCTATATTGCACAGCTTATAAACAAATTGATTGTGACTAGATGTAGAGATGTTGTTGTCCCCCATTACAAAGCTCTCATTATGTCAATCATTTTGTATAATGCCCACTTTGGTATGTATCTGTCCAGCCCCATGCAACAATTGGAATACCTTCAGAGATACCTTACTAAAAGGATACAAGTCCTAAACAATAGATCTTGCATGGACCACCTCAAAGATTTATTACTATACTCAGTGTCCTACAGAGTGCTTAGAGGCGACATGTCTGGCATACAAAGCATCCTCCGACATAATACAGATGGACCTACTGAACATCAGCAAATCAGATGGCATCAGAAATACTCAGTCCAGGTATCTAAACTGAATGTTGTGTAGAGATGGATATATATCACAGAGGCTACCACTGTTCCGGAACAGACTATCCATAAAAATAAAGCAAAACTCATCCATCCATATTCAAATGCAACTTGGATCTAAGGATGGGTAATAGAAAATGTACTCCAAGTTTCCCCTCATGCCACTAATGGATAAAGGCCGTTCCTAAATGCTGCATCCATTACATGCCCCCCTCAAATTATCTATGGTATGATCACAGTTCTCACTAGGGCTAATATACAATTATCAGCCATGTGGATAGCTAAGACCAATCAGAAAATGTTAATTCAAGCACCAAAATGGAATTAGCTATGCTTAAAATGTCCTCCAAGTGAACCTATGTCATGGTAGCAAATAATTATAAAAAATGACCCTTTTTAGTTCACTAAGTGCCCCTGTTACCCTCTGCCCCCCCAGTCTTTAACAGATTCCAGCGCCTATGAGGGCATAAAGGTGATGTTTAGGACTACCATAGCCAGAACTGATTGCCCCAGTAGGAACACAAGTCCAAAGAACCCAACAGGTAATCTGTACATCTAGGAAGGCAAAGAACTAGGGGGAAGGAGAGAGGGAGCGAATACTGCAGCAGTGAAGACAAGGATGTCTACTGTTATGGTAAGATTTTACACAACTGTACTATGTCCTTACATTCACTGCTGCAGTATTCTTAACATATGGGAGAGTGCCAAAGCCCATAAGGAAACTAGGAAGGGGGAAGGAGCAGAAGAATTCCCTAAAAAAGCCATGAAGAATGGCACTAGCAAAACCAGCCATGTTGTAGTGCTTGGTAAACGTATGCACAGAAATCCTGGTAGCTGCTTTAAGAATAGAATCGTATGTAATCCCTTGAAAAAAGCACCAGAAAAAAACACAGCTTTAGTAGAATGAGCCTTAATTGAAGTGGGAAGGCTCTTGCCATGAAAAGTGTAACAAAAAGAAATAGCCTTTGAAATCCAAGAAGAAATAGTTTGCTTGGATAATACAGCAAGTCACAAAGATCTAGGATGAAAAGAAACAAATAACTTATCAGATTTTCTAATAGCTTAATCTTATCTAAATAAACCCTGAGTTACCTATGCATGTCCAAAGTATGCAGCACCCTCTCACTGCCAGTTTGCGTAGAGGGGAAAAAGTAGGCAGATTAATAGACTCAGAAATGTCAAGGACCCAAAAACCAGTAATCAAGATGCAAAAGACCTGAATACTTTAACCGGAAAAAATGCTGTCCGGCCACAAAAAATAAAAATAGTTGCTGATGTGTAATCCAGCTGTGCAAAACAGTCAAAAAGTACAAGTTTGCAGACCAAATGGAATCCAAAGAAAACGTTTTTAATTCACAGACCTTCAAAACACGAGCGCTTTCGCCCGGTATTACCAGGCTTTATCAAGTGTAACAAAAAAATGCCTTCACATAGTACTTATAAGCTCTTGGCTTAAAACCATTGGTTGATTAATTAAAAACATTAATTGATTGCATTAATTGACATTTAGTTAATTTAAAGACAAACTTGAAATACAGTACAGAAAAAAGTGCTGCATGATGAAAGAATTCAAGTTCATTAACTACGTTATTTAGTGCAATGTTAATGGTAGTTTAATACTTTTCTTAGTAAAATCTTTATTCATAAAAACGCTAAAATCACATGAATGTGTTGGAAATGTGCTTGTCTAGCTAAAGGAAAAATGTGTTAAAAACTAGAAATGGAAAGTCATCCTATGCCCGATGGGCAACTATGGATGATCTTGTCTTAAAATGTAAAATTTAAACACTAATGGGTCCTGTGCAGAACCATGACCTGCTACAAATGAAGTGAAATGTAGGAGTGTGAGTAAATTATGTCTGTCTGAACACAAATGAGGGAAGGGAAGAAAAATGTATAAAATGGATAAAAAAGACTGAAGCAAACACATGGTGAACTGTCTCAAATTTAAAGTACATTTCTTTTAGCTTTAAGTATGCTAACTAAACTTAAATTGTCATTGAGGCCTGGTTACCTTGTCGCGTTCAGTTTTAATTGCCACATCAATTCTCTAGAACTGAGTGTGGTTTCCCAGTCCCCTCCTCTCTGGTCAGGAATTACTTTTTCTAGAACAAAGAAACGAATTGACATGTTGGGACAAACCAAGGAATGCCTGAAAAAAGCATTTGTTTCTTTTTTACATTTGATGTCATAAAAATGCTCGTATATCCTTCGTTTCAGTGCCCTTTCTGTTTTGCCCACATAGAATGATGTGCAAACCTCACAAAAACCTAGGTATACCACGCCCGAGGAGTAACAGGAGTAGTACTCCCTGGCTGATAAAGTAATGTTACGAGCAGAAATGTGTACCTTGTGAGTGTTTGCAATAAAGGGGCATTGATGACATCTGCCGCAATGAAAAGTCCCTTTCCTTTTATTGCAACTAAAATGTTCTGACTTATCTGTGATAATCATGTTTTGTTCAAAAATGCCCTTCAAGTTGGTGTTCCTTTTTCTAATGAAGGAAATGCTAGTGGGAAACATGTTGCCTAATTCCTCATGAGAAGTAACCACCGGCCAAAAATCCTTCAGTCTTTTCGATGAAAAATGCATCAGCTGAATAGGTGTACACAAAACTCTTAGAGATACTATGATCTATGGTTAGTTGAGCTCTAGGGAATGGTGCTCCTGTGCCTAACAACAGTGGAAAAAAATGGTTTCTTTTCATTAAGACCTCACTAAGGATGTCCTGAAAAAAAGCAAGTGGGTAGCCCCTTTCTAGAAATAAAGTTCTAAGAAAGTCAATCTCTTCCAGAAATAAATCCGTAGTGCTGCACATTCTGCAGGCTCAAACTAGTTGACCCTTGATTATACCTTTCTTGATATAAAGAGGGTGCCCGCTATCAAAATGTAGGAAGGAGTTAGAATATGTGTCTTTTCTATGTACCCTGGAAAAGAAACCTTTATTGCTTGGATTTTTTGTCAAATGAATGTCTAAATAATGTAAAGTTGTGTTGCTAATAACATAAGTAAATTTAAGAAAGTTGGTGGTGCTGTTCAAGTAGTCCATAAATAGGAGAAACTGTTCTTCTGTGCCCACCCAAAGGATACAGATATCATCAAGATATCTTTTATAAAATCTGATGTATTGATTCCAATTGGTGGAGTGAATATATTCAGTTTCCCACTTGTGCAACACTATATTAGCGTACGCACTAGTGCAAGGTGCACCCATGGCTACTCCACTTTTTTGACGGAAGAATTCGCCATTAAAATAAATAAAATTGTTGGAAAGAACCATAGTCATAAATTCTATAACTAGGTTCATTAAACCATTGCTCAAATTAGATTCTTTACTTAACATTTCACTGAACCATTGCATCCCTGTGCTATGTGGGATGCTAGGAAACAATTCAACTATGTCAATGGTTGCCATGAACAAGTTCGAGTTGTCAATATCTTGGTCCAAGCAAGTTAAAAATTCCCAAGAATCCTTACAGACAAAAGTTAATCTAGAGACATAGTTCTTTAAATGAAAATCCACAAATTTACTAAAAGGTTCTGTTATGCTCCCTGCTCCTGCTACAATCGGGCGGAATTTCAAAGGATCAATCCCTTTATGAACCTTAGGTATACCAAATAAAATGGGGGTTTTAGGTTTAGATACCAGGAGATAATTGTAGGACTTTTCATCAATAGCACCTTGCATTAATAGGTCGTATAAAGAATATTTTATGCTGGCAAGTGCAATATTTAACTCGTTAAGAGAAATAGATTCATAAATGTTGGTGTCCTGCAACAAATCATGTATATAGTTTTCATATTCCAGTTGATGCATTAAAACAATCCCCCCTCCCTTGTCAGGCTTTATCACCCGGATCTTTTCTTTTTTTAATTTATCTATAACTAAATGTAATCTTTGTGGAAAATTAGAAGGATGAGATGCCTGTTTCTTACCAAGATTTTCTCTCAGAGTATTCTCAATTAACTCTTCAAATATTTTTAAGGTAGGGTGGGTGGGGGGGTTGAAAATGCTTCTTCTATTCAATGTTACATCTTGAGCAACTTGATTTTTAAAAAATGATGTTAAATTCAGGTTTCTAATGAATAATTTCAATTCAATCAAGAGTTTTGGAAGGTAGCTAGTTCTGTGAGGGACATATTGTAACCCTTTGGTAAACAGCTCAAAAAAATGAGAGGTGATTTCTAACTCGGTGAAATTATAAATGGTGAAATTGTCAATGGTCTTAATTCTACATGCTCCTTGTTCTTCTTCAATAAAAAACTGTGAAGTGTTGTTTGTCAAAATTCTATTACCACCATCTAATGCCTCTTCCCCCATTGGTTTTGTTGAAAATGATTTGTTTTCCCCCGTGGTCTGCCCTGGGGAGCTTGAAAACCCTGTTGTACATTACTATTACCTTTTTGAGCCAATCGCTCACTTCTTCTGGGGATTTCTGAATGGGCATAATCATAATCATAATCATCATTTATAACTTGTGTTTCACCAGGGCCTAAGTCATTGCAGTTTGTTCTTTGCCTCCCAGCTGGTGCTGGATAAGCCCTTCCCTCACTGTATTCAATTAAGTCCCTTTCTAGCTTTTTAGCCTTTCTATCTAAAACTTTGAAACAATATGCGTCAACTTCCTTGAAAGTGTCATCATATTTCTTTTTAAGACTGTTGAAACCATCATCTTTAGTGATAACATCATATAAGCCATTAAGTTCCTTCAAAATACAGTTGCCTTTGTTAACATAATCATTCACCATCAAATTTAACATTTCTAGCCCAGTTTTGTTAAACAAATCAGTCAACTGGGAATGCAGTGATGAGCCCATGTGAGCGTTGTTTGGGAACCGAAAACAACGTAACCCCTTAGGGACACGCTCTACTTTTAAGCATTCCCTTAGATAGTTAATTTCAAGTTGCGAGTTTTTATATGCATACAGTTTGTTTTTAAATGCTTCAAACTTGTTATCTAAATGCTCGAATTGAGCATTCACAGTACCTGCTGAAAAATGTAGTTGTTTTTCAGTCCACGCTTTGAAATTAAAGCTGTTACCAATACGAGCATCTTGGCAGTCATTTTTGCTGTTAGGCGAGTTGCCCTGTGAAGAACCCATGGGATGGTCCACGATAACCGGTTGTTTTAGCGTGTATGTACCTCTCGGGTCTTTTTGGTGCTCTCCATTATGCTCTCTCTCCTTATTATGCTGTTGATTACCAGGTAAGCCCGTGGAGTTAAAATTATTGGCTTGAACCAAAGTTTTGTTGAGCTGAGCTAGGAGGGCAATGACCTGATTGAATTCTTTCCTCATCACCGGCGTGTCATCTGGTTCTTCCCTTAGCAAAACGGGCATGTCAGCAAAATCCGGAAAAGATAGGTCTTCGGCCATACCAAGTAAACGCAGAAATGTCAAGGACCCAAAAACCAGTAATCAAGATGCAAAAGACCTGAATACTTTAACCGGAAAAAATGCTGTCCGGCCACAAAAAATAAAAATAGTTGCTGATGTGTAATCCAGCTGTGCAAAACAGTCAAAAAGTACAAGTTTGCAGACCAAATGGAATCCAAAGAAAACGGTTTTAATTCACAGACCTTCAAAACGAACGGTATTACCAGGCTTTATCAAGTGTAACAAAAAATGCCTTTACATAGTACTTATAAGGTGCTTGGCTTAAAACCATTGGTTGATTAATTAAAAACATTAATTGATTGCATTAATTGACATTTAGTTAATTTAAAGACAAACTTGAAATACAGTACAGAAAAAAGTGCTGCATGATGAAAGAATTCAAGTTTATTAACTACGTTATTTAGTGCAATGTTAATGGTAGTTTAATACTTTTCTTAGAAAAATCTTTATTCATAAAAATGCTAAAATCACATGAATGTGTTGGAAATGTGCTTGTCTAGCTAAAGGAAAAATGTGTTAAAAACTAGAAATGGAAAGTCATCCTATGCCCGATGGGCAACTATGGATGATCTTGTCTTAAAATGTAAAATTTAAACACTAATGGGTCCTGTGCAGAACCATGACCTGCTACAAATGAAGTGAAATGTAGGAGTGTGAGTAAATTATGTCTGTCTGAACACAAATGAGGGAAGGGAAGAAAAATGTATAAAATGGATAAAAAAGACTGAAGCAAACACATGGTGAACTGTCTCAAATTTAAAGTACATTTCTTTTAGCTTTAAGTATGCTAACTAAACTTAAATTGTCATTGAGGCCTGGGTACCTTGTCGCGTTCAGTCTTAATTGCCACATCAATTCTCTAGAACTGAGTGTGGTTTCCCAGTCCCCTCCTCTCTGGTCAGGAATTACTTTTTCTAGAACAAAGAAACGAATTGACATGTTGGGACAAACCAAGGAATGCCTGAAAAAAGCATTTGTTTCTTTTTTACATTTGATGTCATAAAAATGCTCGTATATCCTTCGTTTCAGTGCCCTTTCTGTTTTGCCCACATAGAATGATGTGCAAACCTCACAAAAACCTAGGTATACCACGCCCGAGGAGTAACAGGAGTAGTACTCCCTGGCTGATAAAGTAATGTTACGAGCAGAAATGTGTACCTTGTGTTTGCAATAAAGGGGCATTGATGATTAATAGACTGTTTAAGCGATAGCTCTTTAACCACATTAGGGATAAAAGAAGGGTTAGTGTACAAAGATGGTCTGTCTTCAGAAGAGATCAAAAAAGGAGGACAAGCCATAAGGGCCTGTAGCTCAGACACCCACCTGGCAGAAGTAAGAGCTAGCAAAAAAAACAGTCTTCCAGGAACAATGTTGCAAGGAAGCTGAAGCAGCAGGCTCAAAAGTAGCCTAAGTCAATGTCTTCAAAACAAAATTAAGATCTCAGGGAGGTAGAACAGGCTTCCCAGGAGGTCTAATATTAAGGATGCCTTTAAGAAATTGTTTCACCTCAAATCTAGAAGCTAAATGAGAATAAAAGGTAGACAATCAGAGATAGTGGATAAGTGGGCCTTAATAGAATAGGCCAAACCAGCATTGAGCAACTCACACAAATAAGAGAGAACCAAAGGAACATTCACAATAAGTGGGTCCAGGTTACAAGAGAGACACCAAATAGAAAACCTCTTCCATTTAGATATGTAGGATTTCCTAGTAGTAGGTTTCCTGGCCTCCTGCAGGACTTGCAGCACATTCTCAGAAAAAAGGCGTCTATGAGGAATCCAAACCCTATCACCCATCACAGTGTCAGTTGAAGCTTAGACAGGTGGGGATGGATGAGAGACCCCCTCGTCTTGTGTGAGGAGATCCACCCTGTGAGGCAACTTGTGATGATTGCTCCTGGCGAGATGCAGAAGTAGAGGGAACCAGTGCTGTTGTGGCCAAATGGGAGTCACCAACAAGATTTTGGGAGCACAGGACTTTTGGAATGACAGGAAGGGGAGGAATGCATAAAGAAACATCCCCTTCAAGAAAATGAGAGGGTGTCCACCTTTCACACCAGATGACCTGGGACTCCAGCACAAAACAGAAGATGGAGGGGGCAGGGAAGCCTACAACCCAGAAAAACATGAACTCAGGAAGGAGTCAGAGAAGACTTTTTGATATTTATAGTGAACCCCAGACTCTGAAGAATGGAAACGGCAAAATAAAGATTTTGCAAAAGAGTCTCTGGAGAGGATGCCTGAATCAACAGGTCATCCAAGTGAGAAAATATTTGGATCCCTTGAAGCCTTCAATAAGCAATCACAGGAGCAAGGCATCTGGTGAACACCTTTAGGGCAGTAGAAGTGCCAAAGGGCAAAGCAGAGAACTAAAAATGTCAGGAAGCAACAGAGAAATGCAAAAACTTCCTGACGGATTGGAATATGGAGATAAGCATCCTTGAGATCCAGAGACACCATATAGGCTTGAGGGAGTAAGATAGGAAACAGAATCTGAAGGGATACCATCCGAAAGGAAGGAACTTTTAGAAAAGTATTTATGTGAGAGAGGACTAGAATAGGTCTCCAAGTGCCCTCTGTTCTGGACACTAGAAACAGTCTGGAATAGAACCCTTTCCCCCTTTGGGACACAGATACCTCTTGAATAGTACCCCGAGTCAAGACATTTTGACGAACCACTGTGCAAAAGGGAAGTTGTTCCTGAGGAGGCTAAGGAAGGCCTATAAAAGGAGGATGGGAATTTCATACCATGAAGTACCCTGATGAATGATCGACAGAACTCAAGTATCCTGAGTGATCTGAAGCCAAACAAGAAGAGAAACAGGAAGGTGAACAGAAAGAGAAATGTGTCTGGGAAGAGACGGATAGTCATACAGCACCTGGTTTGTCTACAAAGGACAGCTTCAGCGTCCCTGAAAACTGAGGAGCCTTAGCAGGAGGAGCCCATTTACCACTCTTCTTACCCTTAGTAGAAGGATGGGATTGCCTACAAACAAATGCTAGCTTAGCAGGGTCGATTCTCTGAAATTTAGGGACAGGAGAAACAAACATGTTTAAGCTCCTGTAAAGCCTTACTCTTATCCTGAAGGGACTTAAACCAGCAACAACTTCTCCAAACAAAAGCTTAGAATCCAGAGGAGGATCCATCAGCTTAGCCTTCATATCATCAGGTAGAGGTTGAAGTTAAGCCAAGAATACCTCCTCATCACTGAACCAAAAACAGCAGCCCTAGAAACATTTAATAGAATAACGACTGACTTAAGACGAAGTCCCTAGGAAGGAAAGAACAGAAGTTTTACCCTCAGAGTATGGAAAATTACAAATAAGTTGACAGGCCTAAGAAAGAAGAGCCAACACATACCTAGACATATGGATCTGATAATTAATGGTCCTAAAAGCTAGGTTAGCAGAAGTGTAAACCTTCTTACTCAGCCTTTTCATAGCTCTGCTGTCCTTGTCAGAAGCCAATAACTTGGTAGAAGGAAGAAAATGAGATAGCTTATCAGAGGCTACAGACATTACAGAGGGGTCAGCAGCAGGACATTTATATAATCATCCTCAGGTGCCATATAAAACCTGTTAGGTGTTTTAGGAGCAGGGAGCAGAGAATCGGGTGCATGAGAAGCATTGGAAAAAGCATCCAGCAAAGCAGCCAAAATAGGAGGAATAGCTGCAGGCTTAGCAGATTCCAACTGCAGCAACTCATAATTCCTCTTGTGGATATCAGAGACCTGGGCATCCCACTTAAAAAATCCATCATCCTAGAATGTGTGTCCCCAAAGGAAATTTCCTCCAAAGGAGCATCAGGACTAATAGATTCCTCCTGCTCTGACTCATAGTCCAAACAAGAAGGAATTTGAGTAAAATAAGTTAGGGATTCCTTATCAGAATCAGACTCATCCTCAGATGAATTTTGACTATGGTAGGCTTGAACGTCACCTTTATGTCATATACTACACAAGGAGATTTGGGTGATGTTCGGTGTATCTTTAAAGCAACAGGAGTCTTTGGTAGACTGGCTGGACATCAGGCTTCCACAGCAAGGAATCCCATATGTTAAGAATACTGCAGCAGTGACTGTAAGTACATCAGTTGTTCCACTGAGGCCACCCCCTGCTTTCATGCTCCCTGTTTCATTTTGTGTTTGTCAGACCTCCCTCAGCATGATGACCAGGCTTTCTTGGAAATTGGAGACTTTAACTATGTTGTGTCCTTATCATCAGTGTACTCAATTCTTTTT
Organism: Protopterus annectens; assembly: GCF_019279795.1. NCBI lineage: Eukaryota > Metazoa > Chordata > Ceratodontiformes > Protopteridae > Protopterus > Protopterus annectens. The sequence goes on from NC_056729.1 coordinate 503,199,636, forward strand.
TTTTCAAATAAATTTTTATTTTCCAAATAATATAATGTTTAACAATACAATCGTCAATAAACAAGTATTATAAACCTTTATATACACTATGTACAACTGACCTGAACCAAGGAGGGGAAAAAATGAACAAAATATATGAAATTAGTAACAAAAATTTATAATATTCAATTAATAAAGTATAAAGTTACACATTAATTATTTAGGGTTCATTTTAATGTCTCAATAAGAGTTAAAAATGTTTCCCAAGGATTGTTTGTCCATGTTTTAGGTGAAATTCTCGATTCCTTCACCTTGATTTCTAATGTCGCTGTTTCTACCATCAATATCAAAAATTCTTCCAGAGTAGGTTCTTGTGAAGACTTTCACTTTCTAGTTATGTATGTACTTAGTATGGACCAAAGTAGGTGTAGATCTTTTTTATTCATTCCAATAGTATCATTAACATTTAAGAGGAATAAAAATGTGGTTAAAATAAAGGTATCTGTGAATATAGCTTGGAGAAAAATAGTAATTTCTTCCCAGAATTTTTTTATATTAATACAATCGAAAAATATATGAGACCAATCAGCTTTACAGTTTAAAGATCATCTCCAACAAATGGATTTATCAAGCGAATTGAATGTGGCTAGTTTATCAGGTGTAATAAAGGCCCTGTGAATATATTTCCATGTAAATATTTTCCATACTTGTAAATTAAATGTTAAGTTAACAGAACATAAAAGATTTGTTTTACTCTCAACTGGTAGATTAATGTGACATCCTTTTGCAATGAAATTCCAATATCTTGCATTAGGGTTAGTTTTATATGTTATCAATATTTTGTATAATTTTGAAATTAGATTTGTCCAATTATAATTGTAAATAACTTCACATATTAGACATTAAATTTGGACTAGTTTTATAAGGAGCTTGGGAGGCTGTCCTGACCTCATAATTGGGCGTGTTGGACTTTACGATGTCTATGAAACAAAGACATCTAATAGTTTCTTGTTTGGTTGAATTCGAGAGGTTGTCTCTACAAAAGTTGCTCTTTTGATTTTGGCCATGATTTGTTTTTGTCATATGCTCTGTAAAGGTATGGATTCCACCAGTGGGGTTTATTTTTGGTGTTATATCTGGGCTTACTTTTAGTAGGTAAGGCAGCCTCAATGCAGTCATTTACATGTTTGTACAGCATTTCTGTAAATAATTCGGCATAGGTAGATGTGTTCTCTGGTTGGAGTGTACTCTATCTGTTCTAGGGTGTTGATAAAAGTCCAGGAAATGTTGTGCCTGTGAATTAGAGGCAGTATACATTTCCAAGTCTATAGAGGGATACTTAAAGTCTCCCATGAATAGGGTATTTGGTTGGACAGTGAGTGCCTCAAATAGGTCTAGGTAAGAGTTGTAAGCTATGTGGGTAATAGAGGGTGACCTGTAGCCACCCGGGACATGGCAAAGATCCTTGTCTATGGAGACTTGGATGTGGATGAACTCCATGGCATCATTTTGTTTAACCAACCTGGAGTTGTATTTGTTGCTAACATAGACTGGGACACCTCCACCTTTTTCCACTGGCTGTGTTGATGTTGGTGTAAATGTGTGGAAGGCACTGTAGGCTTGCACTGATAGAGTACTTTCTGTGGCTTTAAACCAAGTCTCAGTAACAGCACAGATGTCTACATTCTCCAGAGTGAGGAGAGTTTGTAGGGTGTGGAGTTTCTTGTTTAATCTCCTAGTATTGATCAGTAACGCCTTAAGGTTGCTTTGATGTTTTTGTTATTTTGACATTACCTAAAGAAGGCTTTAAGGGGTGGATAAAGTTTTAGCTAATATCAAAAAGCTCAGGGGGGATAGGTGCAGACCATCCTTGGCAAAGCAATGTGGTCTGATAACTATGTCCTCCCATGCTGATAGGTATTGGATTCCTCTGGAGTGACACCAGAAACTAAGCCAATTAGTAAATTAACATCATTTTTCCATTCTGTGGCATTATCCTTGGTGAAGGTAGAATGCTGCTCAGTACAAGACACATACCTGTTTGTGACACATATTCAAAGTGATCCATAATGGCTCTTTTCATATAGTCCATTGAGGTATGTCTCAGGTCATTTACACCCACACAGACTATGATAGAATCATACTGGCAACTGTGGTGCAGTGACTGAAGTGAGTGTGTGTGTGTGTGTGTGTGTGTGTGTGTGTGTGTGTGTGTGTGTGTGTGTGTGTGTGTGACAGAGAGAGAGCAAGAAAGAGAGAGATACTGTGGATCTTGGATCCCAACAGGCAACTGACCATTATGTTCTCCTTGTCCAGCCTAGAGAGAGGGGCATCTGTATGGTGTACAATACAATTCCATATGACATGAGTACTAGGTAAAATGTTTGCTTGCTTCATGGGCTTTGTCCTTAGGGATCATTAGGTATAGACTCCCTCATATACTGCATTGCCTTTTTTGTTATAAAATGAATCTGTTTTACATGTATTTAATATGCATTCTATTACAATCAGATCTTTGGTTAGACTGGCTCTGTGGCACAGAAGACAGATTCCCAATTGCATCCAGGGCTGCTTTGGTGTGAATATCAGCCCTGGTACTGGAGAAACCAGGTGGGGAGGTGTGAAGGGACAAGGCAAACTCATCTCTTTCAGAAGGTGGAGGAGCTGCCAGCACTCCTGGTCACAGCAAGTGGTGGTAACTTCCTGGTGGAGACTGCCTGTGCTTTGGAGAGTGGGGCTGGGGTGTCTAGTATATTCATTCTAGATAGATTATTTTCCTTTTTGGACAGTTCCTGCTGTCTTTACTTGGACACACAACTAATGGTGCATCTGCAACTCTTGATGGTCACAATTCTGTAGTTCTACTTTTTTTTTTGATGGTACAGTTTGTGGCGCTTTTAGATGCTTACATTCCCCAGACTATGACCCTATTCCCTTCAGGAAACAGAAACATTGTCCATCCCACTGCATTAAAAACACCCCACTACCATATGAATCAGTGATTTGAGATTTGTGTACTTGGGTCGATAGTTCCCTCTCATTTGACTATAACATTGCCACTGTGGTTAGGAAATCCTTCTACGTTTTGCAATTAATTGCCAAAGACATCTCCTATAAAACCAATGAACTCATTGTTCCCCTATATCCTGCCCTAGTCAGACCTGTTGTGGAATATAACCCACATTTTGGAATGGAGTTGGCCAGGCAATCAAACTTAGGAACAATGCAGAATTTCCTAACAAAAGGATCTCTGGTCTCAAAAACCTTAGCTACCAGGTGAGAGTTCTTTTCCATCATATTTAAGATAAGAAAACAAAGACATTTCATAATCTGCAAAACAAACAGTATCAAATCTGCAAAAGAAATAGCATCAGAATTATTCCATCAAAGACTTAAACCTTGCTTGTGACATAAATAGGATATGTTGGAGGGACAGGTATAGGTATCAGATGCTACCCTTTCTCTGGGACAAGCTTCCCATCCATGTGAAAAAGTGTTCTTCCCTAATCCAATTCAAGCATAGCTTGAACCACTGGCTAGGGAGTGAGAAATTCACTCCGGTCTAGCACCTATATCCCTAATTGACAGAAGCAGCTTATAAATGCTTGATCACCCAAGTCCAAGTTCCTAAAACTTGTCAGATACATTTGGGATACATGGGTAGGCTTAAAAAGGCCCCTGTGGTTGTTAGCCTAGTCTACACCCATGAACCTTTGAGATGCTGACACACTCCTCCAGTATTCCATACCAGCCAGTGATGATGTATAGACCATAAAAGATGTTTTCTGGACCACTTCTTAACCAGTCAGCCAAATCGGTTCTGCATCCATGTTAATTAAAAATGTACACATCAAATATCACTATTGCAAAAAAAATGTATGCTGTCTTCCACCTTAACTTATGGTTCCCTAAACACACTCGTTTGATAGCATTTTTTGATAATATCAGCATATGCCATCAGCGAAATAGCTGTTAGAGATAAAGTACATAGTATTTATGGAATACCATAGCTTACTATAAAGTCACTGAATAAATTGTGAGTATATAGAAATATGTCCCACGGAATTAAAAAGAAACTTCAGGTGAGTCATAATAGCTCAACTCTTCTGGGTTTGTTTTCTAACCATCAAGTTTTTTTTTTATATTTACAACATTCTATATTTAAGTATAGGAAACTGCTAGTGGCCCACCTACTGTCTTTGCAGTTTTATTCCTCAAGATCCATTTGTTATCAACATTTCCTCGCTTTTTGTGCTGCCTCTTAACACTTCTCACCTGCTTCAGACAGCTATACTGCAGCTACCTTCTGACACTCCTTCTCCTATACAGTGCAAGTCTTCTAGGGAGTCCAAATGATGTGTTCATCCCTTGCAGGAAGAAACCCCCTAAAAACAGCTGGATACCACAGTCTGAAGTTCAACTTCTTTAACTGAAATTCATGTTTTGCCACCAGAAACTAGGCCAACTTTCATTTACTTTGTATGGAAAATAATTACAAAATCCTTTTCTCTCCTCTCATTCTTTGCACCAGGCCTCCAAAGCAGAAAGAGAATATGGTCCCTAAGCGAATAAGTATCAAATTGTACCAAACTAGGATGAGACTACCTGGCCGGGACCACTGGCCGTGGACAAGAAATATGATGTACTCTCAATTTTGATATAGCTTACCTATGAAACCAGTCCAGGCCACTAACTTATCCTTCATAAATTCCAAAACTCTGCCTCCTCTTCTTTCTCTGGGAGATGAATCACTCTGGTCTGTTTATTGCTTCTCTAACAATTCCATTTGTAACTCAGAATTAGCATACCCCTCCTTCAATTTATTATTCTCCTAGAGTAAGTCTTCAGTGACATCTGAATGATTATCTAACAGTTTGACAAGTTCATAGTCTCTTTAACTGTTACTATAAAATTATCCAACTTAGTTTTGACTTTTCAAATCACAGCTGGGATTTTTTTCCAATGAAACCTTTGAAAAATCATTAGATTCATGCACTCCACAATGTCCATGGAGAACAGCAGTTTATTTCTTTCCATCTGCCATATGGTCAGTCAAGAGTGCCAGCATTATTTCTGCAACTTGCAGTCACTCTTATTTTTTTTTTTTTTTTTTTTTTATTTAAGTTTCCTATCAGTTTTTTTTTTCTCACGAATGTCATACAAGCTAACATCCAGGTAACTTTTTTTCTATTTTATTTTATCCATTTATTGAACTGGTAAGCCACTGGATAAATTGTCCCTTTTCAGGGGTGACCAGAGAGTACTGTTTGGTTAAGTGATTTGCTTGGAGTCACATGGTAGGCAAATGAAGGTGGAAGGAATCATACCCTGTACTATGTACCATGGGCATAGGAAGCAGCTTATTAACAGCTTAGTGCTTTACCCCTCTGCACTAACTGCCAGACTTACAGAGATCTTTCTCTTTGGATTGTAAGTGTCTAGCATTAACTTTATTTAATTTATTTTTCTATTGTTGGTTTCAGGAGATCCATCCTGTTATCACTTTATCATTGTGAAAACTCCTACATCATGCAAACTTTTCTGATCACACATTTTAGTTTTAATCATTTGTCAGATTGGGTCATGGCTGAAAATGGTGTTCAGCCATCTCACTTTCCCAGCTATCAAACAACTGTAAATAAAAGTCAGTTATTTGTGCATCTCAATTTGCACCGCCTAAGTCATTTCATAATATAAATGCTTTTGAAAACTTTGTTATAGGTAATCATTTTAGCTCCTCTTTTGTTGATATTTAACTTAATCATATGCACAATTCACCTTAAATGAAAATGTTTTGATTTTTAGCCTACTGAACCACCATTTATTTTTCATTCATTAAAGAGGAACTGCAGTTTTCTAGAATAAGAGATGATGATCTTACACGCATGAACTAGCATTGCCACCAGTTTGTTGTGAATTTGTCCAATGTAACAATACAATGCCTATACATAATAAATACTCGAGTCAGAGTTGCTGAACATGTGACCTTTACTTACTGACTCAAAAATAACAATTGTGTGCTTACTGAGGACTGTGCAGACATTTATGCAATTTTTTCAGCTTACATACACCACAGAGATCTTTTCCTGAACCAAATGTCATAGAAGCAGTTCAGAGAAGGACAGCAAAATAATGGGGTGCCTGTAACAAAATACGCAGGAAGTCAGAGTAAAGAAATAATGTGTGTGTGTTTGTGTGTGTGTGTGTGTGTGTGTGTGTGTGTGTGTGTACATCACACTTGACGTGAGTGAAAATTGGTACTGCATAAATGTTTAAATTTTCTACAGGATAACACCATATGTTAAGAAAAAATATGTAAGAAAAAACAACCCAGTCTGAATACAGACTGTGGATGGTTCTGGTATAAAGTGATGGGCATATCTTTTCTTAAACAGTGTGGTGGGATTCATGTCACATTCTTCATTATATTACGGTGTCAGACACAATGAAGAAAGTTTAGAATGCATGGAACAGATGCAAACCAATTATGGGGAGGATGGGGTGTGATGAGGAACAGTAAGGTGTTTTTACGTAGGATCCTCTGAGTATGGAAATGGGCATATTGTTAATGTGCTGCTTCCTGTGGTCCACGGTTTGATTCCCTCAGCCTTCATTTGCCTATTATGTGACTATGAGCAAGTCACTTAACCATGCAGTATTATCAGATTAAGTGTTCAAAAGGTCTGTGTGGATCAGAGCTTTACCCCGGTTAACAGATACAAACAAATATATAAATATTGACCAAGCCTTCTTTATCTCTAATTGAATTTTGTATTTTTCTGTTTCATTCTTACTGTGTTTGCTAGAAACTGATCATTATACACAATCTCTTAAATTGTTTAATTAATTAATAATTTTAAAGTAACTTTAAGAAATTACTTTAAAAATTCATTCAATAAATATATTATACATTTTATAAATGTATAAAAAACACAGAAGGCAAATAATTTGAGAATGTTTACCTAAGTCAAATGACACCCTAAAAAATTATTTGTCAATTGTTATTATTTTTCTTTTTGAACATCTCTTATTACAATTAATTATATTTTATTGTATTTTATTACATTTTGTTACCCATCCTTCAGTCTCTTAAAAAAAAATCACTGGTGTAGTTGACAAACTCTCAGAACTGGGCAGATTGCCTGTACCTTTGATTATTGGAAGCAGCTCTGAGCCTTAATGCTTTACATTAACTGACAAACAAATCAAAAGTGGATACAATTTTCATGGCTTAACCTGAGTATCACTAAGAACAGAACAAATGGCAAAGCAAATATGGAATCACATGAGTATCTGGGACTGGCTGTAGGCCTAGGGGTAAAAGACCTTCACATATGACACATTTCATTCTTTCTCTGGTACCCACTTAATCCATTTTAGTGTTTTGGGGAACCATAGCTTATTCCTTTATCCTTTGTTGACTGGGTTAGTTCCAGTAGGCTAGTTGCCTCTTTTTAGGGGAGAGCTGAGGTGGTATTTCTACTACTAGAGCAAATTTGTCCAGGGCATCGGGGGACTTCCCCTACTCTTTTCGATAGCTGCCATGGTATCTTTTACAACCACCTAAGCTACCACCAACTCAAGCAGAAGGGGCCTCAGTTTATCATCTCAGCCAAAGGAAGACACACTCAGAAATGTAGCACCCCCTGCCCACCTTATGTTGCACTGCAGTGTCAACAGTCTATCTACCTGGTGAAGGAATAGAACACACAGCTTTCTGCACTAAAGAGTTATCTGTTGAACCACTGACACTGACACTCTAGTGACAGGCAGAGGAATTAATTGTAGAAAGAGAATCAACCCATTGCAGGATACAAACACACATACTCACAAAATCAGACTTGAGTGTCAAATACAATGATGCAGCAACATTAATGTTTTGCTACACTTATCACCTATACTTGAAGAAAAAAAGTTAAACTCAAGTTTGTTTTCCATAGTAATGCACTCTGTATCTCTTTCTGTGAAATCATAACATTTTGGGAATTTTAAGAGAAATACTTAAGGGAAGAATTAATAGGCCTAGAAATTAAATATGATGAGATTTTGAATTTATTATTAAATGCATGACTTTTTATTCCTGAAATGAGGTCACACAGTGGATGAGTTAACGTTTGGCTACACTGTTCATCCACACATTGATTTGTGACATTGAAAGTGAATGTCAGCAGAAAACAACTTAAGATAATTTTTTAAATTTCTCTAGGAGTGAGGTAATATTAAATCTGGGACAGTCAGAATGACAAATGTCAGTAGTAAACTAATTTGCATGCCTGGATGTAAGCCACTCAGAATATAGACCACTGACTAATGTGATTGAAATGTAAAACAGAAGTCTGGAACCTGCATACAAATCTACTTGCCAGGGTAAAGGGTTCTAAACATAGGTAAATAAAGTCTCATTAAAATAATTTTTACGATACGACTCCTCCATCTGTAAGCAAAGACTGAAGTTGCATGACTACATCTGTCAGAGCCAGAAAAGTAGAGAAGTTCATTTAAGTGATTCAGGATGTGCTACGAAGTGTGTGTTGGGACTAAGAATACGCGTTGGTGTGTGTTAACTTCATGAATATATTTTGTTGCTTTTATTGCAAACTATCATAACCAGTACATTCAGATCTACAAGAAGATAATTAAGCTGGGACTTAAGAAGGCTTGCTGCTAGCGTATTAAGTGGACATCTAAATAGACTCTAATAGCCTTGCTGTCTGGATGCCTAAGAAGAGAATCTTTTCTTGATGGGATTATATATAATCCACAGCAGCTAGTTTTACTGACGTAAAATACTGAGTAAAAGATACTGCAACTGTGCAGAATTGGAGATTTCCGCAGAATTAAAAAGTGAAGCACTAATATGTTTAAAATGTATTTAATAGACAACACCGTACCAAAGTGCTGTATTGTTGCTTACTAAATACATTTTTAAATATAGTGGTGCTTCACTTTTTTCTCCTGAGGAAATCTCCACTGGTGCAGATTATTTTGGTTGCATATAAAATGTTGACAGAAAAGGGCTGAGCAATTCATTAAGTCTGCCCCACCTAGTTACAGATCATATGCAAGTCCCATGAGTCACTGCTCCCTTTATCTCATGTCAGCTGACTAACTACATCCAAATGCCTAGCCTAACTCCTTATAAAATCATTCAATTTCTTAAGCTTAGCAGTTTCTTTATTATAACAGTTATATTTGTTTAACCCTTCTGGTACCAGTCAACAGCACTGTTTTTGCACTTAATGATGATTGTTTATAGCTCTTTACCCTACATCCTGCTGTCTCATGTTGTTAGCATGCATCAATCACGTTGTCATCTTCTTTTTCTGAAAAGTACTGGGCTGAGGTCTTTCAGCTTCACCTCACATTACTGCATTACTTATTTCAGTACATTTGTGTGATATTGTATAATGTCATTATCTCACTCAGTCTGTAACAATGGCAGAGCCAGAAGTTTGGGAATTGATGCCAGTTTTCAGAATGTAGCCCCTCCCTCTCCAAGTGTACCACCGCCATCCCAGATAGTGCATGGTTCTAGATAGCATACCGTTTTACTACTGACAATAATCCTGAAGTGACAGGCTGAAGTAACAGAAAAAGCTGTTTAATGCTGGCATTTCTCATTGCACAAAATAAGTAAATTACTCTAAATGTGTATATGGTGGAATATTTTCTGTATGCCTGGTTACAATGCAGCTTTACCACTAATTTTATATTTTATATATATATATATATATATATATATATATATATATATATATATATATATATATATATATATATATATATATATACACACACACACACACACACACACACACACACACACACACACACATCTCTGAACTATATTCACTGCTTTAGAAAAGTGAGTCACTTCTGTCTGGATACAGACACCTGGTTTCCATTATGCACTGATTTCTTGCATAGTAGCTATAATTTAAAATATACTTCTGTGTTTAAGTATACATCACTTTACACTTACTTTAATCCTAACTGGATGACTTGAGTAATTTATCAGGCTTTCTTGCTTCCTGGATGAATTATACATACCTTAGACTGTACTTGTCTAAGCAATCATTTCAACACACAGCTTTGCTCTGTATCTCATTTCCTTATTCACATGACAGTATTATAAAGATAGAACCAACAAGTAGGTTTTGAAAGTGCTGCACTTAGAGCCATCTTTAATAAATGTCACAGCTGTGAAAATCTTTGCCTACCAATCAGCTTAATGCCTACATTGTATCTTGTTCACCTATCTCTAATTATTACATATATGTTTTGCTAGTCTTCTGTGGATTTGGTGTAGTCTTAGGATTCATTTTTTTATGTGCTTCCACCCATGACTGTCAACCATCAGACCCACATTCCCTAGGTTTAAATGTCCACCATTACACTAATATCTCAGAGAAGGTGTCAAAAGCAAGAGATGATCAGAAGGGACATCATTTGGGCATCCATGAATGTTTCGTTCCCCTGCATTAAATCTGTTTATAGACAACACCAGCTTGAAGGTATCCCTCATCCTAATGGCTTAATGGAATAACTTCTCTCCTGGACAGGCTCTGTCCACATTTAAGAATGGATCCTAATAGCCCCCAGGTTGATGTACTGCCTGATGTGATCTCATATCTAGTATTACATCATCTGTATTTTTGACTAATCTCTCATCGGGCCATCACAAAAGGATGACATTTGTCTAACTCTCAAAATGCCATTATATGTAATAATTTACCTGCCATTATTAGCTGTCCATAAAATATAACCATTTTTTTCAAATAAATTAAAATATTTATTTTGATGTATGAAAGTTAAGCAACCTAAATAAATCTGACTGTGCATTTTAGGTACATAAAGGGCAAGATAGTTACACTGAGTGACAATTCTTTGTGGGAGAGAGTTGACAGGAAAGATAGCTATAGTAGATAGTTATAATAGAAATAAAAAATAAAGTGTTTAATAGACTATACACACAGTAATGACAAGTGGAATGGAGAAAGCACAGGCTGAAAAATTAGATAAAGGAAGGAGCAGTAGTGCAGTTAAGAAATATGGTGGCTGAGGTGATAGTGAAAACAAAACAGAAAAAAAGAGGACAGGATTAGAAAAATGTTGGAGGAATATAGTAAAAGCAACTCTGACAGAAGAGCATATGGAAAGAAGGAGGATTAATAGTAAAATTAACGTGATTTAATCACCTTTTTTTGTAGCAAATGTAATTAGAAACCTAATGAAGCTGAGAATAGCCCCATTACCATGTACTGCACCACATCATATAGTCTTTGAAGCAAAGAGCATTGTGTGTTTTATTTTGTTGGTAAGGATGGTGTCCTGAAATTTATCTTACCTTTAGTTTCCTATTATGCTAATATACTGAACCTTCAGTACTATCCAGCCATCCCTCCATCCACCCAGCATTCCATCTTCCATCTCTCCATCCATCCATCTGTCCATCTTTCCTCCATCCATCCCTCCCTCCAGTCATTTCTCCATCCATATATCCATTTTCCACCCATCCATATATTTTCAGAGAACTGTTCCTGCTGAAGTCACAGTGTTAGAACACTGAACAGGGTGGATCAGCATTCCTATCCTCTACAATAGTCTCTATCTTATAAAATAATACCAGAAACTCGAGTCCAACAAATGAATCAGCTCAACAGCACGAGTATAATAGAATCCACTGATAGTTGAATAATTGATATACTAGTTTAAAAATGCTTGTATTAAAACCACTTTATTATATAAAAAAAACAACAAACGACAAGGTTAAGCGCTCTCATCTAAAAACTTAGACTTCATCAGAACACTGTCCTTACAAATCCGTACATTTTTATACTACATTCATACTAATTAATGCACCAATCATACAGCAGATCAACCAGCATATAAAAAAGCAAAAATAAGAGTCTGCAGTTCCCATTTCAAAATAATAGTATATATCAGAGGTGGGCAAACATTTTTTATGGAGGGCCACATTTTAAAAATTATTGTTATTGGGGGCCACACATGTATTTTGTCTACTATACTACTTCAATATGTAAATATGAATTAAAGATAATAACCTTAATAACCTTATATTTGTCATTTTATTTCACTTTCACACTGTATTGCACATGCACGTTAAATTTAAAAATACTAATTGAAACAGTTTTTAATTTGGCAATATGAGTTTACTAGTGAACTATAGTCAATAATTGGTTTCAACAAAAGTTTACTGTTACTATTCATAATAATTATGAAGAAGAATGAACTTTATTTACATAGCATGTAACCACAGATTACATACCATTATAACTAATGAGAAGTATGTAACTGTTCACAATTTTGAATAATATTCTTGAACTGTGGAACCAGTTTACTGGTTGTGATTCGCATGACTGCATGCAAATTGCAGTCAGTCATCATCGATCTGTTCTTCGACTTGTTTATCTTCAGACAAGAAAAAGCTTGCTCACAGATGTATGTTGATCCAAATAGTGACAAAAGTTTGGCAGCAAAGTTTTTAAGTGTGGAAAAGCTGCTGCTGGCAAAGATCCATAAAACTCAAGCAGATGACCTGAGTCACCTGACTTGAACTTCTCCTTCAGGTCATTATCTGCTTGTAAATCAAGCAGTTCCAACTGTATATCCTCTGGGGCTGAATCAGCTTCTGCACTAAATGGCGAACGGACATATTAAAAGTGGTTCCAAATTCTTGAAGTCTTGGAACCTCTTTAATTCCACAACCAAGGCATCTAACTGAGCCTTGTACTTGTTAGCCATTTCAATTGAAATGTTTTTTTGTTTCAACAAAGGGAAATGGCAAAAGCTTTTTTCACCTGCTTGCCTGGAGAAGAGGGAGAGTTTTGCTTGAAATGATTTAACATGCACGTACATTTCATGTGCAAACAAGCTATTGCCCTGAAGTTTGACATTCAATTCATTCAACTTTTCCATAATGTCAATGGCAAACATGAAGTCTGATTTCCACTCATCGTTAACAATGTTAATAAAGTCGCAATCGATACCTTTCATCTCCAGGAACATAACTATTTCATCCTTGAGATCCCACACTCGTCTCAATATCCTTCCCAGACTCAGCCAGCGGACACTGCTGTGGTAGATAACATCAGAATGTTCAGTTTCTAAATCTTCAAGCAATGCCTTGAACTGCCTGTGGTTAAGTGCCCTGGCTCTGATGAGGTTTATCACACTGACAACTGGATCAATAATATGCTTGATATTCAATTACATAGACTTTCCTGATGGATGACACCATGGAGAGGTAAGAGTGTATGACCGGGATGTTCTTGTTTAATTCTATCATTCATCAAAGTTACCAAACCCACATTTTTCCCAGTTAAAGCACGGGCTCCATCGGTTGTTACACTTAGCCATCTTGTTCCACACCAACCCATTTTTTTCAACACAGTTCTCAACAGCATTGAATAAATCCTTGCCTGTGGTCATATCTTTTAGTGACTCAATACCAAGTAATTCTTGTGTTTATTCCTCGTATAAATACCAACAATTCTGCTGTGTCTTGTACATCTGTACTTTCGTCCAATGCAAGAGAGTACCACAAAAAATCTTTGCTTGCATCTTGAAGTTGGTGCATCAAATTGTCACTTATCTTTTCAACACGTCTGACTACAGTTCTTCTTGATAACGAAATGCTGTCAAATTTTTGTTTCTGTTCTGGACACATAATGTTTGCTGCAACTGACAAGCATTCCTTGATGAACTCGCCGTCAGAAAAAGGCTTGTTCCGTTTTACAATCTTATGGGACAGTACCAAACTGGCTTCGGTTGCAGCATCTTGTATTAAAGACTGTTTGAAACATTTTGTTGCTTCTTTAAATTGTTAACTAGCTCCTGGCATTTCTTTTTTCTGTCTTCATTCGTTAAATTGTGTCCGAAATCCAAATGTTTTTTTTGGTGGTGTCGTTTTAAGTTGTACTCTTTAAAGACACTGACACTCTCACGGCACAGCAAGCAGACTGCTTTGCTTCCAACTTTCGTGAAGCAGTATTTAGCAGTCCATTCGTCATTGAAAGCATGACATTTATCCTCAATCTTTCTTTTTTAGCTGCACTCATGTTAAATCAACATATATTTATTTTTTTAAATTATACAAGAAAGACCTGTATTAGCATCCCATGTTTGGCCTGTTTGTCTGCCAGATTTCATCACGACCATCAGTTGCTACTATTTCTACTGCTGCTGGAAGGCGCGCGTATGGTCTGCCTGTCCGCCTGTTTAATAGCTGTTGCTGCGCGTGTTTTTTTACTTTTACAACATGAGACAGGGCCAGCGGGCACTAGGGCTCACATTGAATGTGCATACACTGACAACAGCAGTATCTAAGCTGCTGGGTGTGATGTACAGATAAACAACACCAATTTTAATGACTGATGATGACTAATCGATTCTGAAGCTAAAAAAACGCTTTCATATCCCTAGATTCAGAAATACTCGGAATATAAATTTAAAAATATAGCGAAAATTCTAATCGAACAACGGGCCGCATAATATACTATATTGGGCCGCATGTGGCCCGCGGGCCGTAGTTTGCCCACCCCTGGTATATATGGTACTAAAACCACTGATGCTTCAAAAACATCAACCCACACTTTATACAAATATGTATATACATTCAAGTATGTGTTTGCTTATATAAACTTTTTTACATTTTGTAAACCTCTCTAACAAAAATCAAACCTTGTTCAACAATATGGGTTTGATCGTAATGTATTCATTAATACCTGGTGGTGAAGTGGCATTCAAAAATATTTGCCATCTGACCTCTTTCTCTCCCAGAGTATGCTTAATACTCCCACCTCTTTGTGATACCTTCACCAATTCCAATATTGCAAACTTAAAAGTACTGCAAATGGAACTGTCCCGCACATGTCTGAATAGGGCATTGTTCACATCCCTTTTCTTTATCGCATACAAATGCTCATAAATCCTATTTTTCAATTTTCTCCCTGTTTGACCTACATAAAAACTAGGACAGGTGGTACACAGGGCCAGATATATGACATTCGTAGTATCACAATTACCACGACAAAAATGCAAGAGATTTTTACTAATATTATGTAACTGCACCTCCTGGTCCTCCATAATAGCCTTACATTGATTACAGTGACCACATTTCCGTGTACCTGTCAGTTGTCCTTTAAACCTCTCTACATTATGTTCAAATTTGCTCTTAAGATTAAACCCCACACTATTAACAAACATAGGTTCGTTACCAACTAAAGCGAATATTGCATCATCCCCCTTTAAAATATTCCAATTTTTCTTAATAATATGTTTTATATCCTCAGTGTAGTTGCTAAAAGGTAATATATCTCTATCTTATCTTGTGCGATCCACTGTAAGGTAAGGTCAGACCACAAAATGGTCTCCTTTGAAGTAAAAATAAAACCTGGACCCCCAGCTCAACCAGAAATATTCAGGAACTATGCTAAGGCTAACATCCTGTTGTTAAGTGAGAACCTGGCAAAATTTCAGGCCCTTATAAACCCTGAGAACACTTCTGCCTATGTATAACTGTTCACAGAAACCCTGAACAAGCATGTTAATAGCTGCATAGAGGCAGCTGTACCCACCAGGAAGAAGTACAGAACTAACTCAAAAAACAAGCCACTCTGGTGGAATCATATAATCAATCGGATGTATAACAGGATGAAGAAAATCACGGCAAAAATTAGGAGGTGCAGCACCCAGAAAGATAAAAGCACTCTCATCAAACTAAACAACTCAGAGGACAAATAAAGTCTACCAAAGCCAAATTTGAGGTAAGTTTGGCCTCCCAAGCCAAGGACAACCACAAAGCATTCTTTAGCTATGTCCGCAACCTCAAAGGCAGTACACAATTGTGTGCAGAGCTCATTGTAAATGGAGCCATCTATACTGAACCAGAAGATATAGCAAACCTCCTGGCTGATAAATTCAGCTCCAACTTTACTCCTCTCTCCCTCTCAACCTTCCCTCCTGAAATATCATCAAATATAACTCCCCCTACTATCACTAGGGAACAGGTCCTTAATGCTCTCTCTTAGACCAAGAACACTGCATCAATGGGTCCAGACAATATCCCAGGATGCCTTCTAAATAGTATGAAACATGACCTATCAGGGCCTCTGGAATCACTATTTAACTGTAGCCTCCAAACAGACTTTGTGCCTAATGAATGGAGAAAGGCAATAGTCATCCCTCTGCACAACGGTGGGCCTTCTATAGACCCTAGAAACTACAGACCCATAAGTCTCACTAGTCTTATATGTAAAGCCATGGAAAGAATTATCATGGAGATGATCAATAATGATATAGTAAACCTCCAGACACTGTACCCAACCCAGTTTGGTTTTGTTAAGGGAAGATCATGCCTACTCAACCTGGTGGACTTATTGGAGAAGGTCACGAAAGCAATGGATGAGGGCAAAATCGTTCACACTGCCTACCTTGACCTGGCCAAGGCATTTGACACAATACCCTACTCGGGCATTATTGACAAAGTCAAGAGTTTAGGTACAAACCCGTATGTCACCCGGTGGATAACCAAGTGGCTCATAGACAGGACCCAGGAAGTTAGAATTGGGGAGTCCACCTCTACAAAGAGGCCAGTCACAAATGGAGTCCCTCAGGGATCAGTCCTTGGACCACTCCTTTTTGGCATTTACTTCTTAGAAGTTAAGGCCAATGTTAATGGTATCTGGCTGACTAAATTTGCAGATGATTGCAAATTAGGAGCTGTCATTGAATCTCACACTGACACAAATGTTCTCCAGGAGGGGCTGATACAGACAAATAACTGGTGTCAGAGGCATAGACTAAAGCTAAATGCCAAGAATGCATAATAATATTCTTTGGGAAGTCATTTATCCTTGGTAACTATCATATTGACAACACACCCCTTAGAGCTGACCCAGTAGTCAGGGACTTAGGGACACACATAGATAGTAATCTAGCATTTGATCATCACATGTCTACAGTGGTGAGAAAATCATTCTATGTCATACAACTTATAAACAAAGGTATGGTATCTAAGACCAAGGAAGTCATTGTTCCACTGTATTTGGCATTCATCAAACCTATCACTGAGTACAATGCATCCTTTGGTATGTACCTAACCAGGCATATCCAACAACTGGACCGTCCACAGAGGTTCCTCACTAAAAGAATAAAGGGCTTAAGTAATATGTCCTATGCAGACCACCTCAAGGCTCTATTCCTGTATTCTGTCTCTTACAGGCTTTTGAGGGGAGATCTATGCCTGGCATATATTGGCCATTGTCAGACCCTAATCTGATGGACCTCCTGCATATCCACAAAACAAACAGTAGCAGAATTACTCATTCTAAAGACTTAAACCTTGCATGTGATATAAATAGGACCTGCTGGAGAGATAGGTATGTATCCCAGAGACTACTCCGTCTAAGGAACAGGCTCCCCATCCATGTGAAGCAGAGTTCCTCCCTAACTAAATTCAAGTGCAATTTGGACAATTGGATGGGAAAATGGAAATTCATCCCTGGTTTGGCACCTATGTCTCTAATGCTAACAGGTAACCTGTAAATGGTTCATCTCTCAGCCCCATGCTTACACTTATCAAGGGTATCAGAACTTGTCAGACATTTGGTATGCATGGCTAGGCTTAAAAAGGCCCTTGTAGTTGTTAGCCTAGTAAACCCCTATGAACCTATGAACAGTCATTTTCAGGCAAAATGAGAGATTTAAGCTCTCCAGTGTTTCCTGGGATGGACTGACCTTGGGCTTCCTCTTCCAAATATGTTTCTGCTACACCTTCCATGAGGGGCATTGAGAGGGGAGAGAGCTGGGAGCAAAACAAATGTTTATCCTTTAATGAACAATGGCAATGGTTCCCAACTTTCACCTCCTATTCTTGGATGCCAGAGAAGGGAGAAAGCGATGGGTCATAGAGAGCTGGGAGCTTGATGGTTATAAGAATAGAAGGAAAAACTACCTTAAAAGGATGTGGGATAAGATGATGAATGTACTTTAAAAGAATGGGACAACAGAGAACTATATAGATGACTGAAGCTGAGGGGAATAGAATAAAGAAAAGAGAGAGAGGAATGATAAGCTTTGTGTGGGGCAAAAGATGCAGAGAGTGATATGTAGATGACAGTGAAGCCTACAGCATTAGAAGTCAGCTAGGATGTTAGTAAGCAGGCTAAGGAAGAAAAGGGATGGGGCATATAACTAAGATACGCAAAAAAGATAGAAACAGAATGGGGCTAACAAAAAATTATAGCCATATCTGCAGAATTTTACAACAGGTTGTAAACATTATGCAGGTCGAAAGAAGCCAAAACATATGAGAAGAATGTTAAGAGTGCAGGTAAATAGGACAAAAGGGAAAAAAAGAGGTATAGATGAGAGAGAGATGACAACTGACTGCCTGACATGAGGAAAAGTATCAGAAGACTTTTTGCAAACTGGGATGGAACCATTTACTAGGGATGCTCTGTTAGGTATATTATAATAGATGAAACATGGGGGATTCACCAGATTCTATGTACGCATCATTGGTAACAATGCTTTCCAAAATTATAACAGGTTGGCAACAATGTGCAAAATTACTTGCCTGTCAATCTGCTCAGTACAAATATGATAATAGCTACCAGGGAAGTTACATGCAGGCTGGCGAAAGTTTGGAGTCTACTATACAAAGAAATCATGTGCTTTTGTTAAAGACATAGATCAACTATGGATCACTGGAAGATGTTACTGAATTTTGTAAAGAAGGAAGTAGGAAACAAAAGCAGGAAAGAAGCAGGTTTCTGTCTTATATAAAAAACCCACACAGATTAGTGGAGTTATACTGAAACTAACGGAGAATTTCAGTAGAGGCCAGCACTGTTTTTTAAAGGGATAAAGGCAGTGCATGTCTTGCTAAAGGTGGTACATATGGATTATCTAGTTATATGGTTCAACACAAAGAGAAGAGCAAGACAAATATGTGCACTCTCCACTTTAGCCTTTAGAAATCCTAACACCCGTGCCCGAACTCCAGGGTTGGGGGTCATTGCTGAATTCTGGTTACTGAATGTGTGAAGTTTACGTATTCTCCTCTTGGCCCCATAGGGTTTCTTCTGTTACTTCAGTTCTCTTCTACCTCTCATAAACATGCTGGTTGCCTGGTTGCCTTTACCCTGGTTATATTGCCTTTACCCTTGCCTTGTGGTTTATGTCTATGATCCCTGATGCCTCTGATGTATACTGTACATGGTACTATGCTCTACCTAGGTTCACTGTGTTTGTTGTAAATACTGGAAATATGTGCTGACTCTGAAAACCAAATGTACATTTACTGTACTTGTTTACTCTACTAATGTGCTGTGATCAAATATCTGTACTATCAGCTTGTATTGTCTTTAATTGTTAGCCCTCTTTTTAAACTGTTAGCTCTACTACATGTTAACCTAAACTGTTCTTATCATTTATACTATTTAACCTTCTATTATTAATATTACTCTGTAACTTTTTGGAGCTTTTCTCCCCAGGACTCCACTGAAAATGGACACTAGCTGTCCAGATGGACTATCCTGGTAAACAAATGTTAAATAAATAAATATGTTGTGGGTGAAAAAAGAACTTGTGAAGGACGGCCACTTACCCAAATAGCAAATAAGTTAAAAAGGAAGGAAAGATAAATGTTACTTGTTTGTTGGTGACTGCATGATGGTTACTTGGAAAGTAGAGTTTAACCTACCAAATGTAACTGAGTTTTATGTCTTCAGAGAAGAATCTGGGTTGATTTTCCACCTCACAAAATCAGTCATTGTTATAGTATTAGGGAAATGTGAGGAGAATCAGATGCCTTTATCAGAGGGAAAAGATTTGGGAACTATTTGGGACTGAAAAAGCAAGAAGCCTGGAAGAATAACATGGATGGGTTGTGTGGACATTAAAAAAACATAATGTAAGTCCTTAGCCAATGGAGCATGCTGTGAGAATTTCTTTTGATAGTATCAGTAAAGATTATAATTCATCTACCAATCATCTGCTTGATTTTACAGACAGATAAACAGGCAAACGTTGTAGTAAAATGGAGAGGCCTGGAAAATGCTGTATCAAAGTTGTTATAAGGTAACTTGTGATTTGCAAAAGCCCCAGTGTAGGTGAAAGATTGTAGTATGTCAGTATTAGCTAGCAAGTAAGAAAGAACACTGAGGTAATAAAAAGACAAAAAGAAGGGCAGGAATGGTACACCAGAAGGGCAAATACAAAATGTCAGATGAATGAACAAACTACTGAAATCATCAGATATTTTGGTGAAATATAACTGGATCAGAGGGACATGTTTAAATAGTAGGGCTGATATGAATAACAGTTATGGTCAACAATATACAGAGTGAAAATAATAATAAGGTAACAGTGTCTGAGGAAGAGCATGTGAGATATCTGTTAGACGTAAGAACTGGTAAAGTCCTATACGGGAATAATATAAGAAAAAAGAGAAAAAGGAAAGTCAAAACATTACAGAGGCAAATTACTTACCATACAACGGATAATGAGTGGGAAGAAGGCTAGCAAGAGATCTGTAGGGCAGGAACCAAATGAAACAGTGACAAAGCTGTGTACAGTATAAGCAGAGGTATGCAGCAAGGAATTAGGAGGTGACATAAGCAAAGGGCAGTAGAAAGAATTCCATATAGTAAGGAAGTAGGTAAGAATAGCCATAGCTATTGCTATATTTTATCAGCAAATGAAATTTGTTCACAGGTAGAACCAAAACCTGCATGGTTAGAAAGGGAGGTAGTCAAGGCAGGAAAGAATTGTCAATATGAGAACAGAATTATGAGGAGAGTGAACATGTTCTGGAAATGCCTATTAGTCACAGAAGTCTGTGAAAATGTTAGAGACATAATGGAAAAGATGTCCAACCCATCACGGACCTTCCCTGTGACTGGGGGTTAGTTTGATGTTGTTCCTTCCAACCTTGGTGGTCTGAGGCTTATACATAAAAGTAAGGAAGTACTGCAGCTGGTATATGGAGTGAAAAGATGGTCAGGTGAGAATTAGAAAGGGATGAAAAAATAAGTAATCTAAATGAAGAGTGGTAACAGAAATGGAAAATAAAGTGGAGGCGGCAAAAAGTGATTTCCAAACCGTGTGTAAAAAAGAACAAGAGGTTCTAAAGAAAGAAGACACATGGAAGACTATGGTTGTCAGGAAGAGAAATGGGGGATTTTAGAGCCACATAGTTTAGGCTCATGAACACAACACAAGCTGAAAGCTATAATTCAAAGTGGAAAGACATGCTGATGAAGGAGGGGAGTTTCAATAAATAAGAAGAGAATGCGATTTTGGTTGCAGATCGTTAAGGAGAATAACAACCATACAAAATATATTCATAGAGTTGCAGAAAGTATTCTAAGAACTAAACCAAAACTGGAATGGAGAAAGGAGATTCTGTCGATAGGGATGACTGCAGTTAGGGATACAGAGAAAATCAGGAGTGGGCTGGAATTTACTGGTGAAAACTGCCAAAAGAACCAAGGTATTGGGAGCAAATAACTAGATAGGGAAAGGTAATAGAATGGGGAGATGCCAAGAAGAAATTTGGACTGCAGGCTAGAGACTGCCTTACCTGTTATGGACTGATAGAATATAGGCAAAGAGAAAAGGATAGAGGAATCATAAGTGAAATACCTGCACTGAAGGAATTTTTAGATGAATCTAGAACAGAAGCTATTATTAAAAAGGGATATGGCATATAAAATATTGCATGATAACTATAGGAATCAATCAGTGGATGTTTGAAAAACTGGGAAGAGAGATTGGATGAGCAATTCACAAGGAAGCAATGGGAGATCATATGTATGGCTCCCAAATATACAACTATGTCTGCAAGATTTAGGATTTTTGCTTGGAAGGGTTTTCACAGGTATTTTATACCCAAAGTAGACTCCAAAGAATATTGGAGGTGCGATGTGGAAAAAAGATGTAACTGGGAATATATGTTTTGGAAATGTAATGAGTTGGCAGACTTTAAAAATCCCACAGGGTACTCTGTCAGAAATATTGGGTGAGCAAGTGGGTGTAACTACGGAAATTATTATTTTTTGAGCTGGGATACAGAATCTGAATTGCCTAGACATGATAAGGCCTTAAGTTTAATTCTGGTGGTTGCCAAAAAAGCAATTACTAGAAAATGGAAATTAAAGTCTAAATAAACTGTACATGAAATAGTGAGTATTATAACAGAGATAAAAAAACCTGAAGTGGATCTTCAAAAAAGGGTAGGAGCAAACTACATACAGAAAATGGAAATTGTAGGAACAATACATGTAAAATAATGTTTTGGAAGAGGAGTGACGTTTAAAGAAAGACAGTAATTGACCCATTTATGTAATTTTGGATTGATGGTAATTGTATTAAAGCATTTATATGATGTATAGTGTTTGTAACTGCGAACATGTTAACATGATTTGTTTTCTTATATATAAATGAATGTTTGCCTATGTCTTAAATGATAATTCATTAAAGATGTTGAAAAAGAAAAGTGGGGTGGCTTCAATAAGGAAAGGGAGAAGCACTGAATGAACAAATAACTTTATTAGAGTATGAGTCATGACAGTTATGGAATGAGTTTGTAAAGAAAAAAAGAGTCAGTATGGTCTGTGGAGAAATGATATCAGGTGATGCAGTCCTTGGAAAATTCTAGTTTAATGCAGCCCTGGATATAAATATTTTTAAAAAAAGTTTTGCTTTTAGGTTTCTCTGTGACTGTTTTTCTTCTTTGTGGTTTTCCAGTGTGTCCTTAAGTAGCAGTTCAACACTGCATAGAAAATAAAGATTATGCTCCTCTGGGCCAATACCTAATGGCAGCATTGGTAACTGTAAAGGCCAAACATTCATCTGTTAAATAAGTGTTTGTCCACTTTAGCAGTTGTAGAAAATGTTTGCTATGAGGAAATTATATATTTTTTATTTTATTCATTTAACTGTGTAATCACTCTGGGCACAAGTCTCCCTTTTCAGGGGTGACCTGAGAGAAGTGTTGGGTTAACTGATTTGCTCAGAGTTGCACAGTACACAAACAGAGGCTGAGGGAATCGAACACTGGACTACAGGAAGCAGTATATTAACAGCTCTTATCGTTAATATTTTGCAGTAACTGCTAGACCTCAGTATAATAGTCTTATTTTCATTATGTAAAAGCTACTTGTTTGCCATATTCTAGTTAGTCATTTTGAACATCTTTTTGATTTTTGCTTAACACACCATGATGTCCATTACAAATATTATTTTTTTATTTATTGACATTTGTTAACCGGGTTAGTCCAGCTGGGTTAGAAACCCATTTTTAGTGAAGACCCGAGGAGAAAAGCTCCAGTTATATTTAATATACATGTTAACAGAGAATACAAGATACATTTAGTTACATTCATTGTACGTTTTACAGAGACAAACAATTTATAGTTGGTTACATTCATTTAACATTTTGCAGAAAAAAGATTCCCATTTAGTCTACAGTATGAGAAAGTTGTGTAGTAATGGTAAAACAAGGTCCAGATACATCTAGAAATCTTCTAGCCATATCTAAAGATAAAGCCAAAAGAGGGGTAAGATATATATATATATATATATATATATATAATAGAAATAGTAGAGAAGGGATTAAGAGTAGGATAGTATACCAGCATGAGGCCTAGTATATGTAAAAAAATATTTAGAGAGGAATAATACCACGTGATTAGAAAGTGTATTTGTTTTATGATCGAGAGATTTGGTAGGCTGTTTTTAGGTAGAATGGGTGAGAGTTAAGAACTTTGAAAGTGGGGGTTAGGAGAGGTTATGACAGGGACAGGTTTTGGAGTTGAGCAGATGCTGTTTAAGTTCCTTTTTAAAGTGAGATGGGTGTATAATGGTACATAGGTCTAAGGGTAGTTTGTTCCAGGACTGGGCAACTGAGCATTTGTATAGTAATTTGCCCACATGTTTCTTTGGTGGATGGATTGCTAGTAGTTGCTGGTTTGAAGTGTGCAGGCACTGACATAGGGAGTAGGTGGATACAAGGGTAGAGAGAGCTGGACAGGAATACGGTTTATATAGTATAGAGTGTTTTGTTGTTTGTCTTTTTGGCTTTTCCCGGTTAGGGGTTGCCACAGGGGAACTCCGGTCCGCTAATGATTGGCAGTAGATTTTTTTTATGGTGCCGAGTTGCAAGCCTGACTCCCAACCTTCAGCGAAGGCATGCCCATTCACGCATGTCTTTCAGAGGCCACTTGATCGCGGGGAGGACATGCAGACTCCACACAGAAGGCACTCCAGCTGAGAATCAAACAGGAGAACCTCTTGCTGTGAGGCAACAACGCTACCGCTGTAGTGTACAATTTGGAATTGTGATGTTAACAGTAGCTGTGGGAATTCAAGCCATTGCAGGGAGTATAGGGCAAGGCAGTGATGTGAGGTGTAGTGAGAGTTGGTAATGAATCTAGCAATTTTATGACATGTTTGTTGGAGTTTAGTCAAGGTAGTGTGCTGGATAAAGGTTAGTACTGGGGCAGCATAGAGAAGTGAGGGTAGGTGGAATGCCTGAGCTAGGGTGAGTCTAGCATTTGGAGTTAGACATTTTTTATTACGATATAGCAATCCTAGTTTCTGGTTTGTTTTTTTAATATATTGGAGAAGGTGTAGGTTAAATTTGAGATCATCGTCTATTATGACACCTAAGAGTTTAGTTTGAGGTTCAGGCCGAATGCGTGTATTGTTGGAGGAAGTGATAGTAAAAGTGGATTTATGGTGGGAAAGAGAGCGGGGGAGAAAAAGCAAGAGCTTAGTCTTTTTGGGGTTGAGGATGAGTTGATTATCTGACAACCTTTTTTCAGTGGTAAGAAAGGTGTGTTGAGCGAGGAAAAGTAGTTCTGAGATGTTTGTGATTGAGATGCGTGTTGAGTCATCTGCATATTGGATGAGGGAAGAGTTTTTGCAAGATGTGTAGAGCTCATTTGTGAAAACATTAAACAGTAGGGGACCCAAGATGGAGCCCTGAGGGACTCCAGTAGGGACTGAAATATAGGGAGAGTAGGAAGATAGCCATCTCACAGATTGTTCTCTACAAGAGAGGTAGCTGGAGAACCAGGTAAGGGAGGTAGCAGATAGATTAAGGTTTGCAAGCTTGGTTAGGAGGATGGAGTGTGATACTGTGTCAAAGGCTTTGGAAAGGTCAAGGAAGAGACAGGATATGAGTAGATTGTTGTCACAAGTCTCTGCGATAGTGTGTGTGAAAGAAAGAAGGGCAGTAGATGTACTATGGTTGAGGCGGAAACCATGTTGTGTGGGAGTGAGAAGGTTTTGCTGGAGGAGGTATTTCAGAAGTTGTGAGTGAATACATTTTTCTAGTATCTTAGAGAGGGGTGATAGGATGACAATAGGACGATAGTTAGATGGGTCAGTAGAATTACCACCTTTATGGAGGGGGATAGTGAAGAAAGATTTCCATATTGATGGAACTGTAGTTTCCTGGATGGATCTATTGATGAGAATTGATACAGGATAGGCTATAGAGTCAGCAGCAAGTTTGAGGAAAGATGGGGGGAGATTACATTTATATTTATATCTATGTAGATATTTATCTGTAAATCTCCCTCCATATATAATTTAATCATTGTTGACCTGTTTAATCCCAGTAGCCTGTTTTCAGAGGAGGTTTGAGATTGTATTTATACTCTGTGGGTAATTTGACTATGACACCAGGGAAATATGAAAAAATAGTGGGAAAATAATATATGGTAGAAATATGGAAGATGAAGTGAAAAATGCACAACAAAAGAAAGAAACAAAAATTAAGAAAGTCTATTAAATGCTGAACTTTTTAGAGGCTAATTTATGGAAAATTATTAGTGAAAGGTCAGATAAGGTATGGAAGTCATCATGAAAGTTTATATGATAATGTTTTATGTAAAAAAGGTGCAGAAATCTTAGGAACATATCTTTTTACAGTGTGACTATTTGAAAATGTCAGGACCCACTACAGCAAGTCCTGAAATATGGGGACTGAATAGCTGAAAAAAAAACAGACTTGCATACATAAAGTCTAAGATGGCTGCTTCAAAACATTGTGTTTTCTTTGAGAAGTGGTGGTCTCAGGGTTGGCATATATAAGTTCAGGGGGTGTGGGGGTGCATAATCTTTCTTCTCCTGCATTTTCACATTTTCAGTCTTTTTTTTTCATTGTGTTGGAACTTGGTGTTACAAGTGATGACATTTCATTAGGGAGGAGCTATGGCAGTGTGAATGACTGTGGAGGGAAGAGCTATGGCAGTGTGAATGACTGTGGAGGGAGGAGCTATGGCAGTGTGAATGACTGTGGAGGGAGGAGCTATGGCAGTGTGAATGACTGTGGAGGGAAAGGAAACATAAAGATGAAAGACCCGGGTGGGGGCTTTCTAAACCTAGCCAAGTTTTCCCAAAAGAATAATGATGTCCTGTACCCAAACAGGACAGTGAGGGCCAAGCATTTATAAACTACCTCTGTCCATAAAGGACATGGGTGCCAGGCCCAGTGTAAATGTCCTATTCCTCATCCACTGCCCTAGGTTACACTTAAACTGGGTAACAGACAAACTTGGCTTCATATGGATGGGAACCTTTTGTTTAAGTCACGGACAAAATTCAGGTCCCTAGACACTATATTTGTGGTACTCTTTGACTTATGAATATGAAGGATATTCATAAGTGTGGAGTTAAAAAGTATTGCTGAATATACCACAGTGTGGTTATTATAAAGCATTAGAAGTCTTATGTACAAATTGTGCTAAAGAAGTGAATGCATTGTTTAGAAGTTATGCATACGGAGGTGTGAGTTTTCTTTTGTTTCATAAAAATAGAGTAAGTAATAGAGAAAGAATAATGGGTACAGGAAGTGGTGGGCAAAGGATATGTTGACTAGGGAAATGAAATTAGATGAAACAATAATAATTATAATAGCAATGGAAACATTTATGTATTTTGTATGTAAGGCTGGACAAAATACATTGTGTATTTTCTTGCTTACAGTTGTGATTTTTAAGTGTTTTTAATTAGTGTTTTTTTTTTCAAAAAGACTAGAACCAAACAGATAGAAACACAAAGGGCCCAAATACAAATAGGTACTCCCCCAGGCTCAGATAACCTAGCCCCTTGGTTCATTCACCTTTGTAAGGACTTCACGTCCCACCCTCTCACTCACATATGCAACCTTTGCTTAACTAATAAGGTTATGCTTCAGATATCAAGAACTGCAGTAGTCACTTTTTTCCAAACCTACCCAAGCCAACTATTGCTTCTTAATGCTGTTCTATCTCAATACTTCCCACTTTAGGTAAAATAATAGAAAAAAAAAAAAACATCTGCATCCAAATTACTGCTGATTTACATCAACACCATTTTCTATCCAGGAAGAAGCATGGATTCTGGTCAGCACACAGCACCATAACAGCTTTCTTTTCCCTCAAAGGAGACATCCTATCCAATATGACAAAGCAACCTGACAGGAGTTGTCTTTACTGACCTCGCAAAAGCCTTTGATATAATTCATCACTTACTATATGACAGATTTACTGAAGCAGGCATTACTGATGATGCAAAACCCTAGGCACCGCCACCTCTGATACATTTCCTCTTATGAAAGTCCTCAGGGTTTCACTTTAGCCCCTCTGATATCTCCATATTTAATAGCAAACTCCAATCTGATCACCCTCAGATGCCTCTAATTCTTTATGCAGATGACATAGTTATCTACAGATCAAACAAATCCCATTGTGTACTACAAACTCAGCTCTAAGATGGCCTCCAAACCCTCAACCAGTGGCTAATAGGCCAAAAACGTATATTCAGTCCCTCAAAAACAAAAGCAATAGTATTTGGAATCAATTAAAAAACAGCCAACACACTCAGCTTCCTTAATATTAAAGATGTTAACAATATCACCATAGAATGTACCACACACTTCAAATATCTTGGCATTTGGCTAGACCAATGTCTTAACTTTCAGCTACATCTTTAAGACACACACAAAAAGATTAACAGCCTACTGTTCTGGGCAAACAAGCTATCATATCTTCTGTGCAAGCCAGCCACAGACAAAGGAATATTTTTATCTCATCTCAAATATGGACTACCCCTGACAGCTGGAGCCTCAAAGAAAAATGTCACCACCTTGCAAACCATCTCCAATAAAATCTGCTGGTTCATTACTAACTCCCCATTTATAAACACCACTGCATAACTCTTTCCAGAGCTAAATGGCTCCCAGTACATTTGAGAGCCAACCTGCTACCTGGATCATTAATTCACAAAGCCCCTTCTTTGGAGACTTCTTCCCCTCTCACTCAAACTTTTCACTACCCCCCCCATATAATCTCAGGGGTAACTCTCAATCTCAACCCACCCTACTAACTCCAAAAACTAAACTTCATTGCATTGACCGTACATTCTCCATCCCAGCACCTTAACTACAGGACCCCATTCCACTTCTCAATCAGAGACGTCCAAAGGCAACCAGACTTCAGACAACAGGTCAGGGAACACCTCTTCATTCAAAGTGCAGCTGCACTCACAGAGTTCGTATTACATTGTCTTTTTTTAATCCATGTTTTGACTTTATAAGCTGCTTCTTGAACTAAATACTGGAGCATAGTTTTGCATCTGTAAATATGTATATGTTTTGTAGCATATCCTTGTATCTGTAAATACATTTTGTTCATTTCTTATGTGATCATATTCACCTGAGCTGTGTAAATGCTCCATTGAGCACTACCCCAGTAAAACAAATATAAATAAGCCAAATAAAAATAGATTTTTGTCAGAGCGAAGTGCTGTATAGGTTCTTTTGGTCTTGCCTTAATGGAGGAAAATGCTCTGGTTGTGCTACATGGGAACTAAGGAAATACTACATTTCAGACTATTGAATCACAGCATGGTGGCCTGACAAAAGCTGATCTTATGAAGCTAATAAATGTTGCAATCAAAAGCCAATATTTATGAAAATCTGTGGGTTAGTATATTGGAAAATGTTGTGGTAGAAATCCTTAAGAGGCAGAGAAAGTGGATATATAAAGTACTAGAGTTCCTAAAGGTAGAGACAGATCCAGCACCAGAAAAAAAGAAATGTGCTGTACTTTATGTTTACAGGTACAGTGATACAAATACCTGATAGCTATTTCTTTTGGACTGAAGTAATTCAGCCTGTGGGAATTGATATGCTGAAGGTATATGCTGTTATGCATGTACCTAATGAAAATTGCTATTTTGTCTGAGACGAGGAAAATCTGCAAAGAGTTGTAACAATATTTTTTCTCCAAGCACTTACTTGTTGTTTATTCTTGCAAGATATGGGTTTGCTTTTGAAAGAATATTACTAAATCGCTGAGCAGATTTCTTGGGAATCTGGATTAGAGTCTGGGAAAGGTTTGCAATGCTATATGAAGAAAAAAGAAATAAAATTAAGTGGATGGATTGTCTGCTTTACTGGACAATTGAAGGGTTGTTACTTTTATGGAGAGCCTTAACAGCTTATAAATAAATGTCAAGAGACACTGAAATGTAAGAAATATGGGAAATGGGGCAAGCAGAACATAACTGCTCATAATGATCCTTGTGTTCACGTGGATTTCCTTCGGGTACTCCAGTTTCCTCCCACATTCTAAAGACATGCTTCTGGAGCATTTCTCCCCGGGCCTCCACTGAAAACAGGCTCTGTGGAATCTAGTCAGACTTTCCCGGTCAACAAATGTTAAATAAATAAATAAAAAAATAAAATAAAAATAAAACTGCAGTATGGCATACTTAGGATGTCAATCTGTAGACTATTAGTGGCGGGATTATAATGCAAATATAATAAAAAAAGGAGTACAGCTTGTTAATGCACACAGAGAGAGATGCAGGGATTCATAAAAACTGAAGTTATAGTGGAAGAGTTAAAATGAATTAGAAAGGTGAAAGTGAAAACTGAAAATATTTAATGTGACAGATCAAAAGGATTCAACAGATTCAGAAACTTATGCTGATGCTGAAAGTACTGATCCTGTAGCACACAGCAAGTAAGAATAAAAGAAAGTGTCGAAACAAAGCAGAATTATAAACAGGTAACATCTGAGAGTTGCATTAACATTTGTCATTGAATGTAAACAGTGTGAAATCTAGGGTCAGGTGCTTTATAGTAGTGCAGTAGTTAGGCAGACAGCAAGCAGACATTACAACATTAAAGTTATTAGCTGTATCCTTGATTAGAAAGCAGAAAACTGAAATTATATATAGGAATAAAATATTTTGACATTTGGGAAAGTGGCAAATTTTTATTTTGTCTTCAGCATTGCTTGCTGAATGACAAAATAGTATAGCTGTGATGGGCGATATGTTGTGACTTTGGTAGGACTCTGAAATGTCTGGTGTATATTTTTCTACAACTAAAATAGTCCAAGTAGGGATGTAGAGGGCCTGGATCTCTTGTATCTCCACAGATTAAATAGTCGCACAAATACTAGTACCAGGCATCTAAAGTTTCATTAGGAAATAAATAAAACACTGTGGTGAGATAGGTTCATTACACAGCATCTTCCCAACATCTCGAATAGACTCCCTCAGCAAATCAAGCAGTGTGATATATTCTCTTCCTTCAAATGGGAACTGGATGTTGGGACGAATATTCACAAATTTAACCCTGACTTGACTGGCCCAGCCCTCTTGGAAAAAGGAGGTACATTCTAAGGGGGGGTATTGGTAAGATGTACATGGTTGCAAGATCTATTTGAACAAATAAGACCATCCCTGGGATCCAAAAATAATCCTTTGTGTGAGACTAAACTACATTGGCACAAATTTGCAGCTTACATAACACAAGTTTAGCCACGAGGAAGACCTCATTATAGGCTAATTTGCATATCTCTGAATCAGATGTAATTATCGCCACTGCTAAACAGCACTTTTAACAATAATTATCACTAGTGGCTCTTCCACACACATGCAGACATTCTTGGCCACACACACACACACACACACACACACACACACACACACACACACACACACACACACACACACACACACACACGAAACCCTTCCTCCCTCTCAATCACACTCAGATTCACTCACGTATATTATTAATCTTCTGTAACTAACCCCTCTACTGCAACCTCCCAGGGAGGGGGGAGAAGAGAGAGAGACACACAATCATCAAAGACTACTCATACCCCTTACTTGTTATGCAGTCTTTCTCTTGACTATAATGGAAGAATGCAGCATTCTAGCCAATTTTATTAACATGGCTAATAGTGCTAATTTACACAGATGAGTGATTCTATGAATCAGTCAGATATGTAAATCCCTTCCATAGCTGCAACTGGCTCTTTTAGCACCTGGTGTCCATTTCCAGTATAGAAATCCATCCCCTCAGCTATTCAAGTGAAGAGCAAAAAAAGGACTTTGGCTTACACTGTAGCAGGCTGACTGGTATATTTGTTCCCACAGCAGACCTATGCCCCCCTCAGCTCTTTAAGTAAAGAGAAAAAACAAGAAAGAAAGAAAAACAATGGCAAAATAATGAAGAACGTGTATATCTGCACTTTGCAACCACTTCCCCTAACACTTTGCACCTGGGGCAACTGCCCCCTTCATCCCACCTTTGCTAAGCGACTGCTGTCTTCCCCATAGGCATTTTTTTGGGAGAGAACATGGCAAATTAGAATTAGCCCCCCCCCCCCCCCAATGCCTTATTAGGATTTAGCATGGCAGTAGAAACAGCCTATCATGGGGACTCTACTGACATCATTGCAGTGGGCCTGTCTCTGAATCAGAAGGGGTGGGGGCAGTGAGTGGTTGGCTGATTATTTTAATGCTTACCACTCACAGTAGCCCTTTCTGAATCTCAGGCATTTTTTTTTGATCCTAACAGATGTTTTATGGTTAGAAGACTTTCAGCTGTGCTCTTAATAAGGTAAGATCTGAGAGGCAGAATGAAAGTGTTACGATATAAAACTTAGACAAAAATTCTATTTATGGACAACTAAACATTCATTATTGAGATTATAGCCAGGATTCAGGGAGATTATCTACGCCCATTTTAAATGGCCAATACACATTCAAGCAATCACAAACAAGCCCCTCCAACGCTTGCTCACATTCATGAAAATGTGCATGCACACACAGACGCACACACACACCCACACACCCTCATGTAACTCCCGTAGTGTGATCACCCAGACAGACAGACAGACACAGACACACAGTGTTCCAGTGTGTTTATGTTTTCTTTAGGATAGGAATGACTTATAACATTGAATTATACAGCCACTCTTGTGTTCTCTCCTTCTCATTCCATGAATTACAGCAACTATTGTCCAAACATTTCAACTATATCCGCAGGAAAACTCCAGGAAAACAAAAGACCATATAGTAAAATGCAAAAATGTATTCTAGCGCCTCGGTGTAACTACCTTCAAGGAATAACACAAGTACAAAAAACACACCCTTCTTATACATCCACAAATTATATTCAGTTAATTAAGCAATTAATCAATTTACTTACTATTATTAATTTGAAGCAAACACTTCCAATTCAGCTCATTATTTAAGCCTATAAGTACCAACGTTTTATATTTTAAAATGTATATGCTTTCCTTATACATCAGTTTTTGTTTTAATACATTTTTCTCAATACACTCACCCTTTTCTAAAATGGTGCCATGTAACAAACTTTCGTCACTATTATGATACTTTTTAAAATGTGAGAATATTATTTTCTCTTCCCTTTGATTTTTTACATCCCTCAAATGTTCCATAAATCTAGTCCTGAATTTTCTCTGTTTCCCCTATGTAATATAGTTCACAAGGGCATTTCAGTGCATATATCACCCCTTTACTTTCACATGTATATGTCCCTTCATTAATTTTGTTCACTGTATTAATAACATGTGAACACATGCTACATTTATTACACTAGGGGGTGTGGGGGCCAAAGCCCCTCACCTAGTTTCCTTTAAAATCTGTACTTTAAAACAAAAAGTACAGATTTTAAATGAAAATAGGTGGGGGCTTTGCCCCCCCAATGTGGGGGGCTGCACCCCCCAACTATATATACCAACTCCAGGGTCGCACGACATTAGGGAGGGGGACAAATCCCTGTTATTTACCTTGAATACTGGTGTTTGAGCAAATGAAATTTCGATCAAATGGGTTTAGGTCAAATGGTCTTTCAATCAAATGAAGTAGACCCAAAATAATGTCTCGATTAATCTCGCTCTCACTTCCATGTATACACACGCACACACACAAACACACACCCACACACACACACACACGCACACACACAAACACACACCCACACTTTTTTTAAACATTCTGCATTTATTTTAATTTTATGCTTCCTAAACAGCAAGTACAAAACAATATTGACCGTTACCCTTCCTTATTGCCTGGGCTTCAAGGCACCTTAATATTCTCCTGTAAAGTGTCAGACTTGTTTTTCAGTGGGCATTACCTATACATTAACATCCTGCTGGAAAACATTCATTTTTCAATCAGGGTGTGGATGTATGGGTCGCCAAGTCTCTAAGATCCCATATCGCAGCTCAAAAGAATAATTTCCTTAGTTACAACCATTTGTTCACCCATTATTTTTGTCAAGGTAGTCTATATAGAATTTTTAAAACCTTCCAATTCATTCCATTCTCAAAATGTTCACAATTACTTCTCTCTTCCCCATCACATCTCTAGCATTTGCTAGTTACCTGGGAAAAAGTTCTGTGAAGTCTATTTGATGTATAAATATACCATCAGAAGCACTTTGATGTAAAAATCCTAAACCATCTGGGTTTTTTGCATACTTGGATACCTTACAAATTTCTTTGATTTTTTGCTTTGTATACAGCCTTTCTGTTTTCATTTCCCATTGTTTTCTAAACTGCTTTAGTTGAGTTATACAGTTGTCATGCAATATTTCTTATGCCCTACTAATTAACTCTTTTTAACATCTTCTGTTTTAGGTGCAACTAAAATCTCAGAGTGGGAATTTCACTTAGAACTCCCCTAGCCCTTTCTCTGTCTATTCTCACTTATCAATCTCTGACAGGAAAGGCACTCTCTAACCTAAAGTCTAAACTTCTGCTTAGAATCACACCACTCTATGACATTTCTTTCTTGTGTTATTTGGTCCCAATACATTGGTTCCATTGCTAACTTCTTCTGTAAATTCTAGCCTCCCCAGTTTATTTTCTTCATTGTGTGAGTGACATAGCATGTAGCACACTGTCCTTTGGTGCTGAAGACCAGATAGCTGTGGGTTCTATTCTCGCTTCAGGTGACTGGATTGCTGACACTGCTCTCCAGCATTAGGGGGTAATGCATTCCTAACTGTGTCGTCCTTTGGAAGAGATGTTAAACTTAGGTCCCATCTGCTGAAGTTGGTGCTAGCTCAGGTAAATGTAAAAGATGCCATGGCACCCATCGAAAAGACAATAAAAAATATATACAAGACTAGAGTAAGGTGCGATACTAAACAAATGTATAAATGTAAAACAAAAACAAAGTACCGAACCAACAATGCTGGGCTAAAACAGAATTTAATAACACAACAAGAATAAAAGTGCTTTTGCGATTACCACATTGCTTCCTCAGACTGTTCGATGAATGAAACACATTTGAATTTAAACAAAATTCAACCAAGCAAATGTTAAAGACAATACACATCAATCAAAACTGAAAGGTATATACATGAATAAAAAGTAAAAAAATATGTACACATCAATTAAGGTATAATGTCATTAAAAAATACAAACTGTTAAATAAAAAGCAGTAAGTCAATGTTTGAGTGAATGTGCCTTTAAAAAAGGTTTGAGACTAGATGCACCATTCAAGCCTGGAGGTTTATCTGTGTTCAAGAGTAGAATCCATTCCTGTTCAGCTGCTTCTGTTCTGTTAACTTAATGGATTCTACTCTTGAATGCAGATAAACTCTCATCCTCCACATCAGAGAATCATGGACAAAGGACCTTAAAATCAGGGACATTCAGGGACACCTAATTAACACAAGATATGCATATTTAAATAAGTGCATTAATGGGCTTGCCCATACATTCCATTAAACAAAGACAGGGCATCATTTTTAGTTGAAAAATAGGGACAGATTTTAAATATTATAATTATAAATATTTAAACTTAGAAAGTTGCTAGAATAAAAGGTCTTGCCTTACCATGCATTTTCTTATCTAAAACCCAAATGCCTGTCATTATTTAGTGAATTCAGTCACTGATTTATCACAAAAATCATAAAACCATAAATTTAATAAGGAACAGACTAAACATATGAGGCAAAAATCTGGACATTCTGCGAAAATCTGGACAGTTGAGACGTATGCATTAAAGAGTTGCTACTGGACATTCATAGCTCATTTGCCTTTCTGTTCTGTTCACCCACTGATTTTTTTTTTAACTTCAAATCTGCTCCTTTGGTGAAATGTCCACTTGTGTGTAACTGAAATGGGATCCACTCTGATTATTTAATATTTTGCTTCCATTGCAGCACAGATATATTTTTTATTTCTGCCACTGCTCTATCTACATGCCCCTATCTTCTGCAGTTCTGTGGACGTGTTATACCCTTGCCTTGCACAGAACCTGCATTTCTGAACTTACAAGTTTATTTACTTACCTGTAATAAAGTAGTGCTGGAGAAAATAAAAATTAAAATAAAATTCTTGATCGCATTTGGTTATATTCATGACTCATAACACACTGGTAAACTCGGCTCAAACATCCTGGGAACAATTCATCACTCCACCCTGCTGGAAACTGCCAAATTTCACTAAAATTTGGATCCACAGCCACAACTCAGTCCAGTTGTACACCCTCACTTGTTTCAGCCTCCCCCTCAAGCGACAACGATGATTTCACTTGACTAAGCATCCAAGTTGACCTCTCGGCTCCAGCTTCAACAGCCATTCATTTACCATTTCAAATTCCATGCTGATCTGATATATGGACTGAGCGGACCTAATTGAGCACTTCAGTCATACCAGGTCCACTTCCGCCACTTCTGCACAACACAGGAAATGAAGCAGGTTAGCTGCATGCAAAACAGGGGCAGTAAAGCAATGCTCTGATTGGCTGAGACATCTAAAGCCAGAGCAGAGCTTGTCTTACTGTAAATCTTGGGTGTACTAGCACCCAAATTGGGGACTCGGGAGAGTAAGCTTATTTAAGTTTAAAAGCGGGTGTTCCTGGTTTAATTCGGGATCATGGAGAGCTATGCTGTCCTCAACCTTTACTCTGGCTAGGATGTGGTGCCTGACTGATTCAGCCATCTTGAGTGTTCAGTTAATACTATGGTGGAAATGACTGCTTTATACAATTACCATACTAATAAATATTTTCTGGCATACACAAACAAAATCCTTTCTTTACA
Source organism: Protopterus annectens (assembly GCF_019279795.1). Lineage (NCBI taxonomy): Eukaryota > Metazoa > Chordata > Ceratodontiformes > Protopteridae > Protopterus > Protopterus annectens. The sequence continues at coordinate 503,236,018 of NC_056729.1, forward strand.
AAAACTGTCTGCGTAAACTTCAGCTACTAAGATAATGCAATATTGTAAATTAAATTATGTGGCAATGCAAAATGTATTTTCTTGCTCGTGTATAAAGACGTACTTTTTATAAATGGAAAAAATAGTTGTAAGTGTACTATGCAGATGAATATCTAATTTACAACATATGCATATTTACATAAATTTCTTTACTCATATATATACATTTGTATTTATGCAGACACTTCTGTGTGCAGATATGTCTATGCTTTCTTTTTCAATGTTATAATACTATAGATACATATTTGCAGTTGCACATATTTCCTCTAGCAAATACCTTCAGTTATGCAACCTTTTTATGATTTATTTTTAAACCTATGTTTAATGAGACAAAAATATTTACTGTAGAACTTTGATTTTCTTGCCGTTATTTGGTCAACCCACTTAGTTAGCTGGTTTGGCCTACATTTCTGTAGGTCATCACACCTGTGACAGCACTGGTGGCCAGTGCAGGTGATGTCTGTCAAGGATGACAAGTGCTCACCCAGCTTCTGCCTGATGTCTAGTTTTTCCATGCCTGGATCTTATCCAGGAATGAATTTCTCAGAATGTAGAGCATACTTTTGGTCTCCTTGTCGACCAGTCCAGTGTGTGGCCTTCTGCCTTCACAGATGCTGCCATCATTCAAAGTGCCAGTACCAGAATGAACAAAGTATGAGCAGGACTGTGGTTCATAGGTTTAGAACTGCTCTGTCTGGGATGTGACATCACCCTGACCAATTCCAGTTAACCAGCAGGGGCATCAGACCAGGTACTGTTATTATTGACAAATATGATTTTACAAAAAATGCTTTGTCACTTACATATTTTTTAAAGGAGCACATTCACATTATATTTATATGGTGAATAAAAGCCATTAATGAAATCATCATTTTTTTAATCTTACTTACAATTGCTATTGCTGCTGTGCATTACATTTGCTACTTTTTTTGTAGTATTACACCTGAATATCATTTATACATGCTTCATGGAGTATAGCAGCAGTACTCATTTTTTTTGGGGGGGGATGCTTTTTACAGAACTAAATATTCCTGTGTTTGCAAGCACAATTTCTTAGTAAATGACGAGCGCTGCTTTGAGGTGATAAGGTGTGCCAGATAATATCAGATGGCCAGGAATTATACTTCATGGTTGTGCAAGCTCACATGCATATGACTCCATTTTGCCATTTCTAAACATGGTTAGCTTTGAGCATAACTGAGGCTGTCTGTGCATACCTGTGGCATGCTGGGATTACTGAAGAGTGCTGTAGACTCTGTCACTTTCTCCAGTACATTCACGTGGATCTAAGGCTGTGTTCATGAGTAACTGAGACTCAGTTCTCTGCATAAATTGCCATACACATAAATAAATGTAAAAGGACCTAATCTGTTTACAATAAATGTAAATGACCATGACAATAAATAAGTTTAACACTACTCTTCAATCATGTAAAGAAACCACTGCCGGTGAACCAGAGCACAAAGCCATGCAGTATAACACCAAATATTTATTACAAATGCATACATAAATGACAATAAAATAAAAGCAGACTGATTTCCACAGAGTGGAAGCTATGTAATTTATTTTGAAGGTGAAACTTTTAAACAAGTTAAGAGTGTTGGTATCTATCATATTTAGGAAACCCACTTTTAGCAATGGGTGCTTTTGCATTTTATGAGTTCACACCCCTTTTCTATCATGGGTTAGCTTTTACATTTAACTTGCATGATATCTGGAGTTACTGAAAGATGAGATGGATAAATTGGTGAAAATAAACCTTTATCCGTAGGAGTTACCCCGTGAGACTAATCAATGAAGTAAAAAAGAGATTAAGGGCGACAGACTAGGGAAATATACCCCTTTATGGCATATTGGTTTAAGAAAAATGAAATAATAAAGAATAATGACACAAAAATGAAGAGAAATAAATTTGAAGTGGCTTTAGTGGTTCCATATATTATAACACTGCTGTCAGAAGTAATATCAAGGGTAACTGGGCTATATTTAAAGCCAATGAGGTTACACATAGTATTGCAGGGGATGTTCCCTATTTTCTGAATAAAACAAGAGCCAATATAAAACAAATATTAGAAAAGAATGAATTGGTAGACATGCTGTAGGTGGATTGGACACTCTAAAATTGGCCCTAGGTGTGAGTGTGTGCGTGCCTTCTGTGGAAGGTTGGGTGCCGGCTGGCAACTCAACACAGTAAAACTCCACTGCCAATCATGAGTGGACAGGTGATCCATTGTGGCGACCCTTAACCGGGAAAAGCCGAAAGAAGAAGAAGAAGGTAGATAAGGATGGAGATTCATTCCCTGTGGGGATACGCAAATGTGGCGCTTGTAAACAATGCACAAACATCTTGGTAGGTGATAGAATTAACTTAAACAATCTTAAGGGTGATGTATTGATTCCAGTAAAAGGGAATAGTAATAGTAAAGGTTTAGTGTGTATATTATAAAACAATTTGTTCTAATTGTTCAAGTTTTTATATTGGAGAAACAGAGAACATAGGAAAAAAGGATTTATGACCATAATTATGACATACAGAAGGAATATTTAAATAATACCCTATATAAACATTCTGTGGTATGTTCCAATTTTAGATTGTTCAAATTTGCTATTTTAGAAAAGGTTAAATTAGATCCAATGGGTTGAGTGTGGGAAAATAGATTAGAATATAGGGAGTTGTATTGGCAGTTGAAATTAATGGCACTACCTCCATGGTATTAATGAAAATCTATCAGTTTTACCTGTGTTAAAAATGTGAACAGCAAAACTGTAATAAGCTCTTCACTATATAGTAGAAGTATAGGTTATTTTGTATGCAATGTTTGTTTATTTATTTAACTTTAATTTAATTAATTTATTCAGTTATTTTTTTAATATTGTTTATATTTACAATATATTTATATATATGTTTATTTATATAATAAATACAGAAATGAATTGTTTTAATATGTGGACAGTGGAAATAGTGTAGTTTTTTAAGTATTCTCCTTATAAATCAGATAATATTGTTATATATTTATTGGTAGAAAATCTGGTGTATGGAGCATTAAGGACATCATATTTTTGTAGGAAGTTATATAAGAGACTTGAGTAATTTCATTGTTTGTTTCTGAAAAAAACTCTTTAGTATTTAGTGGACAACAGTGCTTAACCAGTCTGTTTTAGTTTTATTGTAATACTTTTGTATGTGTTTGTATTAAATATTTGGTGTTATATTGCACGGCTTTGTGCTCTGGTTCACCAACAGTGCTTTCTTTAGATGAGCAAATTGTGTGGTTATTGTTTTTTTACCCACCCATTTCACCCTTGTTTTTCATTGTTTTTTAACACCATCATATTAAGTTGCAATTACTTGAGTTGGGCGACAAATGTCTTAGTTTATTGAAAACCTTTTAAAGTAAGAAAAATAATAGAAAGACTTCAAATTAATATGAAACAGTTCAAAGTGATATAAGATTACGGAGTTCAAGAAATGTTTTGTTTTACTCATATGATGGGGCATACTACAATGGCTTTAGTGAATACTGTAAAACTGTCATCAGTGAATGAAAAATTATTAAAGTAGGTGTGGAAATGATTAATGATCAATGAGAAAATCATTTACTTTAGTGGCATTAAGTGATTGGGCATACATATTAGAAATGCAGTGATTTAGCTGTAAAGTACTGATCTGGCAACTATGTTTTGTTGACTCGGCATACATGTGTCTTTACCTGAAGATTTCTGAGTGTCAGTGATGAATGGAAAATGACTGTATTATGGAGACAAGAAAGTGGTAATGGCTAGGGAAATGATGGATGTGTTAAACTTTCTGTAGTATTATGACTGTATTCATGAAAGTGCAAACATTACTTCAGCACAACTTTACTTGGCTGGACAGACTGTGCATGTGTATATGGGGTTTGTGTAACTAAACCTCTTTTTTTGTTATGATGATGGCAAGGCATGCTTTCATTGTTGTGTTGTCTGACTGATGATTACATCAAAAGTTTTTGTGTATGACTGTGACATGTTTTTATCTGCAATAATAATGCAGAAGGATCAAGGCAGAGAAAGGACAACTTCAGCCATGTGGAAAATTGTGTCCTCATGGTACCCCTTAGGACACTTGGCAAGCATCTGTTTGATAATATGGGGCCCAAACAAGCTGAGATGGCAAAAGCCTGGAATCAAATTGTAATAGACATGAATGCAGCTGGAAGAAACTGCACATTGACACAGTGCAAGTAAGTAAGTAAACAATATGATAGGATGTGCTAGAGCCCAGGACAGGTAGAATGTAATTGCCCATACTAGTACTAGGGGGCTTCCAACACTTATCCCTTTAGTGCCAGATGAGGAATACCTCCTCTCTATTCATGGGGATAACTATGACACAGAAGATGTTGGCACCAGAGTAATCAAGTCAGAGGTGCTGTGGACACTGACAATTACCAACATCTGCAGCAACAACTGTCTACTCAGGAAGGCTGGTTTAAAAACAGTAACATATATTTATATACACAACTGAATACTGACATGGATTGACTACATTAAACACACCACAATTACTGTTTACAGGAGAGCCTTCCACATCTGCACAGAATGATAATGAAGGTAGTGTGCATGGTAAGTGTCCCCCACACCTCCTTACTCATCTTACAGTGTGCATGGTAAGTGTCCCCCACACCTCCTTACTCATCTTACAGTGTGCATGGTAAGTGTCCCCCACACCTATTTACTCATCTTACAGTGTGCATGGTAAGTGTCCCCCACACCTCCTTACTCATCTTACATCATGCATGGTAAGTGTCCTTCACATCTCCTTACTCATCTTACAGTGTGCATGGTGTCCCCCACACCTCCTTACTCATCTTACAGTGTGCATGTTAAGTGTCCCCCCACACCTATTTACTCATCTTACAGTGTGCATGTTAAGTGTCCCCCACACCTCCTTACTCATCTTACATCATGCATGGTAAGTGTCCCCCACATCTCCTTACTCATCTTACAGTGTGCATGGTAAGTGTCCCCCACACCTCCTTACTCATCTTACAGTGTGCATGGTAAATGTCCCCCACACCTCCTTACTCAGCTTACAGTAGTGTATGCTACTTCTTTACTGGTAATGTTCTCAAATATTTTTAACAGGGTCAGAAGTGGAAAACAAATAGTTGCACCATACTAATTAATTTGGAGGATATCAGCAGCAGGGTGGCATTTGAAGATGATGATGATTATGACATAGATTATATTTATGAGGCACCCTGAGGAAAATAGCACACATTTCCCAAGTTTAATGGCAGGATCTCACACCCCACAACAGGTTAGTAACTCTGCAGGAAGTGATAGTGCATTACAAAGTCAAGCAAATGCTGACATTACACTCCAGCTTGTAGTGGGGGTAAATGCATGCAGCTTGACATCAGTATCTCCAAACCCAGATAAACACTTCAGGATGATGGCAGAAACATAGAGGTAACAGTGTCCACAGTGACACCTTTATCAAAGGGAGCCAGGCACAGGAATTTCTTACAGGTGCCTCAGGAAACAGGTAAAGCACTGGCTGGCCATCAGCAAATGTACTGTTTCATTGTCAAGGCTCAGAGCACTGCCACAGAGAGACATTTCAAAATGGTGAGAGTCCCCAAAGGCAAATGTGAGGATTTCCAGCACTGCATGGAAGTGGCACAGATTAAGGTTAATGCCACGATCAGCCTGATGCATAGTACGGTAGTACACCAAAATCCATGGCTGCCTCCATTTGCACATTAGTTACGACTTACCAGACTAAAGTAGGAGTCAGTCTCAGAAAGGGAAGACAACGGGGTACTGTACAGACAGTGTGGGCAAGTCACATGAGAGCTCAAGTGCTTGTCAAGAAAGTACTGTAATTATTCAGGGGGAACAGACATAATAGATTTCATGCAGGCCATGTCAGCATTCATCTACATATAGCAGAGCCTCTCATTTGAGGTTCCAGTCACACAGCACTGTCAGATCTGTGTCTGCAGGATCGTCTACTACAAGTAGGTCATGACAGGACCAGCTCACCATCTATATCTTATAACAACCCCTCTTCAAAATCACTTGCACCCTCACCTAACCTATCTTTAGGAGATGTATACAAGACATTTGACTTTGACTTATTGAGATTCAAGTGTGACATTGCTGTCACTTACAGTCTGACCTTCACACACACGTGACAATGTTTAACTTGAAGAGGAATAACCTATTAAATAAAGTAAGAAAAAAATAAAATAAAAAAAGAATGTGTGTGGGGAGTGGGGACGACTTAGGACACTTCAACTGTATGAATTTCATTCCACTAATTGTATTAAAACCTCATGGAACTGTGGAAAGCTAGTTGTATGTCAAAACATAAGATTGTAATGATTAACACCATTAATGATCTATGCATTAGCATTGTTACAGCTGGCAATTACCTGCAACTTAAAAGTAGTAATACAGAACTGTTTAGAGAAACACTAATAATAAAATTAAGATTAAAATAAGTATCCTGCCATGTAAACAAGCACTGCTGCCACCTCACCTTCACCACTGCACAAATTATGTCTTTGAGGCCACAACTTATTGTGTATGACAAAATGAGTTAATTAGATGTGCAGTACCTTAACAGAAAAAGTTCAGTCAGAGAAAACATTGCATAATAATAATAATAATAATAATAATAATAATAATAATAATAGAAAACAACAATATGATGCAGTTTCATTCAATTGCAAGGTCTGAAATCATGTTAAATAACAAAGTATCTCTTTTTACTGATTGCACTACTAGACACTCTATACACGCATGCTGATATACATTACCTCAACATAGTTTATTGTACAAAACATTTAAAAATGTGATTATTCATTATATGCTGCCTTACAATATTACTGAACAGAAGTCAGTGAGTACTCAGGCATGACTTACCAACAGTAATACCTGTTTTGAAATAAAAAAATATTATTTAAAGATGAAAAAATCACTGATGAATAGTGTCTGTAGACCATGCACAAGTCTGCATAGCCCACAGACATCACAGCATGCATCAACTTTACACGTTTTTGTTTTTTACAAGAAAGGAAACACTAGCCTGAATGTCATGGTTCATAGTTGTGGACTAAGTACTTCCTCTTTACCTGTGCAGTCTTATGCTGTGCATGACCCTGCTGCATGGGGTCCCTTACTACTACTACTACTGCTGTTGCTGTCTGGTCACCACTAGTCAAAGTAAGACTAGAAATGGGAGCTGCAGTGACAGCATGGGTCACTTTACAACCAGACAGGCACATGATTAGGTTATGCGGAAAGGAACATGCAGTAAACATCCTGCATGCAGTAGCTGGGTCATACGGAAGACCACCTCAGACTCATCCAGGCACCTAAAATGACTCTTCGGGATGCCAGAGACCATCTTGATGACAATACTAGTCTGGAACAAGGCTGTATTGAAGATGCCTTCTGCAGCTGCACTTGGATTTCTCAGTGCTGTCATGACCCATGGCTCAAGTGGACATCCAACATCACCTGAAAGAAAAAAAAAAGAAAGAGCAAAGGGGGAGACAAAACAGAGGAAAAGTAAGTTAGTATTCTGCAATCCATTTGATCATGAATAACTACTTAAATGAAATAGAAAAAAAAATATTCCGCTTACCAACAAAATGACCACTAGGCATCCTACCATACAGGAAGAGGTGGTAGAGTGTGCTAGTCTGCCTGATGATATGGGAATTATGTTCACTTCTAGGATGCTGGGCAGAGATGTTGGTGATGCACCCTCATACATCAGACACCACATGGCAATTGATGGAATAGTAGCCCTTCCTGTTGCAGTACTGTTCCCTCCATTGACCAGATGAAGCCCTAATTGCAACATTGGTGCAGTCCATCACACCAAGTACCTTAGGGAAATGTGCTACTCCATAAAAGGCAAGCATAATCAGGGCCTTGGTCCTGAGTTGACATTGGGAAATAGATGTACTGATCCACATGTGCCAATAGTATATCCAGAAACTGCTGGAGTATCCTCAAAGCAGACGCCTATGAGAAATACAATGTGTCCCCTGTCTGCCTCTGGAAGGTTTCTGTGTGAAATATAGTAAGGGTTATACATTCCTTTGTATCCATAGGGATATGAAGTCCACTCATCCTCCAATGTCCCTGTGGGGACCATACATACTCACTAAGACCCTTATAATATTCCTATCCACTCAACCTATCAAGTATGGCCTGAATGTCACAATTATAGTGAGTTATCCTCTGCCTATATTTCCACCTTCTTGGCCAGTGAGCACCACTTGACTCAAGTGATTTTGACTTAGTCAAGACAGCAGTTCACACATAGAAGTAGCAAGGCTAGCAGCAAGTGACAGCATCATCATGGATTGCAAATTAGATAAAAAAGACATGATTCTGCCTTTTATAATGAATCTGTAGATGGAACGGAAAAGTGTTAAACATTTACTATGAATCACAAGTAGATGGGAAACAGCTTAGTTACCATAAGCCATTTTACATAATTTCTCATTTGTATCTCATTATAACTTTGTTTGTTTTTGCTCATTGATGGCCATAGCATGTTAGAGTAAGTGGCCTCTATGAAGTGTGGCTTTGCTGCACTCATTCACAGACAGCATAGATATTTTAAACACATTTGTGTCATGACTGTGAACTACCCTTAGTCTTCAGATCTGAAATAGTTATTGGATGTGTTTCAAAGCTTTTAACGAAATACACATACTCCCGTGAAATGTAATTTCTAGCCAGTCTAGGTCAGTTATTGTACATTGGGGAATAAATTATGTCTTTGAGGTCCTGCTATTAAATTTACATATTCTTTTCCAAATATTCTTATATATTTCTTCAGAAATCTACCCTCTTGTGTTATATTTTCCCCTTCTAAGTTCTCTGGTACAGCCTCACTACTGAAAATCAGGTTCCAATCCACACCCATAAATATTCCCAGTTGAAAGCTAATTATCTCTTCCAAATTTCTCTTCTTCTTCTTTTGTCTCTTCCGGGTTAGGGGTCTCCACAGCAGATCACCTGTCCACTCATGATTGACAGTGGAGTTTTACAGTGTCGAGTTGCCAGCCCGGCGCCCAACCTTCCACAGAAGGCACACACATGCACGCACTCATGCCCAGGGCCAATTTAGAGTATCCAATCCACCTACAGCATGTCTTTGGGATGTGGGAGGAAACTGGAGCACCCGGAGGAAACCCATGTGAACACAGGGAAGACATGCAGACTCCACACAGAAGGCACCCCAGCCGAGGATTGAACTGGAGAATCTCTTGCTGCGAGGTGGCAATACTAACCACTGCACCACCGCAGCCGCTCTCTTCCAAATTTCTCTTAAGTTCCATAATGGACATTTTAGATGGAAAATAAATACATGCCTGTTTAATCTACCATCCCTGCTAATAACCTCTTAGTGCTACAATTCTAGGACGATCAGTATCATTAATCCCCTTGCCTTATGTCCCTCATACTCTGCTGAACATCTAATCTGAAGTCCTTTCTTTGTCACATTAACATATTCATTTCTATCCATTACTATTTGCACCCTACACTTCTCAATATAATTCATTACTCTCTGCTTTTTTGTCTGTACCTGAAATTACTAAAGTAATATTCTTTATACCTTCAATGAATAAAGTAAATTGTGCACTGCTTTATTTTATACAACCACTTGCAAAGGGATTTGCTTCTGTTAATATCAAGCTTTCATTTATTTTCACTGAGCTGCTTGTCAGTTACCCTTTAAATACCAACCAGTATATTTCTTATAGGTAAAGGTGTTAGTGCTCAATGCTAGGAGTCTCAATGAGAAGCTCTACTCCCTGGAATCACTCCTTATCCTGGAGAGTGTTGACATCTTTGCAGTTACTGAGACATGGTTTAAATCATGAAAGGCACGGTGGCAGTACAAAGCCATAATGCCTTCCACACATTTAGACCAGCTACCCCAAAAAAAGGGAAAGAGGTGAAGGTGTATCAAGCTACATAAAAAGGAGGCATATCTCAAGATTGACCAAACAATATGACATGCTTGAGCTACTCCATGTCCAACTAGCCTTAGGTAAAGTCCAGTACCATAGCCTTGCTAGCTATAGGTTCCCTTCTATGACCCAAGATAACCATACCAATGTTCAGTTCTCAATTCTTCAGACTCCGGGTTTGATACACCTTCAGGGAGTCTGCCCCCAATCATTCTAGTATCAAATTTTATCACACAAATACTCATCTAAAACTTTTTTAAATAAACTGTATCCATTTTTCTAATTTTAAGAGGTAGAGAATTTCATCAGCAAGCAGCTCTAAAATGAAAAGAATTGCCCAGCTTATCAACAAATCATCTTTATTTTTAGGTCCTTTCTGATGATATTTTTCATTATACCCACACTTACTCCTAAGCTTTCAGATTCAAAACATGTATACCTAAAGATTAAATTGCCCCTAAATAATGTATATCTTATTGAGAATAAAGAAATCTCCCTATGTCTATCTTTATTTGTCTTCCCCTAAAGCCTTTTATCTGTCAGGAATAAAATCTCCGTATCTTTTCTAATCTTTTCATGTGTAATGAATTGAACATACAAACATTCCTAGCATATTCTATCACAGATCTTACTATGGTTTTAAATAGTGGGACCAACATTTCCCTGTCTCTGCATACAAAGGTTGTTACTCTGTAGATTAATTCTTCTAGTAATGTTTATAACATGTAAATCAAAACTGAATTCACAAATAACTTTTATTCCCAAATCTTTAACATTACTCATTACATCCAAAGTGATGTTATACAATGCATAAGGGTAGAACGTATTGTTACTACCAAAATGAAGAACACAATTTTCTTTATATTAAATTCCCTATTAACAGATGACCATGTGTACAATTCATCCAAGCAACCCTAAACTTTACTGTGATCTAAGCTTTAGTAACAACTGACCCTATCTTAGAGTTCAATTCCCTTGAGGTATAGGAAACAATATAATAAAAAGTCCTAATAAAACTAACCCTAAAACAGAGCCCTGATGTAATCCAGAAAAAAAATGTTTAGAGTTAGATAAAGTATTCCCCAAGTGAACTTTACTAGTTCTAAAACATAACCATTTGTTAACCCACTTTATCACAGTGATTCAGATTGAGTTGCAACATTTGGAATATTACTTTGTCAAGAAGGATAGTGTCAAATAATTTAGCCATAACCAAATAGATAACATCCGCAGATAACCTGCTGTCCACTGCTTCCCACAGTGGTTGGTAGTAGGATAATAAATTTGTCCTACAGGATCTCCCCTGGGTAAATCCATGTTGTGTTATGTCTATACATGAACCTAAGGTATCCAGTACATATTATGACCCACTCAAAACATTTTCCCAATATACTCGTCAGACTAATAGGGTATAATTCTCAACAGTTACAGTTTCACCTCCCTTAGGTATTGGAACAACTAATGCCTTTCAATTGTCTGGGCACATAACCTGTTTTTAGAGTTCTTTGGAAAATACCTTTAGAGAAGGCATAAGACTTTCTAAAATAGACTTAAGAAAATATCAGTTGATCCCATTAGAAGAATTATTTTTTCCCAGATCTTTAGTATTAATATGAGGGGGTGCTGAAATGTTCTAAGTCTGACCAACTTGTTAACTTTTGAGCATTATTTTGCCTCTGTAGCTGACAAGAGAGTTATTTCACCTTGTAAAGTGCCAGTTTGCAGAATTATAACTCTGTGTTTTGACATTGTTTCAGATCATTGAACAATGTCAACGAAAAGTGTAGAATTTTCAAGTGTGGAATTTGGAGCTGTGATGAAGTTCTTACTCCTGCAGAAGAAAAGTCTAAATGAAATCCATGAATGTATGAAGCAAACACTGAGTGACAAGTACCCTCCTTATTCAACTGTGAAGAAGTGGTGTGCAAACGTTCAGCATGGAGATTTCGAGAACGAAGATCCAGCAAGGTCTGGGAGGCCTCAAATGGTGCCAACCCCTGAAATTGTTGACCATGTCCGTGACTGATTTTGGCATATCGATGAATATCAGCCAAAACTATTGTTGAGATACTACAGACATCCAGGGAATGTGTTGGGTTTATAATCCATGAGCAGCTGGGTATGCAGAAGCTGTCAGCCAAGTGAGTGCTCAAATGTTTGAATGCTAATGAGAAAAGCCATCGAGTGGACACTTCCAAGTTGATTTTGAGGCATTTCCATCAAGCTGGTGATAACTTTATGGAATGACTAATTACTGTTGATGAAACGTGGTTACACCACTACAATCCTGACACAACGGTCCATGCAATGGTGGCACTTAGGTTCACCAAGGCCAAAGAAGTTCAAGACTTAAAATTAAACAGGAAAGGTCATGGCCACAGTGTTTTGAGATCAGGAAGGTGTTGTAATGACTGACTATCTTCCAAGGGGCCAAACAGTTAATGCAGAATACTACTGTGTCCTGCTGTGCTGATTAAAAAAGGCACTGAAAGAAAAAAAGAGAGGGAAGCTGCAGAAAGGAGTTCTCCTTTTGCAAGACAATGTACCTGTTCATTAGACAAAATTGGGGTTTGAGTGCATAGACCATCCACCCTACTCACCAGATCTTGCTTCATCTGACTCAGGAGCGGCCTTAAGTCAGCTGGTGGCCTAGGCAAAAGGGCTCCATGGTGTCCCTCACCACACCACTGGTGCCCCCATCCTGGCCTACCTACACCAAACAAATGTTGGAAAAGCGCCCCTGCTAGACCGGCGCCCTAGGCGGCCACCTAGTTGGCCTATGCATAAGGCCGGCTATGAATCACCAGATCTTGCTCCATCTGACTATTTCCTATTTCCAAACCTTAAAAAGAGTTAGAAAGGGTGGCATTTTTGAGTGATTTAACGGTGATTGCAGCAGCATTTCAGTGACCAAACTTCAGACTTTTTTTTGGCATGGTTACAGAAACTTTAGATATGATGTGCCAAGTGTGTTGAACTTCAAAGAGAAGATGTTGAATAACTTGTAAGTTTCATAGCTCCATGTCATTCCCTTCTTGGTTGGGCTTAGAACTTTTCAGCACCCCCTTATTTGTCCAAACAAATTAAGTCAATCCCCATCCAAATTAAACAAAAACCTCATCCTTAATGCAATTACTTTTTTAGAGACAACTATTGTATGCAAAATAAATCAGCCAGATATCCTACATTTGTAATTATTTCATTAGTATGCACATTATTGAAATCAGTCTTCCTGTCTCTAAATTGATTAAGATGTTTGTAACAAGCCTTCTTATTATCAGGAATACATTTCACCAATTTCATTTCATAATTTCTTCTGATCTTCCTCAAAAGTCTTCTAAACACGGTTCTGTTATTTTTATACCTAGCCTTATTACTTTCATTTGGAAATAGTCTACATTTTTCCTTAGAAACTTTATTCTTTTATTAACTCTATCAAGTTTATAGTTCTAAAAAGATGTATTAAAGACTCAGGCCATGTCAATATTTTTGTGACTATTTCTTTCCAACCCAGTTATTCAAATCAATAAATACCTCTGAAAAATCAGTTCCATAATATAATTATCTTACTGACTTTTTATATTTAAATAAGTCCCATTTAATCTTAAATTCCATTTACACCATATTGATTTGACCCCAGTAATCCAGGAACAAAACTACATTTTATTAGTACTTGAATGTACTTGAGTCACTCACAATTCAGCCCAACATCATATTCATGAGTGATTTTGACTATCCCACCATAAACTGAGATACATACACAACCACTAACATGCGGGCTCAAAGATTATTGGATTTTGTCAATGCAAGCACCCTGGAATCGCTAGTCTGCATACCTACTAGGGGTACAAAAATCCTGGATCTGGTACTCACAAGTATGAGGGAATATTGCACACCCCTATTTTGTAATGTGCTCACTGGTCAGATCAATCACAAAACAGTCACCCTTGAAATAAATATAAAGGCTGAACTCCCAGCAAACCCCAAAACCTTTAAGAACTTTTCCAAGGCAAACCACATCCTATTAAGTGATGGCATGGCTAAATTCCAGCCCTCCCAAACTCAAAGAACATGGTGGCCTGTGCAGAGCTGTTTACGTAAACCCTGTACAAGCATGTAAATAACTGCACAGAAACAGCAGTAGCAAACCAAAGTAAACTTGGGATAAACTCCAAAAACAGGCCCTCTTAGTGGACCCCCAGTCTAAATAGGTTGTACAATAAAAAAAAGAAAAGAAAAGAAAACTCTGTCAAAACATAGGAAAGGCTATGCCCAAAAGACAGAAAAATCTTCCTCATCAGTCTCATTAATCAACTCAGGGTACTAATCAAGTCCACCAAAGGCAACTTTGAGGGAAAATAGCCTCCCAGGCTAAGGATAACTATAAGGCATTTTTCAGTTATGTATGCAACCTTAAAGGGAACACCGAACAGCGTACTAAACTAATAGTAAATGGAACTTCCTATATCAAACTTTTATCCCCATCACTCCTAGTTCCCTCCAGTGAAATACCCTCTATCTCTAAAGCAAGTCTTCACTGTATTCTCCAGAGCTAATGTGTCCTGCTAATGAATTAGTGTGTCTTGATAATATCTCAGGATGTCTCCTAAATAACCTAAAACATGACCTGTCAGGCCTCCTAGAATCTCTATTCAATCACAGCCTCAATACAGGCTTTATCCCTAAGGAATGGAGGACTGCAACAGTTATCCCTCTACACAAAGTTGGACCATCAACAAACCAGAACTAGGTACCCATACGTTTGACTAGTCTTACATGCATGACCATGGAAAGAATTATTGTGGACCTGATAAACAGAGATATGGAAAATCTTCAAACACTGGACCCATCCCAGTTCAGTTTTGTCAAGGGCAGGTCATGCCTACTAAACATGGTAGATTTCTTTGAGAAGGTCACTAGACCACAGATGAGAGCAAAATGGTATATATTGTCTACCTTGACCTGGCAAAGGTATCTGACACAATACCTCACTTGGGTATTATAGGCAAACACCCATATTTAGGCCTAAATCACTGTGCTACTCGATGGATAGCCAAATGGTTCGCAGATAGGACATATGAAGTTAGAGTGGCAGAATTCACCTCCACCAAGAGGCCTGTTACTACTGGTGTCTCACAGGGCTCGGAACTGGGACTTCTCTTGTTTGGAATATACTTCTCTGAAGTCAAGGCAAATGTAGACGGCCTTTGGCTGACCAAATTTGCTGATGACTGCAAGCTGGATGCAATCACTGAATCTCCCAAAGTTGTAGATATCCTCCAGGAGGGTCTGACAGAGACAAATAACTGGTGCCAGAACCATGGCCTAAAACTCAATGTAAAAAAAATGCATAGTTATACCCTTAAGGAAAGATAAACACCCCTGCAATTTACAACAGTGACAACAACTCCCCCTAAGAGAAGTGATAAGGGACTTAGAAACTCAGGTTGACAGTAATCTGAACTTTTATCACCATGTGTCCATGGTAGTAAGAAAATCCTTCTATGTGGCACAGCTTATAAGCAAGGGCATATCATCTATATCTAAGGAGATCATAGTCTAATATACTCACCCCTCGCTAGACTAATAATCAAGTACAGTGTGCACCTTTCTGCATGTACCTTACCAGGCACTTACAACAGAGGAGTGACTACAGGCTTTTCTCAGTAAAAGAATATGGGATGTAAATAATATGCCCTATGTGGACCACCTCACAGCCCTGTCTCCTACACACTACTGAGGGGCTATCCATGCTTAACCTAAAAGGCATTCTCTGATTGAGCTCTGATGGATCTGCTACACATTTGCAAAACAAACAGCACTAGAATTACCTGATCTAAAAATCCAAACTTTGTCTGTGACATGCTGGAGGGACAGGTGTATGTCTCAGAGGTTACCCGTTCTCTGAAACAGACTCCCCATTCATATGAAACAGAGGTTTTCCATACGCCTATTAAAATTCAGTTTGGACCAATGGATGGAAAATTGCAAATTCATCCATGACTTGTCAGCTGTGGCTCTTATGGACATGGGAGTTTGCAGATGCCCTAAGGCACAGAATATACCAAAGCCATTTTAGCCCATGGACATTAATAATTGGGAAAATTGGGGCATGAATGACTATGCTTAAAAAGGCTTTAGGGTCATTAGCCTAGTAACCTCCTGTGATCCTATGATCCCTCGAGCACATATTTCAGTCATTTCCTGATTAAGTGCCTGCACCCGTAGACATACCATTTGCAGCTGCTGGCACTTGTTGATTGCAAAGAGAGAAACAAAACAGCTAATAACTTTACTAATGCAAAGAACAAATCTTTTCAAATACCAGAAATCTGCAATTTTTCATGTTTTCCATTTTGTAGCCTGTTTACTTAGAGACAGAAAATGTCCTTGTCTGCAGTGTAACTGAGTATATTAGTTTACACTTCCACCTGTATAAAAACAGGGGAGATATTTATGTGATCAGTACACTTTTACATCTAGCTGCCCAAGATCACATTATATTGCTCATGCCAGTACCGTGGAATGGAGGGATAAAGCCCTACTGCAGTCCAGGCAATGCTGGTTCGATTAGCACCTCAGTTATTTGAGGCAGAGACGGATGGAAGTACATCTATAGTTCCTTCTTTCACAGTATTGCTGGTCTTCTTCCTTATCATCTTGACCACCCAGCACAGTCCTCTGGTTCAAGTCCAAGGTACTCTTGAATTGTCTAGTTAGCTCCTGAGCTGTATTCAGTCTCAAAATGATTTTCATTTGGAATAATGGAAAAGTTCTCACTGGCAAGTTCTCTCTATGGACTTTGCTATTGCCAGAGAATTAGAAGCAGAGTCCCCTTCAGATTGCTGACTCACTCTTTGCTGGGAAAAGTTTTATTGCTTGCTTAGCCTGTTCTCATCCGAAAATGTATTTGGTTTTACAGGAAAAAATATTCTAAAAACAGCTAAATATAGAAACTTGAATCTCACACCTGCATCTCGATGTCCCTGATTGCAGGGATTAACTTGCTTCTCTTCTGCCTGGTATACAGTGAATAATCATTTTGCACAAACACTTTGGTTTCCTCAAATGTTACCACTCTTCCGTTCAGCTACAATTTTTTCAGGAGCAGCTCTTTTTATTGGTATCACAGCCATGGTGGTGCAGTGGTAGCATTGTCACCTCACAGCAAGAGGGTCTCCCGTTTGATTCTCGGCTGGAGCGCCTTCTGTGTGGAGTCTGCATGTCCACCCCGCGGTCGAGTGGAATTCGAAAGACATGCATGAATGGGCGTGCCTTTGTTGAAGGTCAGGTGTCGAGCTGGCACCTCGGCACCGTGAAAATCTACTGACAATCATTAGCAGACCGGAGTTCCGCTGTGGCAACCCCTAACCAGGAAAAGCCGAAGGAACAACTGTATCTTTACTAGTGGGGGTCTTAGCTTCTTCCTCATGTTCATATTTGGAACATGCACACTGTGTGCCCTTTCACTTAACAAATCCTGCTATGGCATACCTGTTCAGTTGTTTATTTGCAATTTCGTAAAATTATTTCTTCCATTTTTTTGTGTGGCATAACAGGAAATTTCAGATTTTCTCTGTCTGCTCTATCTTCTAATTCCTCAATTTTTTGAAAGACTTATTGAGAAGCATCTTATTCAGCCAGTCTTTCCTTCATTTCAATCTCTGGTTTTATCAGCTCAACTGGATAGCTACTTAAAGCTTATTCTATTCTTTACAGTCTTTTGTCATTTGACTTTATATATCCATTCAGTTTCTCACTTATTTTGAACACCATAAATGTATTTGATTTCTTTTTTTCTCTAAACTACTGCAAGCCATCTCCTGTATCAAAACTGAAACCTGAACTACTTTATTGCTTAACACCTGCAACACTCTTCCCCACCAGAGTTTCTTCTTCCCCCTTTCTAGTTTATTTCCCCTTAAGTTCTTCAGATTTCTTCTTTGCTGACATCTAGGCAATATGGTAATTAGCTAGTAACCACATTTTATCTAGATTATTAGGATTATTAGCTGTTACTGGCTTTTTACAGCTCTTTTTTCACACTGGGAGAGCTATAATTAACCTACTCTTCAGTGTCTTGGAATCGATTAAATGTCCACATCAATCCTCCTTTCTCTTTTGGAATACCAATGTTGCTTCACTGATTTTAACAAATGGGTATAAACTGGGAGGTTTCTGGCAAGTGGGGCCCATATTTTCAACTTTTTCAGCATGTCATTTGTAAAAAAAAAAACACCTAATTTCCTAATGCTCTACTCTGCACACTTAAATTCTGAAATGGAATTTCATACACCCTTCAGTGGTCATCTTTAAGAGTCAAACTGTCATACAACATGATGTGGAACCCTAAAGTAAGTGTACTGAAAAAGTGTCCACAACCTACCAGGCAGCACAGTGGTTGTACGGTATAATCTCTGCCTTATAGCTCCGGAGTCTGGGGTTCAGTCATAACTGTCAGTGTGGGGCTGACTGACTACATTACACTCTCCAAATGTTTCTTGTATTTTCCCTTACTGAGGGTTCATAAACCAACCCACGTACCTGTTAACAAATAACTACAATAAAATAAATATAATTGCAAAAGTTGTGATCCTGTATTTAATTTGATGAACATCCACTCAAAGGATGGCTAACTTTAAATACCTCCCATTAATCTAACAACATATGCATTCATTAAGAAAATAAGATGAATATAATAGGTTGCATATCTTAGAGTCATGCCTAAGTTATTTGCACTCTGAATGGAGGTTTGCTATTACCTTGGAGCAAGTAGGAAAGAAGCAACATTTATTTATTTATTATTTGTGAGAATGACTCATAATAGGAGTCTGTTTAAGATGTGAAAAACTGGAAAGAACCAAAGGTAGGAACCTGCATTTCATTCGGTGAGCACATCTTCATGGCTTTGTCAATGTGATTGTTTGGACCAGAGTCTTACAATACAGGCATTTGTCTTCTGTAATTCTTTAATGTAGAAAATAATAAATTATTTTTTCATATCAAGGCTAAGTATTTTTCACAGCTAACTGATTTGTTATTATTTAAGCATGTAATAGTCTGCAGACTGATTGCCCAGAATTTACCTGTGAACCTAATTGTGCAGAACTGCCTGTGGAGCAAGACAAAAGCATACACTATGTTGTGAGTTATGGCTATAAAAGTGTACTGAGAATCTATGTAGAATAATTACAAGCCACCAAAGCTTTGAGTAAGGGACTGGTCTGAACAATACAACCTCATGGTTCTACCAATTCTCCATAATTTTGATCAGAACTTTAGTTAGAAACATTCCTTCAGAGTAGGTCACAACTGTCATATTTGTTAGTCCTAACATTCAAATCAAATGTTTTATTCCTTGATAGTACATATCATATTAATAATTCTGAACAGAAATGCACATATCTAAGAAATTATAGGAATGAAGAATATGCTTGTGCATGGAGCTCCATGAGTACACTCCAATATTGTCAAAAAGACTAAAAGTTAAGTGCTGCAGTACCGCGAAACCCAATCTTAATTTTTAAACACCCCTTCAAGCACAGTTAAGATTGGGTTTTGGACAGTAACTCACAAATGACAATGACTGACAGCAAATCATTGTGGCAGAACTCAAAAAACAGCATTGTTTCTGTCTTTCGTGTTGCCAATCTGTCCCTGTTTTTTAAATAAAATATTGCCTTGATGTGTGCTGTCACCCGTTTTACAGTGCTTGCCAAGTGCATTACCAGCTATGAAAGGCAGCAAACACTTTGTGTGTTATGACTGGGATTGCGATCGTAACCCTGTATTATGTGTTCTCAACATGGACGCCAAGATTCTTCTCTTGAGCTTAGCTCTTGAGGTGAATTTCTTGGCATCCATTTCTCGAACATTTAACACAATGGTTATAATCAGAGACTTGATCATAATCCTCCATATTATGTATCAGTCTTTGAAATATTTTTTACAGTACATTCTACATCAAGCAAGTTATTTTCACTGCTGAATGAATTACTTAAAATGTTGGGCAGAGAATGAAACAAATTTTGAAATATTCTAAACATTCTTCATTGTTTTTCTTATAGATTCATAAGTATCACCACGCTATTCTATTAGATATTTATATGTAAACATGAACTGCGTCTAGCTTGTAGTGCATTTCTTTCTGCAGTCACTATTTATACTGTCACCATCTGTTGTTTGGAAGATAGTTATGATGCTTTAAACATTATAGGGTATTAAGAAATTATGAGCATAAACAGCTGAAGCTAAACAAAAACAAATTATCATCTTGTTTTATGTTACTTGTAAGGAAATAAGATATTAATTGTAGGAATATTATTCTTGTTTACTAGTGCAGATGGAAAAAAGCACAAACAGATAAAACAGCAGGATAGATGTTTGTCCTCCTCCTTAGGGCCGTGGTTATTACTGCAGAAGGAAATCTGAGCTACGGCAAGCCTATGGCAAAGACTTTAGCAGCTGGTGAGACCTGAGATCAAGAACAATTCAAGGTTGCTTTGGACACTGTGAGAAGAGGGAACTATATATGTTGACTAGTTTTCTGTCTCAGAGTTGAGATTAATGTACTGCTGCTTTACTGCCCCTCTAACAGAGAGCATGGGGGGGGGGGCAACAGAAGTCACTGGAACAAAGACAGATAGAGGTTATGTAAGGATGTACGTATTACAAGTGTTCCTTTACCCTGCTATAAAGTGCTGCTTTTAACTGATAAGAAGTAATTGTTAGAAATAAATGTCTGCAGTGTGATGTAACAGCCATGACAGTACTCATTGGCTCCTTCGGTGGAGCTGTCGTACTCATCAAACTAAGAGTTAGATGGGGCTATACTTAGATATGTTGCAATGGTTCATTCAATGGTATAGTGATTTGCAAGACAAAATCTAAACTATAGGGAGGCTTATTTTTTCACGGAACCTCGCTTACCCTTACATTGTTTGTTTTTCTAACTTATATTAGGATTTATTTAAATGAGTATGCTAAACAATTTAAACTAAATGCTGTATCTATTTTCTTCACTGATACAATGCAGTGTGTGTGAATGTTTTCAGTTTGCATTTTCCAGGTGGTGTTTTCAGTTTGATCTTAGACACCTATGGCTACAATGCTTTGACATGAGCATGCACTTACTCTGCTCCAGGGACTGATCTTTGAGGCTTAAGGAATGGATCTCACACACAGACACACACACACACACACACACACACACACACACACACACACACACACACACACACACACACACACACACACACACTTACCTCTCAAGTGTGTCTCATTTTGAGGAATATTCCTCACTTGGGGTCTTAAAAAGTTCATGTTCCTCAAACTTCCATATTGAAAGGGTCTGTCACACATTCAGTGTTAGCAATATTTTAACTGTTATCAATGGTAAATAGAACTGGATCATATTATTTCATTAAAAGACCTACTCTATAAGTAAAAATATCACATTTTAGCTATCCCATGAGCTTTCTAGTTGAAGTTGTTAGTAAGTCGTTAGTAAGTGTTCCACATTTTGCCCATTTGTTCTAAATTATGAGTGGCAGTGTCCCTCATTTTGGAGATGGAAGATTGAGAGATATGAATGTGCATACTCAGAGACACACACACACACACACACACACACACACACACACACACACACACACACACAAACACCTGCATGCACACACGAGCACACTCCTCATTAACTGCTTTCAAATGCACGGACTCTCAGGCTCTGGTGTGCTTTTAAATCCATACCTTTGCAGAAACTTGGGTTTACATCTGCTTAATATTCTTTCCTTAGTGATGAGACTCTCTTCTAACATCTGGTCTGTCTCTGTAGAAGCAACAAATTATATTTTTAGCTGCAGAAAATAACACCTCTAACAGAAGCAAAGAAGTACAGATCCATTGAATTAACTGCAAGCATACTTCTCAACCTCTTTTCTCAAGAAATCTGGACACAGCCTAAAACAATAGGGGGACGATGGGCCATAAATAGGGACAGATTTTAAATATTGTTCTTTTAAACTCATAAAGATGCTAGAATAACAGGATTTGTATAAGCATACATTTTCTAAAGGATTTGAAGTGAGAAACTGAAATGTATGTTATCATTCAATTACTTTAATTCTCAGTAATTAGCCATAGAACCACAAAATTTAAGAACAACCAAAAATATCAGGCAAAAATCTGGACATTCTGCAAAAATCTGGACCATTGAAATGTATGATGTCAGCAAGAGAATCTCTGGGATTCAATACACAGAAATCGCTGTGCAGGAACAGTGTAGCCATTCCTGCATGGAATATGGGCGCCGAGCGATCCAGTAAACTACTGTTCTGATGTGCACGAGCCTGCCTACGCTATTCCTGCATGGACACCACTGAATAATGCTAATTACCTCATTTACTGGTGAAAACCATGCAAATGAGGTGAATTAGTGATTCAGCAAGCAGGCAGGCATCTGTGCATGAATAGTGTTAGTTGCAGACAAGTATTCAGCTACTAGACGAATACATTTCTGAAAAATTAAAACGGAAGCATGACAGCTCAAATAAAAGCATGTATTATAATCTATGCCAATGGCCAAATATATGGCCACTGGCATGGAAAAGTGTTTCATTTTTGTAAATGCCCATCTCGGCCATTTAAGCATAGGGCAGTGGTACACAAATGGGATTGTGCCGAAAATTAAAAAAAAAAAAATGTGAAAACATAATTTTAATGGAAATCTGCATTTTGCCATTATAGTCTATGGCATGCAGGATCAAAACAATATCAGGGAACAGTGGTTGCTAAAAGCTCTGGTGTAGTGCAGTAACTAGGGACTAAGGCAGTGGGGTATGCAAATGAGGGGAAATTTACTGAACCACAAAAAGTTTCTAAGTGCCAAACTGCACCTAACCGTGTAGCCGCTATAAGGCAGTGGTGTAAGCAGGAGGAGCAGCAGACATGAAAAGGGGGTTTGTCATGCTTGGTGTAAGCACACTGGAGCTCCACGGCTCCCAGATGAGCTTAGCTAAATGCAGCTAAGCAAGGGTGTGTGTCTCAGGCTGTATTGACTTATTCCATGAAATGAAAAGTGTGTTCGTGTCCAGGGGAGGGCCATTTCTCATTGTTTACCTTAGCTAAATGGGTTTGCGTAGAGTGCACTGGGCCTAAAACAAGAAACAAAAAAACGGAAATAGCAGGACTGGTTACATTTGGGGACTGGGTTGCCTCAGGGCTTAAAAGGGGGTGAAAATGAGAAAGGGAAAAAGAAAAAAAGGAAAATAGCAGAATTAAAGCATATCTATGGTAATGCTGCATGCATGCAAGGGAATGGGGTGACCTACTTGGACAACTGACAACTATGTGGGACACCAGGAAATGTCTTCCCAATACTGGCCTTCCCACACTATGCAGTAGTATCCAACATGGCAAATCCCGCTGCAGTATATGTGTGGGGCCAACTAACTGGGCGGTCATAGGTCACAGGCATGAATGTCAGTGTGGGGGTTCCATACCCACCCCGCAGACCCACACAGCAAGTCAGCTGTAGAAAACCAGACAGAAATGTCTGGCAAAGGCCCACAAATGGTGGCAATGTTGAATTACCCCCCACCCCCACAGACTCGCACAGTGATAGCACAGCAGGTCTTGCAGTTGCAGTAAGGCTATGAAGGGTAAAAAGTCTGAAACTCAAATCTATGCCATTACAATCTGACCTGTGGTCTTTACTGATATGCCTCTAGTACCCAAGACAGGGCACAATAGTATGGTAAATGGAACCAAAATGTAAAGCAAATATCAGCACAGTCTGTGCAAATGTGTACAACTGACAGGTGTGCCCCCCCATATACCCACAGAAATGCTGTAACATGTATGTTTGCAGGGAAATAGCAGCACAGCACACATTGGCAGGGCTGTCCCAATACACATGAAAACATGTATGTCCACAATATGCAGGGGTCAATGAGCTATGTGTATGTATGTATGTATGGTTAATACTGCCATGATCTGTCCTGCACGTTCTCCTAGCTGTTGTCTTGTAGTGCCCTAGGTACAGTGCTGTCTTTGACAGAGCCATGTGCAGATAACTGCTGTGCCAACTATTATGCATGTCAGTTACACCTACGGCTCTGCCACTGACATATATGTAAGTCACAGTGTCATGTGGAATATACTACACATATAATGGACTTCTTGAAGGCTGTCTAGTCAAGATGCTAAGGCTTTTGTGAATATAGTGCTTTTTGGTACAATTGCCATTAGTATTTTCAATTTTTTTTATGTTTGCTTTTACATATAATGGACATGTCTGGACAGTAGAATGCACTCTGTATCCACACCCATAACTTCCAACCTCTGACAGCAAGACATCTGGACAAGGGTAGAAATAAAAGTGGAACAAAGGCACAATGATAGGCATGTGTTGTAAATATTGCCCTTACATACTGAGAAAGTTGGTAGGTGAGGGATTTGCAGTAGAGGGAATTGTTTGAAGGTTATGCAGTCTGAAACAGTAATGTCTGTCATTATTTTGTAACATCACTCTTCAATTATATGTAACTAACTTGCCATAAAAAAACATAAGCTTACATAGACTGGATGAAACCTCTATCCAAACACCTGGACAATCTGCCAAAAAATGTACAGATGAGAGGTATGGCCACACCAGGATATGACATCAAAAGTTAGAAAGATACCATACAAGCAGGAGTTCCCCAGCCAGTATATCACCAAGTTGCTGGACTGTTTACACAGCATGTCATCACTCAACTGGCTGTAGCCACACCTCACAACTGGCCTTGTTGGGCAAGAATGTACATAGCTAGCCTCATAATATTAGTCTACATATCATACAACTAATATTCCTCTGGTAAAGCACTGTGATGATCTGAGGATGTCTGCCATTAGGTAATGACACAATACATTGCAGTGTCAGACTACAGGCATGTCCGAAAATGTCTGCGAAACAAACCTGGTGCCCTGAGGAAAGTCCTGTGTACTCCTGAGAGGTATGGCTGTAGCACACAAAATCCCACTCTAACTATAGAAGGTCACACTGGGCATGTTCCTACACATAGAGAATCACAGGACATGTTGGAACCCACATCGGACTATATGACTGTATTGTGTATATATGTCTGTGCATACAGACAGCTATGTATGCCTTAACTGTCCCTACACACACATATCAGACAGGATTACCCTCAGCTAGTTGTAGGAGGCTCATATGTGATATATCTGCATCTGTTGCATGTGATACACAGACCTATATATGGGCAACAGATAACATATGTCAAGCATACACACACATAGATGTGGGGAAGTGAGAGACAGACAGTAATAGGGAGAGAGAGAGAGAGAGAGAGAGAGAGAGACAGGGAAACACAGACAGAGTGAGTCACATACACAGATACCCTGAATGGCATACAGTGATGTCCTGCTGTGGTGGACAGTGGCATACCAGTTGTAAACAGTTGCACATGCCAGCATAAAAGGTGAGCCCAATTGTGTAATAGTACTGAGGTTGGGGTTATAATATCACATCACCTGCCTGTGTTTGTGTGTGTCCATAGGTCTAAGTATTAGGAGAGTGTTCCCACTCAGTGCACTTCACATTTCCCTACTTCACAAGATCTGTTGCTGTCATTCACCTTAGAAGTATCATTGGACACCTATCACACCTATAAGTGCTGTAGTGTGTGCAATAACTGTGTAACACTATAGTACAAATAACTAGATAGGTAGGGGTTCTAATCTCAATACTGGCAAGTGTGTGTGTGTGTGTGTGTGTGTGTGTGTGTGTGTGTGTGTGACAGTTGTGTTGATGAAAGTGAGGGAGTGTTTGTTCATAGTTGAAACAGTTTTAGGCCATTCCCACCCATAACACTTCCCAGTGCCCCACTTTATCAGTCCTGTTGATATTATTCCCCTTATCAGCACCTTTGGCCAGTTGTAAGCCCAGTAAGCTCTGTAGCATGTGCGATAACTGTGTAATATTATAGTACAAATCACTAGATAGGCAGGGGTTCTACTCTCAGATTCAGCAAATGTGTGTGGGTATGTAAGGTTGTGTGTACGTGTGTATGTTTGTAGGAAGTATTTTGATATGTTTCCCACCTAGTGCCCTACTTTATCAGTCCTGCTGATGTCATTCCCCTTATCAGGACCTTTGGCCAGTTGTTAGCCCAGTAAGCTCTGTAGCACTTGCGATAACTGCATAATACTATAGTACAAATCACTAGATAGACAGGGGTTCTACCCTCAGATCTGGAAAATGTGTGTGTGGGTATATAATTCTGTATGTAAGTGTGCATGTTTGTAGAAAGAAGTATTTTGATAAGTTTCCCACCCAGTGCCCTACTTTATCAGTCCTGCTGATTTCATTCCCCTTATCAGCACCTTTAGCCAGTTGTCAGCCCAGTAAGCTCTGTAGCACGTGTGATAACTGTGTAATACTATAGTACAAATCACTAGATAGGCAGGGGTTCTACTCTCAGATCTGGCAAATGTGTGTGTGGGTGTGTAAGTGTGTATGTTTGTAGGAAGAAGTATTTTGATAAGTTTCCCACCCAGTGCTCTACTTTATCAATCCTGCTGATGTCATTCCCCTTCTCAGCATTTCTGGACAGTTGTCAGCTCAGTAAGCTCGGTAGCATGTGCAAAAACTGCATAATACTATAGCACAAATAACTAGATAGGCAGAGGTTTTACCCTTAGATCTGGCAAATGTGTGTGTGGGTATATAAGTGTATGTGTAAGTTTGTATGTTTGTAGGAAGAAGTATTTTGATACGTTTCCCACCCAGTGCCCTACTTTATCAATCCTGCTGATGTCATTCTCCTTATCAGCACCTTTGGACAGTTGTCAGCCCAGTAAGCTCTGTAGTGTGTGCAATAACTGCATAATACTATAGTACAAATAACTAGATAGGCAAGGGTTCTAATCTCAATACTGGCAAGTAAGTGTGTGTGTGTGTGTGTGTGTGTGTGTGTGTGTGTGTGTGTGTGTGTGTGTTTGGGTGAGAATCATATCCTGTATGGGTTATACCATTTTGAGTTGTGTACCACCCTGTACACTACCCATTATCCTAATTTACAAGGCCTGATTATGTCATTCACCTTAGAAGTACATCAGAACAAGCTGAATTCATATAAGCTCTGTGGCATGTCTGATAACTGCATAACACTATAGTAGAAATAACTAGATAGGTAGGGGTTCTAATCTCAATACTGGCAACTGTGTGTGTGTGTGTGTGTGTGTGTGTGTGTGTGTGTGTGTGTGTGTGTGTGTGTGTGTGTTGAGAATCATATCCTGTGTAGGTTATACCATTTTGAGCTGTGTACCACCCTGTACACTTATAATCACCCTTCTTTACAAGGCCTGCTGATGTCATTCACCTTAGAAGTACCTTGGGACAAGGTGGAATTATATAAGCTTTGTGGTGCATCTGATAACTGGGTAACACTATAGTAGAAATAACTAGATAGGTAAGGGGTTCTAATCTTAATACTGGCAACTGTGTGTGTGTGTGTGTGTGTGTGTGTGTGTGTGTGTGTGTGTGTGTGTGTGTGTGTGTGTGTGTGAGAGAGAGAGAGAGAGAGAGTGATATTGCGGATCTTGGATCCAGATAGGCAACTAACCATTATGTTCTCCTTGTCCAGCCTAGTAAGAGGGGATCTAATCTCAATACTGGCAACTGTGTGTGTGTGTGTGTGTGTGTGTGTGTGTGTGTGTGTGTGTGTGTGTGTGTGTGTGTGTGTGTGTGTGTGTGTTTGTGTGAGAATCATATCCTGTGTGGGTTGTACCATTTTGATATGTGTACCATCCACGCCTGTTTACCACCTCCCGATGGCATTACTTTATATAGCATGTTAATGGCATCTGCCTCACATGCAGCATGTTATACCATTGCACAGGCCATATCAGTCATCTGTACAGATGTCTAAGGTATATCCTAACAATGGCCACGCATGTGATATTGTTGTCAAATAGGTCACAATTAATGTAGTGACACACATGCCAGCATCAGATATCATTCCTGACTGAAACATCATGCTGATACAACATCTGTTACCCTATCACTTGTCCAGACTTGTAGGAGCAATAGATAACTCCAGCTGCTATTTCTGGTGGGTTATCTCACCATCCATGAAGGCATTCACAACATTACATGTTGTAAGAGGTAGTGGGTTATGTCCCACGCATATAATCTATGTGGGGCATGTCATGTGTATGTAGCACCATAGTACATTAAAGTGGATATGTAGGTTTACTAATCTGTCTATTGCCAACTGTGCACATCCCCTGTGTCATTCCTTACTGTGTGTATGTGAAGGATATACCATTTTGTCTCCCTGTTCCACCCTGTGAACTCAGCAATACATGCTACAAACCTGTCATACACAGTACCATGCATGCCCTCACCAACTGCATCAGGGTATGGGAAAGAAATGGCAAGGGCAACAGGTGCTGACAGGTGAATCTGTTGTGGTTAATCTAATGGCTAAGCTTGTGAGGGACCTACTGACAGTACTCCAGTAACGTGTTCCATATGCATGAGCCTGTGGTACTACACAACACTGAGGTGACATGTCTGAAGGCTACCTGTCTGTGACAAGGGGTATGTGCACAAGGTCACACACTGTTGCATGAAGACACACCCGGTAACATACATATAAAGCTGTACTTTGGCTATGAAACGGTCAGTGTATTTCCACTATGCCATATTCCATGTTGGTAACGTCTGCAAGGCCACATCCTGCAGACACACAGACACCTGGAACACAAACAGAATACAGCATGTCAGACTGCATTCAGTCATTGGTACTAACAACAATAATGCATCATGGCTAATAAGGTACATACACCATTATGTGTACCCATAACAAATGCAAGCAGACAGCACCTTACACAGTATTACATAGCTACACTGTATTATATTCACCCTGTGCATCAGACCCATATTAGCATGTTCCTGCATTGATGGTATGAATAACAGGGAAGTGGCACAGGTATCATCATATGCACAGGGTGTGGTGTGGATTTGCTAGAGGCCTAAACTGGGCCATATGGTTGACATCATGTGTGTGTTTGGAAGGGTATCCTATAGATGGGCAGAGGTGCTGTGTGTGTCTGCAGGTGACCTGCCTATGATACATATATGTGTGTGTATGTATGCACACAGTCATGCCATGTGACTGCCCTACACAGGGTATGTTGGAGAGCTGTGGACAGTACATTGGAGGTGTCCATTTCACTGTCTCTGGCCATGGGCACAGGAACTGGTCCTGCCGGGGGTCTCCCTGGCACCACCAGGCCCAAGGCCAGATGCAGTACTGCTTCCTGATGGTGACTGCTGTCTGCTGGATCCATGTCACTGACAGGACTGGCCAGGACCACATGCCCATGGCCTGCTCTGTTGTGGTGTGGACAGCAATCCCCCTATGGTAGTGCTGGTGTCACTGTCACTATGGGAGTGTGAAGGTGCACGGCCCCATAGACTCTCAGCTGATGTTGGTGCTGACCTACATCCACGTGGCCAACACCCATCTCCTACCACACGCTCTAGCACAGACATGCCATGGTTGAGGATTTCCAAGTTCTCACCCCACTGTCTATTCATGACCTCAGTATTTTGACGTGTGGCCTCAACAAGGTCATGTATGTCCCACAAAGTTGCAAAATGAAGAAAAACAAATACCTGCTCAGCTATGAAGCAGTGATACCACTTTATTCACAATAAAAACAAATAAAAGTAGATAAAAAACACGTGAACTAAGCGCTTTCACCCCTTATAGGACTTCTTCAGAGTCAACGTGTTAAACAAACATTCATCTTTTATTTCCCATGCAGCATGACATCCTATCCTGAGAAAACACCCTCAAAAAAAACTACATTCTTAAAAATCTCATCTAACTGCAGTATATACATAAAATTGACTATCCAACTGGTAATTAATGAAAAATGAAAAACCATCACAGACTCTGCACGACTCTCTTTTACCACAATGTAAAAAAAAACACTAGTAAAATATATGTATACAGAATGAACAGTTGTAACATCCAATTTGTATCACTAGGTGGCATACTTATTAGTTATATCACTGTTGCCCTTCTCTTTGGTAGTTCTGCGGTAGCATTGTCACCTCACAGTAAGAAGTTGTCCTATTCGATTCTCAGCTAAAGCATCTTCTGTGTGGAGACATGTGTGAATGGGCGTACCTTCACTGAAGGTTGTGCGTCAGGGCTGGCAACTCGGTACGTAAAAATCTACTGCCAATCACTAGCGGACCGGAGTTCCGCTGTGGTGACCCCTAACCGGGAAAAGCCAAAAGATAAACAACAACAACTGTTGCCCTTCACTTTAGAATGGGCTTAATTGCTATGTAGTCATTGATCCCTGGGCTTTTGTGGGCATTTAATCTTATTTGCCATTCAACCTCTCTGATCTCTATTTTTAGCTTAGGGTCACCCCCCCCTCTCACCAACCTTCACTTTGTCTTTAATGAAAAACCAGAACTTTTTTAAATTCCTGCATTGTGTACTCTGCATATACAAGGAACTGACAAACTTTTTGTTCCTAATGTTCCGGAGATGTTCTAAGATACTTTCTTTTAATTTTCTAACAGTTTTGTCGACGTAAAACACCGGACATGCTGTGCAAGATGCAACATATACCACACATTTTGTCTGACAGTTGCATCTGCCAGGGCATTCCAAATTCCTATAGAAGCCAGGGATAGAAATGTTCGGGCCATCATTAATGTACTTGCAAAATCTGCAGAAACCACACTTACTCATTAGTGATCTAAAGGCAGTGGACCTCTCCTTGCCACCTGATTCTAAAATTTCCTTCAAGTTTTTACCTCTACCAAATGTAGTTATGGGTCTACTGCCCAGCTTCAATTTGAGCTGAGTATCAAATATTCCTTCCCAAAATCTATTCAGTCCCAAGATTATCATCTGAGAACAGTCATTGTATTCTACTACCATGACATCCTGTCCCAAGTGTGTTGCCACATTAAAACTAGTGTCACTCAGGCCACCTTGCATTCTCAGTATAGGTTTAAATCTTGCATTTCTCTTCCTTGTCACTTCCCTTTTTATTTTTACCAAAAATTCCAAAGGCTAACCGCTATCCATTAACATATCTGTTAGTATATTTGTTTCCTCTACAAAATTTTCATCCTCACTAATGAGCCTACTTAATCTCACCATATGGCCTTTCGTGACACTTTGTTTATGCTGAATAGGATGGCAATTGTCAAACCTCAATAGGGAATTTGAATATGTTTTCTTTCTGAAGATCGTAGATGTAATTTTGCTACCTGATAGTTCTTTCCAGATCAAAATATCCAGAAAATCTATTTCATTTTCACTTATTCTGGATGTAAATTTAAGGTGCCCCACTGTGCTATTTAGATAATCCACAAACTGTAATGCTTCATCTACAGACCCTTTCCACAATATTAGGACATCATCCAAAAAGTGTAAATAACACTTTATTTTGTCCTTGTATGTCTAGTACATGCTGTGCCTCCCAGTCTGCCATCACCAAGTTTGCAAAAACTGGTGCACATTTGGCACCCATGGCAACTCCTGTCTTTTGACAGAAGAACTCTCCCTCAGAGAATACAAAATTGTTGGTTAGCACCACCTTCATTACCTCAACCAAAAATTCACCTTAGTAGGTTCATATTTTCTGGATTGGGTTAACATCTGTCTATAGTATTCCAAACCTTCATGATGAGAGATGACACTAAATAAATTTACTACATCCACTACCAAAAAAAATGTAGTCATCATGCATGTTAATTTCCCTCAGTACCCCCAGGCAGGTGTAATTCCTCTCCATCTGCAGCTTTCTAGCAGACACATGAAGATTTTGGGCCAAAAGGGACTGGTATTTGGAACTGTTCCTAATCCCCTCCATCTTGGCTAAAGGCCCACTTCCAGCTTATGAACAGCAACCCCAAAGCGGGACACTGATATATCCATGCTTCACTATGGGGCTGGTGTTCTTTTGGTGATGCACACTGTTGTTATTGTGCCAAATAAACCTTCTGGAATTGTGGCCAAAGAGTGCAACCTTGGTCTCATTAAACCATAGCACATTTCCCACATGCTTTTGGGAGACCTGATGTATTTTTCTTGAGAAATTCCCCAGACCTGGATGTTGTTCTGTGTGACAAAAGGTTTCCATCTTCCAATCCTACCCTATAGGCCAGACATGTGGAGAATATGTGAGATTGTCATCACATGTAGTACGCAGCCAGTACTTGTCAGAGATTCCTGCAACTCCTTTAGTCTTGCTGTAGGTCTCCTGGCAGCCCCCTGACCAGTTTGGGTCTTGTCTTTTCCAAACATTTGGAGGGATTTCCAGTTCTTTGCAATGTCACTGTTGTCCCATATTTTCACTACCATTTGATAACTGTCTTCACTGTGTTCCATGATATATGCAATGCTGTGGAAATGTGTGTGTACCCTTCTCTGGGCTGATACCTTTCACAAATGAGATCTCTTTGCTGCTTCGTAAGCTGTATGTGAACTATGGCTGTTGCTGTAGCAGGCAACTATAATCCTGGTAGGACAGCTACAGTTATTTGCTGTTAATCAAAGAGTATGTGTAATTGATGGCAGGTGTGTACCCAAGAAGATGTAATACTGCAATTATATCAAAAGTTGCTTCAACACAGTATTAACTTCAGCCTGTGCACATGTATGCAGCTAGCATATTGTATGTTTTTTATGTGTCATAATTGCTTCCCTAACAGATGTGTTTATTTTACAATTGAATTGTACAGGTTACAGGTCACATAACAGGTTGGAAGGGTTTGGAAATGTTTTATTGTGCTCTCATTTTTGTATATCACAAATACCTGGCATTTTAACAGGTGTGTGTACACCATTTATATGCACTGTATAGCACTAATTTATAAAATATGTCCCTAGTTTTGGGCCTTTGTCCTCCATTTTGTCAGTCTTTGTCCAGATTTCTTGCAATGACAGGTTGTGAGGTATGCTACAGATATGTGACATTTCCTGCAAATAGGCCCCTGTGATGACCACTGTGATGCAATGCAGTTAACCCCACCACAAGTGAACATGCAGATATCGCAATATGGCTGAGAGTGACAGTTGTGTGCATGGAGTACTAGTGAGCCACAACAGGGAAATCCCATACTCTCCGGCTTCAGGCTGCTATCGCACATCCAGACCAGAGGGACCTATGTAGTTGTGAGGGAGATGTATTGTCAGCAGACTCACATTTGGCATTGGTACAAGATGAATGCTACTTTTCTGCATATTTACAGTACAAGCTTTGATAGTACACAATTTGCTGTCCTTCACCATAGATGTGCACTTGTATGCATTACTAAACCCCACCCACGAATGCAGTTTGAAATGACATATGCATTAAGATACTCTATACAAGACATTGGTGGCCCAAGGTGTTAATTCTGTGGACAAGGTTGTCCCACAGTGCAGTCCGCTCCCGCAGATTTTGTCAGCTATGGTCGAACATCACACCATGGTGCTGGATTATGGCATCGGTGATGGCTGCATTTTCAGATGCAATATATGCTGGCTGCTGCTGCATGTCACCTGGAAGACATAAACAGGAAAACACATCACAGGGCATCAGACATTGCCCAAACTTATTTACAGAGCCAGAATATCAACATAGCCTATCATTAGCCACCACTTACAACCACATCATACCCCTGTCATCTATCAGCACAGTATGAACCTGCATTGCACTCCTGGTCCTGATGTGTCATGTTCCCTCCAATAAGGGGCAGTACATTGCATAAACCACCATTCATATTTCACGTTTGTGTAGAAGGATGACAGTGGCCATCTTCATTGCAGATGAGATGTCAATGGTGCTCAGGCTTTGCTTGCATACAGTGTGTAATGAAGCTGGAAGCATATGCTTAAGTTCATGTAGGATGCAGACAGGAATGTTATCAGGTCCCATGGAGACTTGCTTTTGTTGACTTTGATTAGGCAGTGTGCACCTGCTCCCTGATGATGAGGGTAGGGGTGCGGGTGCTGTGCATATCCACCTATACTGATGGTGAGCCAGGGGGGGTGATGTTTGCCCTAAACCTATCTGCAGCAGGTTGGCTATAGATATGGTGTGTGTGTGTATGTGGTGTGATTGACCACCATTACAGGGTGGGTTGGGTTGTTGCCTCTAAGATTGCAGACATATGTGAAGACGGCCTTGTGATTGCCCTTGGTGGATGTGTCCAATTTGTACTCATAGTCAGCCTTACAGTAATCCACCTGTGACCTTATATGCTCGTTCAGACAAAGGTTGACTTGCTGACAAGTTGGTGCCTGCTCCTACTTTGCCCTGTACAGCCAATATAGCGACCGATCATGTGATTTGTGTATTGCTGCTGTCCAGCAAAGGGGATTACTCTACCTTGGTGGAGGCAGGTTTTACAAGTGAGGTATTGCTGAGTCCATACAACTATGTAGGTGGTCATATAGCTGTTTGTAGTAGGCATGGACACAAGGTCATAACACAGTTGGACACCTCTCCAGTTTCAACCTGATAATCATGTTTAAACTAGCACCCATGTCTGTGTCAGGGCAATGCAACAACCAATAGCTGTAGAAATCTAACTCTGTTGGATGCACAGAAACTAAGATTACACACATGTACAACATGTACAGCTTATTTACCTGATGTTTTGCATTCCATGTCTGTTGTTATGAGGTGGCCAGGTACACCTACTCATACATACATGTGCACAGGTAATACCTGATATACATTTCTGTTCTATGCCAGTATGTCACACTGTATTTACACTCTTGCTGCTCAGTCATTCCTCTCAAACTGTTAGAGCAGGACATCTGGAGGATGCCACACATACATGGGGGGGGGGGTGATGGGCCAGAATTAGTGACACTTTCTTAATATTGCTGTAACCCACTTAAGTCATTTGATAGTACAGTACCCTTTGCATTCACTGACATACCCTGGAGGATGTCGACACTCATATGGCAGGAAGAGAGGAGAAAGGGTAGGAGTGTGGTAGTGATGGTAGGGACTTTTAATGTTGTCAATATCACTGGTATAGGGACATAGCTAGCTGATATGATGGACAGAAGGAAGGTTGATATATTGTGTGTGTAAGAGACCAGATGGAAGGGGGGGGTAAGGATAGGTGTAGTGGAGGTGGTTCCAAATTGTTCTATCATGGTGTGGATGGGAGGAGAAATGGTGTAGGGGTTATCCTGAAGGAACAGTATGGCAAGAGTGTTTTTGGTGGCGAAAAGAGTGTTGGATAGAGTGATGTTTATGAAGCTAGAAATTGATGGTGTAATGATAAATGTTGCTAGTGCATATGCTCTGCAAGTTGTGTGTGCAATGGATGAGAAAAAATTATTTTGGAGTGAGTTGGATGAAGTGGTAATGACTGTACCCAAGGGTGAGAGAGTGGTGACTGGAGCAGATTTCATTGGGCATGTTGGTGAAGGGAACAGAGGGGATGAGGAAGTGATGGGTAGGTATGGTGTTAAGCAAAGGAATTCAGAAGGATTTTGCAAGTATATCACATGCAGTTCAACACACATGTCTGGAACAGTAGTTTACTATGCAAATACCCTGTATAGGTCTCTCACATTTCTGAGACAAACACGTATATCATAGGGTCTATATTAGAACATCAAAGTTTCAAAACTTCAAATGTTCTAATATCAACCCCTATTCAGTGAAAGCTGAAAATATCGAAGCAACAGAAAACCAAATATTTTTCTAGGGAAAGAATTTGGTTGTCCATTTCTGTTGCTTCAGTATTTTCAGTGCTGTGGTGGAAAGTTATGGGTTGGGTTCAGGTAAGTGTGCGATTGAGTGCGGGTTAGGTTAGTTAGAGTTAGGGTGCGGGTTAGGTATGTGTGAGATTGTGTGGACATGAGGGTTAGGGCGGGTTAGGTGAGTTAGGGTTAGGGTGTGGGTCAGGTAAGTGTGCGATTGTGTGGACATGAGGGTTAGGGCATGGGTGAGGTGAGTGTGCGATAGTGCCGGACCTTAGGGTTAGGGTTTGGGTTAAGGTAAGTGGATAGTTAGTGGTGTGTGTCTAGTTTAGTGTAGGGTTAGGTGTAAGATTTTAGGTTTATGTGTGTGGATTGCTGTTTGTTTGGTGTGCTTGTGTTGTGTGTATATGTTTTGGAACAGCAATTTTTTTCCCTAGGAAAAAAATTGCTGTTCTTTATGTTTGATGTTTTCAGATTTCGCTGAATAGGGGTCGATATTAGAACATTCGAAGTTTTGAAACTTCGATGTTCTAATATAGACCCATATCATAGTTGTTTTCACAAGTAACATATGGATATCTACGTCATCTCAGTAGCTGGCCTAGCAGTGTCACAGTCAGTATTGTTCAACACACACTCCAATAGTAGTCATATGTAAGCCATCCTTTCCTGGGGTGACTCAGGGGCCTGAGTTGTGATCTATGTCACTGCAGACAGACCCAGATGCTATGGCCATAGGTTCTGATCATCAATATATTAGTACAACAAGTCTTGTTGAGACATATTTGTTTAACTTCTTATTTCCCATTATTTCATACCCCTTACTGCATTCCATTACACGCTTACTTGTTTAACATACCTTTTTTTCCAAGTATAGTTGGTTTGTTTCTGATTTGTGTTGGTTTGTTTGTCGTCTGTCTCTTTCTCTCTCTCTCCAAGATGTAGGGTATACACCTGTTTTGCATAGGCAGCAGCTTGTCTTTTGTAGGCAATGCTCATGAGCAGCTGATGGCCTGTGCACCAGTTGGTGTCCCCCACTTGCTAACAGCATGCAGAACAGCTGTGTTGTTATTCCTATAACCAATGGCATGGCAACACACTCCTATAATTGAGTAGTTCATATGGGTGTTGTCCTTTTTCCTTGCCTTTGAGGAAGACTTCATGGAGGTGTGTGAACAACAGCATCACATAGGGTAGTTGGAAATACCTCTTACTATGAAAACTGTGGAGAAAGCCCAACAAAGTGGGGGAGAATGTTTCAGACATAGGGACAGAATGTAAGTATTGCTGTTGTATAGTTGGATTAATGCTAGTTTAACAGGGTTTGTGTGTATTGGATTTTCTGCATGATTTTAAGTCTGACAGTGTTATGTGGTTGACATAACTCTCAACTGTAGGGCTATCCGCAGAATGTTCAGAGTTTGGACTCATGTTTGATGTGTTCCTCAGACATTTTTTGTCTTTGGAAAAGCAGTAGCATACTCTGGGGGTTGCAGTCAATAAATGCTAACATCAATTTATGTTTCTGACTTCATATCCCTCAGAAAAGATATGTTACAACAAACCCTGTTGCACCAGCAACTTTCTCAGTTTATAACAGAAATATTTCAAATATGCCCCTATTTTTGGGCCTTTGTTCCCCAAGTATGTCAGGCTTTGTCCAGATGTCATGCAGTAAGAGGTTGATAGGTATGGTATATCATTATTTAGTGCCTTCATTCTTGATAACATCCCAGTGATGTATCAGAATGCCAGACATGTTATGTGGAAGAGGTCTTATATATGACGACAAAGTCTGGACATTTTGTGGGACTCTCTACAGTTGAGAGGTCTGTGTATTTCTGGCAATTGCTGACAGACTGTCAGGATTGTGTAGCAGTGTAGTGTGTAAGTGTTATTTGGCCTGTGTAGGGAGGGGGGGGTAAATGTAAGTGTTATGGCTCCTTTACTATCTGACCGTGCATGCTGCTTCAGTTTCTGCTGGTCTATCGGCTGTATATGTTTGTAGGGGAAGACTGAGACATGCCCCATACCATGGTCAGGATTCATACTACACGGTGAATCTGGCCAGTATATGTAGGGGTAGTGTACGAGTGCCAAACAAGATGTTTTTGTTCACACAGTCCTTATACTCTACTGTTTATTTGGCTTACTGGTATGTTACTGTGACTGTGGTGAAATTGGTTGTGGGTATGCACTTTCACACTGGTGTCTGTTTTTCAGTGCTGTTACATCCCTGTAGTGCATGATATATTTGCACAGATGTGTAATTCCCCATAGCAGATTTGGGTTAGTGTTGTGTCAGTCTGACTGTAGTTTGGATGGTGCTTGGTGACATGCTTAGCAGCTCAGTGTAGTTTCCCTAATGTGATGTTATGTCCAGATATTTGTAGGATGTACTGTTGTCTGGCCCCCTATGTGTTGTGTATTTCTGACACATCAGTGGGATGATGTGAGGATTTAAGTCACTAACTAGTGAGAAATAATTGAGTGTTGGACTTGTGCTATTTCAGTCAATATATGTTAGAACAGACAGGAGGGTGTTACTGCAGCAACTGTGTCAGCTTATCTACTCCAGTATTTCAGATATGTCCCTATTTTCATGGCTTTCTTCCCCCACTTTGTCAGGCTTGCTCCAGATTTGTTGCACTAAGGAGTTCTGAGCATACCTCTCAACTGGCCTTATTGTTTCAGAATGTTCAGATTTATTGCTCATATTTCTGGTCTGTTCCACAGATTCATTATTTTTATTTCTCTGGTACATCACTGTGATGATCTGAGGATTTCTGTCAGTAAATGATGACATATATTTCAGTTTCAGACATCACATCCTTCAGAACATGTATGCTGAAACAAACCCTGTTACTCTAGCAACTTTATACATTTATAAGAGCAATATTTAATACAGGTCCCTAGTTTTGGCCCATTGTCCCCCCATTTTGACAGACTTTTGCCAGATTTCTTGCACTAAGAGGTTGAGAGGTATGGATCTGAGGTATGACTCCACTACATGTTATGAGTATATATATATATATATATATATATATATATATATATATATATATATATGTGTGTGTGTGTGTGTGTGTGTGTGTGTGTGTGTGTGTGTGTGTGTGTGTGTGTGTGTGTATGTGTGTGTGTGTGTGTGTGTGTGTGTGTGTGTGTGTGTGTGTGTGTGTGTGTGTGTGTGTGTTTGTGTATATATGTATATGTATATATTTTATATGTATATATTTTATAGGTATGATTCTATATACATTATATATTTTCCATATATATATATATATATATATATATATATATATATATATATATATGCATCTCCATACATATATACATGTATATACATATATATATATATATATATATATATATACATACATACACAAAACTTGACTGATTCTACAGAATCTTTTCCCTACTGCTGAATGACTCTACTGCATGATTTGTTTGTAAAAGCATCAGAAATCCCTACAGCTCAAATGGTGTAGTGGTACATTGCTCTGACTATGGTGTACAGGGCCCTGCGTTGAGACTTGGCAGGGCTGATTATTTTGTTGCTAGGCAGAACAGTGGCTGATGGAGACAGAATGATTACAGCAGTTTTAAGTGGCTTTAAGCGGGTTTGCATGATGCTAAGCAATGCTAACACACGGTTAACCATAGAGATGCTTAATCTGTGTTGGTTTCACTTAGCATCGCACAAACTCACTTACTCCCGCTTACACCTGTGCTCATTTTTTTAAAAGAAAAGAAAAAGAGGTGATAGAAAAGTGGTAAAAAGGGGCATGCAGAGGGAAAAACAATATGAAAGATAACTAGGGATGTGCAGGATGGGTGTAGGGAAGGTCCATAGCTGTCCATTTCTTATATAGCAATAGCTGTGCATTTGTACAGAATTTGGACACTCAAACCCAAGAGAGAGGGGTGAGGACAACAGAAATGTTTTATCCAGCCAATTGGACTGGATTACATGTGTCCAGTGGACATGTGTGCAAAATGGACAGCTATGTATGGGGTGATATTTTTTTTGGGGACAGATGCCTTTTCTTTTTTTAAGGTGAGAGTGGGATGTTGGGGAAGGATTGTGGGTACATCTGGGGAGTTAGGTTGGGTAGGGAGACAGACAATACAGACAAGACAGCAGACAGGGGCAGTTTATGACACATGAGGGGGGGTAAACACATTTGACGGGGAGGGTGGTTGGGAATCCGAAGCCCATGGGTCCCCATATGGTTACAGTGGGACTGAGATCCCCACCCATGGGCAGTCACCACTGCACCTTCACAACCCCAAATGTGGCTGTGCTGAGGGCTAGAGAGGAGGGCAGCCTGCCCCTCAAGGTGGACCAGGTGGCCCTCAATCTGGCACAGATGCTCTCCAAACTCAGATCGAAGGGTGCTGCACACCAAACTCTGGACATGACTGTGGGTGACAGGATTCTGTCTGTGCCCAGTTTTGGGGGGGGGCAGGCTCCGTCTCTTGAGTTGGTTCCACCAGAAGGTGGTGTAGGACCAGCAGACAAGTGAGATCCAGGTTAGGTCGCAGGTATGCTGGGGCCTGGTGCCATGGCCAGATGAGGCAGGACAGGCGGATCCACTGGGATCTGCCTTCCCAAACTCGGTATGGTGTTGAGGTTTTACAAAATATGTTGGTTTGTCATGAACAACACATTTCAAGATTAGTTATAACAACATGCGTGGGTGTTCCAATTAATCCCATAAAGCATATTTGAAGCAATTGCATAGCAAACAGAACACATACATAAATGGAACAACAGTGTACATCATAACAGCATGCCAGTAACATTTATGGCAACAGGCCGCTAACAATGGTATTTGAACAAGGTATGTTAACATGCAAGTAATCAAACATATTAACAATAATGTAACACAAGTCCCAACATTAGGGATGGAGCACAACATATCCGTAGGATATGAGTAACAATTATTGATGCAGATGAGGGGGGGGGAGACAAAAAAAGTCCATTAACAACTGTTTATGTTTCTATTACCACAGCGGTACTGCTCAATGCTCTATGGGTCTGCCCTCACTTTACATGTACCTATTGCCCATAGCTTCTGTAGTACAAACATACCTATTAAACTGTCAGCCTGGAATGGTATGAGGCAAACTGTGACAACTCTGGGTACATGACTAGAGGGGACTCATACAAGTCAGGGTTACATATCTGGCACAGAATGGGGTACCTTGAACTGCTGCTATGTGAGTGTGCTACTGGCATATGTCAACTGGTTTCCTATCTGTGTCCAGGATTATTTTCAGCAGTGACCACTAGCTGTGACAGTGTGACACTTGAGAGACATATATTGGGAACATATTTCTCAACCTCTTAGAGCATGACATCTGTACAAAGCCATGCATAAGAGTGGGACAAAGGCCCATAAATATGGACAGTTTTTAGATATTGCTCTTACAAACTTCAAAAGTTGATAAAATAACAGGTTTTACATTTGCATGGCTTTTCTGAAGGATATGACGTCAGACACTTGTATGTCTATCATTATTTTCTAACTTCAGTGTATAATGGTTTGCCACTGATTTGCCATGACACCACTACTTTATGTACAATGGACCAAAAATCTGAGACAAATATCTGGACATTCAGTGAATATCTGTACAGTTGAGAGGTATGATTCAGGAAGAATGCATATTGTATGTACCTACCCTGCTGTCATTGCAGGCATGTGGTGGGACAATTGAACAGTTGCGCACAGTTTATTAGTATACCCTTCATACAGCTACTGGCAATATTTACTTACCTGTAAAACCTGTGGAGAAAATATCTGTTAACACTACCTGACTGTTTTTACATTTATTCCTGATTCCTTGTGTGTAGAGTTGCACACATCTTAGTACCACTCCCTGAATTTGAACCATGTCTGGGTGTGCAAAATTAACAACTAAGCTATATCTCATCACAATGAGCTACTTGGGAACTACTTTTTCTTGTTTCACTGGTTTCTGCCTAACAGTCTCTTGGTTAGACAGTCATAACTTGTAATCCTGTGATGCATGCATGACAGATAGTTATTGTAATGTGCATTACTTCTTTGGATTACTACAATCTGGAAAGCAATGGTTAACACAAGGCAATACTGCATGGAACACACTTTGATACTTTAAATATTACTATTCAGGGTTCAGAGCTTAGTGCAGTATATATTTCACATTTAATTAATTTATATCTCATTTTACAGCTACACCATCTACAGTTTCTTTTAACAGCTTGTTCAGAGATGAACCTCAGTTAATGTATGCTGTTACAGCCATATTTGCTGTGAATAACCTGTATACATTCTATATATGTCTGCAGCAACATACCAGAATAAACAGTTTTTTTGTAAGGGTCTTTATTAGTCAAACTTTTTTATTTATTCAGTTCACACAGTAACAGTATAACTACTAGCAGTAAGCAATGTACTCCTTCATAGCCCTCTCTGCTGCAGCAGTAGGGGAGAAAAACACACAATATGTTTAACAGTGTGCAAATCCACTTAGCTGAGCTACCTGCTGCTTAGCATTCATGTCTTAGCAATGGTTACACATGCTAAGCATAGCTGAGCATTACTAACCATTGCTCACTTTTAATTTTTAAATGTATCCAAATACTGACTTAATTTATTAAGTGTATATGATTTACTTTACATGACATCCCTCTATGTGCTTTCCTTACATTGGCAAGGGGTGTAACTATATTGTATGGGACACTTGTGTATACATGGGTGGTTTCACATGTTATATGTACTCACACATTTTACACCAGCTACACTACCCTGGTTGACAAAAAACAGTTTCTACACAATTTAAGTTTAAAAAAATAATTTTAACACTGATTTCCCATATAAAAATAACTTCCCTGTCTTGGTACTCGAATCGTGAGCATCTGCATGTAAAGCCGGGACTCTAACCACTACACTATCTCGGCTTCGGATTTTCAGCTGTATATTTGTATTTATCTCCTATGGGATGTTTAAGCTATGGTAAGCGGAGGGACATAACACGCACACCCGCTTAGCTATGTTTAAACATTCCTTAGCCTAGAAAAAATATATATAATATTCTTTGTGCCTTTGTCCACATGGACTGCTGTCAGGGAATATTGGCATATATTTGCTTTCAGACTTCTATCCTTCAGAAATTCATGCTAATTCATACCCTGTTTTTATTAACTTTCTAGGTTTGTGAGGGCAATATGTAAGATGTGTCCCTTTTCATTGCTTTATCCCCCATTATTTGTGTCTTTGTACACATTCATTTATTCATTTCAGTGTCTGCGGACACTGAAATACTGGCATAATATTAGAGAAATTCTTTAATATTATTCTAGTTGTGATTAGAAAGTGCCGTATGGCACATTCTCAGTGCAGGGGGCATGTTCAATGTCCATGCACTACTTGAACACACCCCCTGCACTCATTCATGGTTCATGTCTGTGTAGCTTAAACAGCAGTGCGCCTTCATGAATATGCAAGGTGCGCTGCTGTGGCTACAAGATCATGAACCACTCAATGCAGGAATAGCACTATTTCTTCACAGAGTTTATTGAATCCCAGGAATGTCTTTATTTCAGTTATCAGAAGTATTTTTTAAACCATTACATAAATGGATACCATATTATTTTAAATTAGCAGTTTTAAACGTATGTATAACGTTACCTACAGACCTTCCATTTTAAGGCATCTTGAGAGATATGCAAATTGCTCCATAATGAAAACATTTTAGCATAATCGTTCTAAGTGCACATTGACATGCAAATCTTTGTGGTGCAATAAAGCTAAAAAGCCAGCTTTGTTACTCATGGACATGTATTTCACAAATATTATTCATTACCTTATCTTAAGGAAAACCTGAATTGAATCCAGAGCATTTTCATTTATAACCTTATCTCACATAATATACTGAAAATGGGAAATTTGCAGATATTTCTGCTCACTTAATTTAAATTTTAAATTAATTATTTGTTAACAGGTAGGTGAATGGG
The DNA here is from genome assembly GCF_019279795.1 of Protopterus annectens. Lineage (NCBI taxonomy): Eukaryota > Metazoa > Chordata > Ceratodontiformes > Protopteridae > Protopterus > Protopterus annectens. The sequence goes on from NC_056729.1 coordinate 503,279,805, forward strand.
TCCTCCTTGGATTCTTTTCAGCCATGGCTGAAGCAACAAGGGCAAAGGTAAATGCAATATGTATAATAATACCCTGCTCAAGTATGTGCTTCTATACAATTCCTTAGAGATTTATTTTTGTCTAGTTTTAAAATGCATTCAGTTATATTCTTTCAAGTGTTTTAAATACATTTGGAGAGCTCCTTGCTTTAAGTCTTTTAAAAATTTAGACTAATGAAATGTGACATACACCAGTCTCCTGTAACATGGACTGCATAATCACCAAATGACTACCTCTCTGTTATCATAAACATCTTATCCAGACAAAGAGAGAAGAATGGAGATGCAGGACTTCTGAACTGACTGGAACATTTTAGATTTAAAGCACCAAAGAAGAAACGAAAAAAGCTCTGCATTCCATTGGCTAGGTGTCAGATTCTTGCAAGTAAGAGGGTCATAGTAACATCTAATAGAGAAAAGCAAACAAAAATCTAAATATAAATACAGGTGACTAAGCAGAGTGACAGCACTTAAACAGCCAAAACTAAGAGGTAACAGAAACAGTCAGCTAATAGAAAAAAACCCCTAAAAAAGTAAATTCATAACTCTTGCCATGCAGCTTGTCAAGAATGAGGAATAACTGTCCCACAGAGAGCTTTGATATGGTGTGAGTGACATAAGAAAGGCCAATCCTTCCAAATTATCACTCCACATGTTATGTTGTTATAAGATAGATTGTTCTTCTACAGTGATACCAGAAGTGGAAGTGGAAAAGTGAGAATGATGGTAGTTTCTTCCAAAGTGGAGACATGCAGAAAAGTGGTGCAGGACTTCCCAGGAAAAAGAAACTTCTGTTAAGAGAATTTCTTTCTTAGCAGGGCATATTTAAGAAAGGGAGGTAATGTAAGGTAAAGAGAGGTAATCTGCCCCTTTCTTTCATCTATATTAACCCCTTACCTACCCAGTCGTACTCTTAGATTTGAAAACCAAAACCTCCTTAAAATCTATAAACCCCTTTGCCCTCCTGGCCGATTACTTCTGTTGCACTCCTTAGCTAAACTATGGAATTCTTTTCCCCCCTCTCTCCGGTGTACTCATAACCACACTAATTTCAAATATCTCCCCCATTCTTACCTTACCTCAAACTGAGACTGTTCCTGCTCTCTTCCCACCTAAATTACACTGTTGTCACTTTCAAACCTCCCTTCAATGTCATCTGCTGTCACCTCTGATCACTAACATTATTGTTAGACCAAACACTAAACTTGTATTAACACTTTATGACTTGTAATTTTAATTATATTATCTGTATCACTTTTGACTTTATCTATATTTTAACATGTTTTTTAAATGTGCACTCCCTGATTTTGTATTTGTATTTTAAATTGTATATTTATGCTTTTGTATACTGTATATTTCATACTTTACTTATGTTATATTCTGTTAACTCCTTTTAGAGCTTTTCTCCCTGGGCCTCCACTGAAAATGGTCTCTGCTTGGCCCAGTGGACTTCCCTGGTCATCAAACTGGAAACAAACAAACCAACAAACAAGCAAACAAACAAATAACTAAATAAATAAATAATGTAGGATAAAGATGCCCTCATTATGTCATTGAATGGTGCGACAAAAAGCAAATATACAGTATTGCATGAGTAACTGTGCAAGGTAGGGAGGTTTATGGAATTGAGCATGTAAAAGTAAATGATCTATCATGCAAAGGGACTCATAGCAAGGTGATAACAAAATTTCAACAGACACCATCACTGCCACTCTTGGAGGCACTGCTTCATCATAGAATAAGTGAGGATATCATGTTTATGAATTTCAACATATGTATTTTGCTAAAGTTTGTAATAAATGACATATTTTTAAAAAATACTTTTGGGGACAGGTAGCAAGCTCACATAAACAGTATAATTTACACTACAGAAGGACAGCAGTTGACAGGTATTGATAAATGAAATAAGTGGAAATATTCTCAGTAGTCTGACGTCCTACTATTTTACAGCAGTTACCCCACCCTGTCACTAGAGGTATACTTAGGAATACTCTCTGCCCATGTATAACTCTCAATATTTATTTTCATTGTAAAAAGATATAGCAAGTGCCCTATAAACAGTATGTTACATGCCTCTTACTTCTCACAAATGCAGTCACATGGGGCTAGAACAACTGTGACGTAAAACAGAGCATCAGTCATTTGTTATCCATTTCACATACCGCATACATCTTTCTTGATCTTTTTAACACATTTTCCATGTGCATTAAGGCTCACTGAATGCTGGAATAAGTAAAGTGATGTCTTGATGGCAGAAGGAATGACCTGTATACATGGCGGTGACATACCCTCTTACTAAATCAGATTTTGTTTCCTTTTGTGTCATGTGGTAAATGACAAATTAGGGAAATGCAATTGCATTCAATGAAATGTATTTTTTCTTTTCTTTTTCTAAGTTATAAAAAAAGTAACATAGTATAGAATCGCATGAGTCATGTTGCATCACATCTATTTGTTATAAATTCTTGACAGACACTGTGTCTTCCAATCAAGTGCTGAAAATTTTCCTCTAATATTTTGCAGGGTGGCACAATGACACAGTGGATAGTGTTTTTGCAGTACAGCAAGAGGTTCCTGGTTGGATTGTCAGCTAGAGTGCCTTCTGTGCAGAGTCTGCATGTCTTCGATGTGTTCTAGTGGGTTTCCTCTGATAGTCTGCTTTTCTCCGACATCCCAAATACATACATTAGGTGGATTTGACACTAAACTGGCCATAGGTGTGAGTGTGCATGCAAGTGTGTGGTGTGAAAGAACTACCAACCTTGGTTGTGGTGTAGAAGAACCACCCTGAGGTGTAAACTTTGGCTCTAGATGACTGTCGCTATTGAAGTGACACCCCGATCCCATGTGCACAAAGATGGGAAAAAGGGACTGTGAATGAATGGATTTCGCAGTCAGAGTCTGAGAACTGAGTGAAAGCGTAAAGGATGGTATTTGTAAGTCAGGAATGTAGTGGTGGCCAATTCTGTGATTCTATGACAGTATAGCCATGTGAAGCACTTGCCATGACACTGTATGTACAGTATCATTCTGTAGCTCCAATTCCTCACATTTAGGGGATAGCATCTACAGGTGGCAACGTCCTGGCTTTTAAGTTTTTCACCAATGCCTAGGTAACTCTCTCCAAAGTCTATTGCTGCTGAATCACATGGCTGGCCTCTATCTGCAAGACAAAGATAATTTAAGGGAGATGATGTTACCAGGTATCAGAGAAGGGGACCACAAAGGAAGAAGCCTGATGACCACTTGTCAGCCAGAACCATATGCGGACCCACCAGAATATCCTTCTCATGACACCATCCAATTCACTCTCTGCCATCACTCCCCTGATGATGATCATAGATCCATTTCTTCAGTAATTATGAACTATGCAAAACCAACCCTCCCAGGACTGACATTATGGTGCTTCTATGTAGCACCACCCTATCATCCTCAAAATACTTACATATATCCTAGACAGTTCCTGCCACAAGTGCCTGCTTTTCAAGCCACCTGGTAGACTGATATGCCTTCTCATGCCAACACATCAGTCAACCAAATAACTTTCAATATAATATTAAAAGATGAACAAACATGGAACAAGCAGACATACACTTTAGAATATGGAACAGAGTTCGGGAACCCCTGAAGAGACAGGAATGAGGATAAATATCTATTGTTGTACCAGTCAGGTGTACTATATTGTTTACTCCATTCTTGTCTTTCCAAACTCCTATATTTTGGAAGAATAGCAAGCCATATACTTGTACACAGCAGGAGGTACCTTCCAATATGCCTTGAGGGATTGTCTTGACAGAACCTCTCTTAGTCCTAGGCTGGCAAACTAACTTGTAATGTTAGTAACCATGTGGGCTAAAAATTAAGTTTCTGTGTCAAAAGTCTTATGCTAAATTCCTCTCCCAACGATGGCTGCATAAACAGCCATACATGTAGAGGAATGGTCCTTAATGCTGCCCTATAAGTTTTTACCTCGACACAATAAAAAGAAATACAACCTGCTATGCATTTAGAAACTGCTTCCCTGCAGGAACACTCAGCCTTCAGGGCACATTAAATGAACAACTGATTTGTTGGACACAGCAATACAGATCTTGAGTCGTCTCTTTTAATCCATATTAACCTCTGTGAAGAATTCTGTGGCTGATCATAAAATGAGGCCGTCTGAACCGTCTGATACAAATCAGTTTTAAGACATAACCTTGGGTGTGAGGGATGGGTTTGGTGGTTGAAACTACCTCGTTCTTTATGAGATGCAGTGTAAGGACCAGAATTCACTAATGGCAACAAGTCTGAAATCCTGATGTGATAGCAACCAGTAAGATTTTTTTCATGAAAAAAGAAAAAAAAAGCCCTTAACTCCACAGACTCAAAAGCTAACTCACTCTAGCTCTGTAAAACAAAATTCATGTTCAGTTCTGAAACAGCTGGTATTCTGGGTATCTTAAGGTGTAACATGCCTCTACATACAACTTAAAAGTGGGATAGCAGGATGAGAGGCTAAGGGAGATTTCCAAGATAAACAATAATGATGAACTATGAAACTAGAGAGATGAGTTGGACAAATTCTGTTTCACTGAATATGACAAATACTTTACCACAGGCAAGTTAACTTGGCCAAATGCAACACCTGCTTTATGGCACCAGTGAAGAAACATCTTTCATTTAGAGAAACAAGAGTTTCCAATAGAATGCATACTTGTTTTCTACAAAATCCTAATCACCTCTGCAGAAAACAATCACCTGCATACCTCTCATATGTTCAGAATTTCACAGAATGCTCAGGTTTTTGTCTCATACCTTTTATCTGTTCCTCATAAAATTAGTTTTTCTCACACATCACTGAAGTCACTAAATAATGACAGACATTTGACTTTCAGACTTCCTTCAGAATATTCATACCAAAGCAAATTTTGTTATTATATCATTCTAAGTTTATAAGAGTGATATTTAAAATGTGTCCCTGATTTCTGGGCCTCTGTCCCCCATTATTTTTGGCTTTGTCCAGAATTTTTGTGCTAGGAGGTTAAGAGGTACCACCTGCAAAGAACTAGAACTTTTACAACTGCATTCTTAGCTACATACTGAAAAGGTCTGGGTGCAGGACAATACCCTCATTCAGGAACATCAGATCCTGTCTGATTAAAGGACATCAGAGACCTTTTTGTGAACTGGATCACAAGGGAAAACTAAGGTTGCTGGCTCATCCTCAAGACATCAGTCAAGTCTGCCCTCACCAGTCTTGCCTTTTGAAATACTCTTGCAAGGAGAGGAAAAGTAACTGAATGCTATTGTCAAGATCCCAGCTGCCACTTATAGCTTTCAGAAAGATCTTACTCTAGTTTCTACCTCTTAACTTCTTTGCTTAAAAATTCTTAACACCTTTATTGAATTATCACTTAACACATTGGCAAACATACATTAATATAAAAGAAAACAAACCATATAAATATGTTCCCAATTACCAGCATTAAACATCACAGGTTTTCTTTTGTATAACTATCATCAATCCAACATTACATAAATTGCTCAATTCCTGCCTTCTCTTAAATCTCATTCCTCCTCCAAAACATTATTCTGCATGCATCATTCCCACAATTTCTATTTTTCTGTGTAATTTGCCTCTACCCTTTTCTAAAGATCCCACTGCCAGTTCTTTTGTCTATGTTACAATATTCAATACCTCAAATACAGTTGGTTTAGACTTTGATTTCCATTTTCTAGTAATTACTTTTTTGGCAGTCACCAAAATTAAACTTAAAAAGGCCTTACTATGTTTAGAAAATTCGGATCCTGTATTACAACTCAGAAATAATTTCTTTAGTTACACCCATTTGCTCACCCAACCTTTCTCACAGAGTACTCTGTAGAGGATTTTCAAAGTCTGCCAACTCATTACACATCCACAAAATCAGTCCCCAGTTACCTCCCTCCTCATCATACCTCCAACATTTGGCATCTATTTGAGAAACATTATTTGGAGTGTGCTTGAGGTATAAAAATACCTATGCATACATTTTGATGCAGAAATACTAAATCTTCTAGACTTTATTGCATGTGTGAGAGCCATACATATGTACACCCATTGTTTCCTTGGGAATTGCTTATCCAAGGCCTCTTCTCAATCTTTTCTAACCTCCTCTGATTGATTCCTGTAGTTGTTGTGCATTATACCATGACCTCCCCATTAATATTCCAAAACGTGCACGCTGATTGGCCAGTGTGCACATTGTAAATCGACTTATACTAATGGAAAAAGGTCCGGTCACCCGGACTTTTTCCATTAGTATAAGTCTTTTCTAAAACACTGTCTCGCTATGTTAAAGGAGTTTAACATAGCAACCACAGGTTTAAAAAAAAGCAATGGAGATCTCCGTTGCATTTTTTAAAGCTGTCTCGCTATGTTAAACTCCTTTAACATAGCGACACAGTGTGTAAAAAGCAACGGAGATCTTGCTTTCGCCATTGTTTTTTTTTAAACCTGTCTCGCTATGTTAAATGGGTTTAACATAGCGAAACAGCTTTAAAATAAGCAACAGAGATTCTCCATTGCTTTTTTTAAAGCTGTCTCGCTATGTTAAACCCATTTAACATAACGAAACAGTAAAAAGCAACGGAGATCTTGCTTTCTCTATTGCTTTCGCCCACAGCTCTGATGTACTGCGTAGGCCTTATGTGCCATAGCATAATCCTTGTTAATCCATACTCCTAAATGCTTCATTTTATTGTGCCCCCATAAATATGGGCATTGCAGAACCAATTCATGTGTGGGTACATAGTTTACAGCTATAACCTTTGTTTTATCTTTATTAATTTTATATCTGCAAAACATGTGAAACTGTCATAAAATGTTCCACAACACTGAGATGCCCTTTATTGTTTTATCAGGTACAGAATAATGTCATCTGCAAATAAAGCTTGATTACCATACCAGTTATATCCTTGAATTTTTTGCCCCTTATCTTCTTTGCCACTGGCTCTAAATATAAAGGAAATAAAGGGGAAGAGGACACCTCTGCCTGGTTCCTCTGTTCAGAAACAACTTGTCAGACTTTGCTTAGGAATTCTGGACAAAGCCAAAAATAAATGAGGGGACAAAGACCTAAAAGCAGGGACATTTAAAAAAAATGTTAATGCAATATAACAACAGGCTTTGCATTTATGTGCATTTTCTGAACAATAAGTATGAAACTCTAATGTATGGCATTACTGATGGACTATTATCTTCAGTGGCTTACCAGAAAATCAAAAAGTTTATGAGGGGAAGGGCAAATTTATGCTGCAAGACCCTGAACATTCTACAAGGACAGAAACACTTGAAAGGAGTCATCTAGGGCCCACTGACTGGGAGGGGCCCCCACTGGCTGGGTGATGACCTGCTGGCCAGGGAGGCTGTCACAATATTTACTTTTTTAATTAAAAAAATCACGTGTTCTGTAAGGGCATTCTTTATAAGAAATCCTCTGCATCTGTGTGTCCCTGTATGTGTTGTCATTGCACACAGCTGTTGCTGGTTTCTTCCTTTCCACATTCTACTCATGGAATTTAAATGCAAGATGATGTTTCTGCTGTTGCCTTAGACCTGTTTTCAAGAACTTAAACAACACATTCACAAACAGAGGTAGGGGATGTGTGTGTGTGTGTGTGTGTGTGTGTGTGTGTGTGTGTGTGTGTGTGTGTGTGTGTGTGTGTGTGTGTGTGTAATGCCCTAGTTAGGGATGGCAGGTTAACTTGCTCAGGTTCAAACTCTGTACCTTAATTACAGCAGACAAAAGCCTGAATCTTCTACAACAACTATCAAGATGCTAAAAAGCATGAGTTTCGGTGCATTTTTAAGGAACTGAGAGCTTCAAAGCAAGAGAAGTTTACTGCTGCTCTTGCTAAGTGTGTTTACAATGTGCAACTGTTTTACTTACAAAATGGTCATCACTATTGTGCTATAGAATTTAAAAGCATTGTTAGTAGCACAACAGGTAGTATACGTGCTCTTGATGCAAAAGACTGTGGGGTCTACTCCCAAAGTATGTAGATGGATTGCTGATACTGTGTACTACTTTAATAGGGGTGGGTTAGGGGTGCTGCCATCTTGAATATGTCCCCCTTTGCATGAGATGCCTATTAACTATGAACCTGTTGTTGGTTTGCCTTCCACTCGCTATTGCAATATTACCAGCTTACCATTTTTTTAATCTAATATAGGCAATTTATTCTTCAAGGGCAGCAGGCACTGAGTTTGTAGATGAAACACTAACGTATAAAGTTGTTTGTTAGTAGCAACATCTTCATTCATGACAGAGCTCTTTAATGTGGAATTATTCAGATGACTTTTACTTCTGCAGAGATTGTGCATATTGACTGAAACTGATGGATTGTAATGACAGAAGTCGGAGTGGCCTTATGTGGTTGAAATGTTATGAATTGGGTAGCTTTATCACTATTGGTTTATATATTTTGTTTTATTGCTTACTGGAAAATGTTCAAAACTACATATTTAAAACACACTCTAACAAGTTGTGATGTATTATACAAAGAATATAATTTAATGCAATCAGAAAGGTGAATCAAAGAACACATGTTCGATAAATTAAGCATGTGTTCCTAAAAATGTGTGCAAGGAGCTATGGTTTGAAAACAGCCCAAAGGTAACCTTTATGCACCACTTGCCATATGCATTTTCCTTGAATGTGGGTTTCAATGCCATTTTAATGAATGTGAGTTTCAAGGGCAGAGATGTTTACTGTTAAAACTGTCTGTTTTCATTGTGAGACTGCATTGTTTTGTTTAGCAAGTGTCTATCAGTGTTTGTGCTATAACATTTGAAATAAAAACTTTAAATTAGACCCAAATATTTTTAATCAGTGCAGAAGTAAAGCAGAAAATAGCAAGCACACTGAGAAGTTTGAACAGTGTTTATAGTAACTAGGGAGAAATAGCCAGGTGATGGGACACTGGAATGGCTGGGAGGGCCAATCCATTAGCCTGGCTTGGGCCCCATTTGACCATGATCCAGCTCTGATTACTATCCCTCCAGACATTTTTTTCCATATTACTTACTCTGTCTACACCCATACTTCACCTAGATCTACTTAATACTACTATACTATATTTTCTTCAGTTAACCAGCCCATACATATCCTCCATTATCCCTACACTACCATATCCAACAACACTTACCATTGTATTTTGCTAAGATACTAACACTTCAGTTATATATATATATATATATATATATATATATATATATATATATATATATATATGAATATTGTTTTATCATTCAGTAATCTGCCTCCACAGCTGCCCAGACAACAAACTCTCACCACTCATACTCCTACTTCGTCATGGTAACGTTGATGCTATCCCAGGTACAGCTCCACTCTCCTGTATCCTACTTAATGCACAAAGTACAAAAAATAAAACAGACCAGATTAATGCCTTTATTACTTTATATAAGACTCATTTAATGGCTATCACAGAATCATGGGTCCAGACTAACAATCATTCCTTTTACCATTTCTTCCCAGACTAGTTTTTTGACCCCAGACCAGACTCAAGACAAGAAGGCAGAACTCTCATTCTGCTCAAATCACACTTAAACATCAAGTTACTTGGTCAAGGGACCATTAACACAGATAATTCTTCTAAATGGCTACTTGTATCTATTCCTTCTCCCAAAAAATACTGTACTACATTGCGCTGTAGCATATCTACCACCTCCTTGCTCACTTTCCAAGCCAAATAACCTACTAAATGAAATCACTTCCTCCACAAGTAACATTGAAAATCTCATAATACTTGGAGACTTCAGTTTCAGCTTGCTCATTCTCATTTCCTATGGTCTGAATACTCTTCTCTTAAAATTCAACCTCACCTAACTCACAGCTCAACCTATTAGACCTAACCTTAAACCTTTCACCCCCCATAGATCCTGTATTAACTATCAAGCCTTCTCTTATCATAAATATCACCATCAACTCACAATCTTTAAGTCACCCCTGCCCTATCAGTTCCCATATCTATCATCCATATGTAATTATATCTCCAAAATTCATATAGTTCAGTAATAAATCACAGCCTAACACTGGCAAACTTAAAATCAACCTGTCCTCATTATAGTAGTCACCAATTGTGAATTCAACTGACTGTAATACTAATGCAGAACTACTCACCTGTATATGGACTGACTTGCGAAACTCCTGCTCCCAGTAATACAAAGACTATACAAACCAGAAACTAATAACTGTTTAACCTATGAGATTAACGCTCTTCCACAACTCAGAGACAAGGCATGGCATTCCTGGAAAGCCTTTCCCACTACTATAACCAGGTAACTTTGCACCCCGGTACGCATTCTTGCCAAGCAAGCACTATGCCATCATAAAAGTTACCTTGTTGAAATCATACCAACCCTCACCAATAAAGTCACCCAGAAACTTCTGGAAAGAGGTCAACCATATTACAGGATGGAATAACTCTCCCTTAATGAAATCCACATGTTCTCAGCTTTCTGCCTTTGATTTCCTTTCTCATTTCAGCAACCTTTCTCATTCCTTACTCTAGCCAGTTCCAAGCTGACTCAATCACCCCACCACCCTTCCATACATCCCTCCTTTCTACTTTAGAACTGTCACATCCAAAAACATACATATATTCCTCAAGCAGATAAAACTTTATAACCCCCCTCTGGTGCAAACAGCCTTCATCCATGGTTTATTTATCACTAAACAGACTACATCAGAACTCCACTGATAAACATGTATATTGTGTGTGTTTTACATTTAAGATTATGCTTAAAATCTGGAAAAACGTCATTGTAAAACCTCTTCCTAATGAAATCCAATCTGAGCCAGATCCAGCACTAGGTGACCTAGGCAGTTGCCTAGGGCCTTTTTGGCAGGGAGGGCCCTGGCTTAAATTTCCTGTAAAAGTTTTCTGAAACCAACCAACATTAGGAATTTGCAGGACACAGCAGCTGGCCATGCAAACCAACCAGACAGCATGAAGAGCAAACCCAGAAACCTTAGCATTAGGATGTAGACTATCCTAGACAAGCTTGTGTAATGCAAGCCTCATTAGAAAGACTGACCAGAGATTTTAAGTATTACAACTGCGTGGCAAAGAAGCAAGCACAGGACAATTGGGATTCAGAGCTGAGATTTGGGTTTAAGGAAAGCAAGCCAGCCAAGAGGTGTTTTATGCCCTGAGTGGCTGAGCTAAGGTGTGTGTGTGTGTGTGTGTGTGTGTGTGTGTGTGTGTGTGTGTGTGTGTGTGTGTGTTTATATATTATGCCCCAGTTAGTGGCACTGTCTAGTTAAGTGACTTTTCTCAGTCAATCCCAGCTCTTAATTATTGGTAAGCAAGTACCTTAAACCTCTACACTAACTACCAGGCTCCTTTAATTGTATTTCTTTTAAATCACTAAGGATTACAATGTCATGCACAGAATTTCATAGTTGTATTGTTCAGTGCCAGTGCTGGAACTAGTAACATACTTGTTTTTGGTGCAGAAGGCTGTGGGTTCTCTTCCCACAGCAGGTAGATTGATTGTTGACCCATTTTTTGCGTAACATAGGCTGTTTATTGTTCAAGTGTAGCATTCACTGAATTTGTAGATGAAGCACTGAAATGTAAAGTTGTTTGCTAGCAGAAACCTCTTCATTAGTTGCAGTTCTCTTTAATATAGAATTATTCAGATGACTTTTACTTCTGCAGAGATTGTGCATACTGACTGATACTGGTGGACTGCAATGACAGAAGTTTGAGTGGCCTTTTATGATTGAAATGTTCTGAAATGGGTAGTTTTGTCATCATTGGTTTATACATTTTATTTAACTGCTTATTGGAAAAATGTTAAAAACTACAAATTTAAAACACACTCCAAGTGGTTCTGTAGTAAACAAGAGCAATTATTTCATGCAATCAGGAAGATGAATAAAAAAAAAAAAACATGCAGATGAATTAAAAAAAAAACATGCAGTTACGCATTTATACACAGTTCTAAAATGTGTCCAGGTGCCCATGGTTTGGAAACAGCCCAAAGGTAAACTTAATCTACTACTGGCCAGATGCATTTTCTATGAATGTGGGTTTCAATGCAGTTTCAATGAATATGAGTTTCAAGGGTAGAGAAGTTCACTGTTGCTTATGCCAAGTCAATTTTCCTTGTGAGACTGTATTATTTTATTTAGCAAATGGCTATCAGTGTTTGTGCTATAATATTTGGAAGACAGGTTTTAAATTAAATCCAAATATCTGTAACCATTGTAGACGTAAGGAAGAAAATAGCATGCACACTGACAGGTTTGAACAGTGTTTATGGTAACGGGGGAAAGACAGGCAATTATTAGGACACTGGAATGGCTGCTGGGAAAGGATGTGGGGGGGGGTGTGGAGGGTCCCCAATCCATTACCCTACCTAGGGTGTCGTTTGACCATGATCTGGCTCTGCACTCCAGTCAATCAGACTTCTGACCCATTTCTTTCCTCCCTACATTAGCAAAGATTCTGGACAAAGTACTTTACTTGTCACTCAGTCATTCACTCACTATATCAATCAATCCCACCTTCTTTCTCAAAAGCAGCATGGTTTCTTGTCTTGTTGTAACTGATCTACAGCTATTTGTACACTCACCGACAACTCTCTTCTTGGAATGGACAAAGGCCTAATTACTGCTGCCATTTTTTATTGACCTTGAGTTCTCCTGGACTGTCACATTGACATAGGCCTTAACAAAGACACACACTGGCCTGGTTCAAAACACATCACACTAACTATCACTTTTCAAACTTCAATGCACCAAACTCTCTGTGGAAAGGCTTCTCTCAAGGATCTGTTCTGGCACCGCTCCTCTTCTATCCACACTAAAATTTCCTTTTAACTTTCCTCATCTTCCTCTCCTGCTTTATGCTGATAACATGATTCTATTTCATTCCAATCTTCAGGGTGATTTTCATGAGATTATTCAATAAACAATTACTGTTTAACGCCTATAAAACAAAAGCAATGCTTTCTGGGTCTAAGCAAAAGTCAACTTCTGCAAATCATCAGTCATCTGAGTAACACTGCTGAAAATGTCACTACTTTCGAATACCTAGGGATTTGATTGGTCTTCTTCCTAAATTTCCATCTCCACCTGGACTACACAAACAAAAATTCAACCCTGTCATATTGTGGGTTAGTAGGCTCTCCCCTTTTCCTTCTAGGCCCACTAGGAATGCCATAGGTAAAGGCATTGGATCATCTCAGCTAGAACATGGTTTCCCTCTTATTGTTACAGCTTCTAAAAGAAATGCATCACCATTCAAACCATCTTAAATGCCATATGCAGGTTTATTACTCTTTACCCAAGAAATGAGCACCACCGCAAAACCATTGAAAGAGCTACCTGGCTACCTGTGAAACAGCATGCTGACCTTCTAATAGCCTTTCTAATAGCCCGTCAGCAGAGTACGTTCTCCGTACAAACCTTCAAACTAGTCAGGGATGCAGTGACATACAACCTTAGAAATCTTAACCATTCAGGTTCCTCCCTTTACGCCAAACTAGACTCTTGTGCATAAAGCATGCTTTCCCAGTCCTTGGTCCCAAACTATGGGAATATCTCCCCTCTTTTCTTAAAGATGATTCATGTTACCCTGAGCTAACAGTACACTGCAAGACTCACGGAAAATGCAATTGCTTTCTCAGTGCTCTAATTACGTGACTTCCTCTTACCCTATTGTTCTCTACATAGCTTGCTCAGACTGTACTTTTCACTGTGATTCTTCCAACATGCCAGCTCTAGTATCCACTCTGTATATAATGCAGGTGCATATTGTATTTTGTCAGTCACTCTATATATAGTGTCATTCAGTGGCGGTTGGTGACTTCAAATCAAAGGGGGGCTGCAGGAGACAGCTGGATGGGTGGGGTCAATGGGAATGGGTGTGGCCAACTAGAAAGGGGAGGGCTATGCTCAAAACCACAGAAACTAACTTTAATTAAATACACTGCCCTGGGTGCCAAACCATCATTATGAGAGTCCAGTCAGACAAAATGAAGTGTAGTAGAAAAAAATATTTCAATCCATTGGCTGCATGACAGCTTACGTAATATCTAGATGGAAACAAAAAGGATGTGAGGCATGAAAAAATAAATTACTTTTTAAATACATTACTGGAATGCCAGTCAAAAAAAAGTATAAGAAAAACAAGCAGCACTTAACTCAAATCACTTCTCCTTGCAATCCAGTTCTAATTATAATTTATATTCAGCTTTATTAAAGTATCAAGTAACATGCACTTCTCCTTGCAATCCAGTTCTAATTATAATTTATATTCAGCTTTATTAAAGTATCAAGTAACATGCTGAAAGTAGCAATCTCTGTGATACTCCACTTGTAAAAATGTTTCTTATCCAAAAAAAACCTGCTGCCTGACAACAACTATCTACTTGTTTCATGGGGAAAACATGATCAAAGTAAAAAATGAAAATCAAACAAGCTCAACATATATTGCTTAAAGGATTACTGCACAGGATATGGACCACACATGATAGATTGGCATTCTGTTTAGATTGCAGGTAAAGCCTGTAATGAGCTCTTAAAATAATGTAATCCTGTCCTTTATTACAAATACTGTCATATGCATTTCAATACCCAAGGCTTATACGTTATCTAGTTATGTAAGTATTCTCTGCATGGCAACAACAGAAAGGCTTTCAATGTTGGCAATACTACTTATTAAAACTTACTTGCATCTTACAATATCAGACAAGCTTACCTGATGATCATTAAAGCACTGCTACTTAAACACAGAGCAAAAGGCACTTTCTGAATAATAATAATAAGCATAAATCAACAGTATAAAAATATGACAGAAACCATAACATTCTGCAAAATCAATGACAGATGAAAGGTCACTGTAGTACTTGTGTTTACCTTGGATAGGGGGGGGGATAGTCTGCACATTTACACTGCATAACTGCTCCTTGCCTTGCTTGGACACATCCAGAGTCACTACATGGGGGAGTGGGGTGCAACAAGTTTGTCACAATTTGAAATGTCTCTGGCTGACTGCGATGGCCCTGACAGATTTGTCATAACTCTCAAACTCAGAGCAAGAAATCTGGACAAAGCCATACATAGAAGTGGGACAAAGGCCCAAAAATAAGGACAATTTTTAAATATTGCTCTTATAAACTTAGAAAGATAATAGAATAGTAAGTCTTGCATTAGTATGAATTTTCTGAAGGGTATGAAATCTGAAACTGAAATGTCTGTCATTATTTCTAACTTCAGTCTTTAATGATTTGCCAGTAATTTATCAAAAAAACTAAATTTTATGAAAAATGGACCAAAAATGTGATGCAAAAATATAAAATAGCCACTCAATACAGCTGGGAACCTGTCAAAGAAGGGACACTTTTTAATATTAGTACTGCTAACTTGAGCAGCTGACAAAATTAAAGAATCTACATGCATTTCTGAAATAAAAGTAATCTATAACTGATTATTACAGTTATATATTTATTAATTGTAAACCCTCCATGTTTTCTTCCAAAATTGCCATTTTGCAGAGGGATTATTAGGGGAAAAGCAACATTTTGAGCCAAAATCAGGGACAGTTGAGAGGTTTGGATATGCCTAATTCTATAAAGCAATTTATTTGCACGTACCTCTCAACCTGTTAATACAGGAAATCTGGACAAGGCCAAATATATTGAGGGAACATACAAACACTACTAAAAATTGCTCTTGTATAAACTTAAGACAGATTTGCCAAAAAAAAACACATTTTATGAGGAACAAACCAAAAATAAGAAGCAAGTATCTATTCATTCTGCAAAAATATGGACAGCTGAGAGGTATAGTTCAACCGAGGCTGTCTGAGTTTGCTGCCCTTCCCCTCTCAAAATCATGGTCGAATGGAGCCTCCCCCCTGCAGCCATTCCAGGGTCCCATTCCTTGGATATTTTGCCCATTTACCATAAACACTGTAATGTGCATACTGCTTTACTTCTGCAATGATTTGGATTTCATTTGAAAGTTTTATTTTGCATTTTTACAGCACAAACCCCAATAGATATCTGCTAAACAAAGCAATGCAGTCTCACAATGAAAACAGACTTAGCATTAAAACTTCTCTGCCCTTGAAACTCACATGCATTGAAACAGCAATGAAACCCACATTCAAAGAAAATACATTTTGCCAGGGGCAGATAAAGATTAACTTTGGGCTGTTTTCAAATCATAGGCCCCTTTTGGGCTGTTTTCAAATCATAGGCCCCTTGAACAAAAAACATACACATGCTCTTTGATATACCTTTCCGATTGTATTAAATTGTATTCCTTGTACAATACAGTACAGTTGTTAGAGGGCATTTTAAATTTATTGTTATGAACATTTTTCCAGTAAACAATGAAATAAAATGCATGCACCAATGACAAAACTGCCCAATTCAGAACATTTCCATCATAAAAGTCTACTCAACCTTCTACAGTCCACCAGTATCAGTAAATATGCACAATCTCTGAAGTAGTAAAAGTCATCTAAATAATTCCACATTAAAGAAGGGGAAGAAAATGTTTTTGCAAGAAACCTTTGTTTATCAGACTTATTTATTTAAATGGTGCCATTCAGAGAAACTGTCAGATTTAAAGAAAGCATTGTGCAGGTATGCTGCAATTGGGCAAATGAAATGGACTAATACTTTGCTTTAAGTTTTATTTATGTTGCCATTCTCCAGTTCATGGTTTTGCCAAAAAAAGTAAATGCTGTGTAGAGTTTTATAAATAAAAGTTACTATTTCTAAAAAGAAAAAAAAGAAAGAAACAGGTATTTTCACTCCATAAAGCATGTTTGGTGGATGCAGCAGGCAATTACTATCTCCTTAATTCCACTTACTGTTGCCAGTGAGTTTTTTCCCCTCTTATAATCTGTCAAGGATTCTGTCTGAAATGCGTAGTCAGCCTCTAGAGGGTCATCCTGAGGCAGGGGGCATATGGCACTACAGTCAAGCAGTTCCTTCTGTTGACTGCTACCATCACTAAACGGATGGTGGTTGTAACCTAATCTTTGGCATATATGAATTATGTTGCTGTTTAAACCACACATAGTGCTGAATGCCTAGAAGCACAGCTGTTAACCTTTGAAAAGATATCTATCTAGGAATGCAGGAGGCATAGTAGCTAGGCAAGAATCCCAGCAGCACACATTAAGTAGGAGGTTCTCCATGGATACATGGACATCACTAGCTTGGCCTCTAGTGACTTGGATAAGGTAAAGATGATCTTAATAGCAAGGGAAGGAGTTACCTCAGAGAACAGATCCTCAAATTCAATGAATGGAGTTTCTGTAGAATTAAGAAATCTAGATATAGCTATTTCATTTGAAATATATCATGAAGTTTGCTATGACCCTGCAGGGGTAAACATTAAAGAAACTAAGATGGAAATTCTAGTAAAAGATTATTTCAAAATGGGTTTACCAATAATTGTTAAGGAGTGGGGGTGTCAGGCAGACCCACAGGATGCAAAATCCTTTGCAAAATTAGAGGATTTTCTGATATCAAACTGTATAGAAATAAACACCCAAACAGTTTACTGAAAAGTCAAGGAATAAAGGGAAAACAACATGTCTTCTATGCTTTTCTTTCGATGGGGAAAGAGAGTGCACATTGATGAGCATCATGGGGGAAATCAAAACAGAAATTCCCATTAGGGAACTAAAAAAGTGGATGGGGTGAGCAGGATATGGAATGTGTTCAGGCTGGCCTTCTGTTATTATGCCACACAAAATTAATGAAATGTGTTGTTAAGCTAGTGGGGCAAGAGTTACAAGATTTGTTTGACTCTTGGAGTGTGATCGCTCTTGTAGAAGCTTGATACATTTCTAGAAAAAAAAAGTCCATTCAGGAAAGACAGTAAAATTAATATTTATATATTGAGAAAAGAGAAAGTACCCAGTTGCTCTTTAGGAGGTAGAGGCCCAGTTTGGGAAAGAGCTACAGTTAGTAGCAGTGGTGCTCACCTTTAACCATAATGTAGTCATTGCAAATGATGGAAGCAGTGGGAACAGGACATATCTCTTGTACAGACTCACTTCTTTTAAACTACAGGTCATCAGAATTCTCCCCTAATATATCACTGACTTTCTCAAGGTGCTCAGCTACTTCTTATCTCAAAGACATACCTGTCTGGTCACCATATATCTCCCCCTGCATATATTCTGCTAAATATTCCTCACTTACTCATCACCCACCGAACTTAATCTCTGTCTTATCTCACAGTAATTCTCTTCTTCTTTATCCTTATCCAAGGACCTTCTTTGCATTACACAATATATCAAACTGCCTTTATTTGTATATTTATATGTAAATATATATCTATCTAGATAGATATCTCACTACTTGAGTGCCTCACTACCTCCAATACTGTATTTCTATAAAAATTAAAGTGTGTATTGAACAGTGCAACCACCAAAATTGTCTTTGTATTAATTTTGTATAAATGTTTTACTTTAATGTACATTTACTAGAGTGCTACCTCCAAAACTATCTTTGTATTACTTTTACAAAGCCTTCAATTTAATGTATATGTATTGCGTAGTGCAGTTAACTAATTGTTGAACTCTTGACATGCTTCTGTTGTAACCTTATGCTTGCTGTTGCTTAAATATATGTCAATTGCCATAATAACTTTGCATGTATAACCATGAATCTTTTATCTGGGCATCTCTTTAATTCCCAGTCAGAATGCATTTATTTACTTATTTAATTTCCTTTTCTTAACTGGGTGGGTGAGATGGTTTACTGATCTTTTTCACTCACATCCTGGTTGCAAATACAAGTAATAGCTGTGTAATTATAGCTTGCTCATTAATAACTAGAACATTTCCAGCACCATTATGCAAACAGGAAAGTTGGTATTTACAATAGAAGCTGTCTGAGTTATAAGAGTTATACATGAGGATTTCAAGTTGTCCAGAATATTACATGTTTTTTCTTTTCCGGCTGAAACAACATTTGATACCAGACAATCAGCCAGAGTCTTAAAAGCAGTTACACTCTGCCTTCTTTTACAGGTGTGCTTTTAAAGATTTTCTGAATGCTATGAATGAATGAATGTTTTTACATCAGTCACAATAGCATATTGATTTGTGCTATGTAAAAGAAACTAGTAGAAAAAAAACATGGTCCACTAAGAATGCAGCAGCCATATTCAAAACAGACACACACACACACACACACACACACACACACACACACACACACACACACACACACACACACACACACACACACAAACACGAGTACTTTATGTACCACTGCCATGGCAAACTGCAGCAGGTACAGAGAGAACTGACTGAGAACTCACTACTCAACAAGTATAAAGAATTTCTTTAATGGCTAATATTAAAAAAAAAAAAAAAAAACAAAAACAAAATGGAGAAAGAAATTCCTAAAATTAAATAATTTAATACAACTTTCTCTCAAAAAATCTGTAATTACTAATAAACAGAAATACTGGTTTCTTTTTACCTTGAGATTCATTCATTATGACAATTAAAAAAGATGCAGTTGGCTGGGACAATAAAAAATACTACAGCACATACCACCAAGAAGAAAACTTGAGTCTCTGTACTATAGTTCTTCTAACTTCTTCAGTTCTTCTTCTTCAGCTGCTAACACCCAGCACAGTTGTTAATTAGCTGACAAAAATATATTTAGGCTGACAAAAAAAAAATAAAAATCCAAATCCAGAAATCCTTCACTTGACTTTGACTGTCACGATTCAAGAAACTATTTGAATCAGTCCACAAGTTCCCACAAACCAAACTGGCTGCAACTGTTTGATTCTCACTCTTTTCCCAGCAAATATAGCCCGGGAAGAGAGCGACAACCAATCAGCAGCCATTTAGCCCAAGCACGTCATGTACGTGCCTGCGGACGTCGCAGTCCGAACCCCTTCCAATTCTATGTGGTTCCAAACCACATAGACTGCTGGGCATCACACTGATGCCTTCATTTGCTCACCGGGCTGCAGCAGAAACAGACAGAAAAAAAAATCTTTATTTGAAACCGCCGCAACCCGAGGTGATCAAAGTGCGCATGCACGTATTCGCCAAGGCAGGAACTTGAAAGACGAGTCGCGGGACTTGCGGAGTCGGAGTAGTCTGAACTGTGACTGTGAGACAGTAAAAAAAAAAAAACAAACAAAAAAGTACTTTTTTCTTTTTTTTGTTGAGGGGGCTGCAGTCCGGCAGTCCGATGCCACAAGCTGTCCCTGGTGTCATTTATCTATTGCTTTAAACCTCCCTGGGCCAACTCTGATATTCAGTCTGTATATCATGCATGCATTTATTGTGTTTTGTCATTCCCCCGGGTAAAACTGAAATAGATCCAATGGGATCAATGCTCTACCCCAGTTAACAAATTCAAAATAAACAAATAAATTAGACTGAAGGAGCTGCTGGTACATATGTTTCTTCTAATATGTTTGAAAGTGGGGGACTAGGATGACTGGATGGTGGCTATTAATTGTGATTAAGAGCTCAGCCTTAGTCAACAGAATACTAAGAGGTTTTTTTTTTCAGCTGGATGGAGTGCACCCTTCATTGATGGATATACTGAAAAGTATTGTACCAGGATAAAAGATAGGTGGCTGCAAACCAAGAATTTTAGTGGTAGATAAAACCTTGGATTATAGCCGTGAATTAACATTTTAAAGTGCCTGCAAAGTAGGCCTACAGAAACTGCAAGGATGCAAATGGTATGTAGAGGTTTGTCTAGAAACTGGTCTGCTGGCTTTAGTGTGGCCAGAGTCACAGACGTGAGTAAGAAGAAGTATTCTGCAATATCTTTATCATCAAGATGTAGAAAGAGTACATGTGTTTTAGTGTGTCTTAGATAAAGGAGTACATATTTTCAAAACCTTTTGTGGTTGCATTTCTTTCATTTGTCCAGAACATTATACAATGTTTAGATTTTTGCTTCATAGTGTTTGATCTGTTTCTCATGAAATTTGTGTTTTTCTGACAAATCATTTAGGACTGAAGTCATTAAATAATGAAACACATTTGAGTTTCAGACTACATAGCCTTCTGAAAATACATGCTAATGCAGCACCTGTCATTCTCATAAAGTTATACATTTATAAGAGGAATGTTTAAAAATTGTTACTGATTTTGGAACTTTGGACCTCCATTACTTTTGAAATTGCTCAGAATTCTTGCTCTAGAAGTCTAAGAGATATGGTTAACAAACAGATGTTGCTGTTCATGATAGCAAATGTTTTTTTTTTTTTTTGCTAGATAATATGACATGCTTAAGTTGATTACATGCAGTCCTAAATTAGATACAATCAAATCCCAGCCTAGTTTTGTGGAGAACAGACCATAGATGGCCCCTGTTGCAAATCAGGTTTTTAATATAAGGTGAAATCCAAAGGAGTTTGAAGGACCAGATGCATTTCTTTGAATCACAAATTCACCCTGGCTTCCCACCTGTGGCCGTTATAGACAAGAACAGTTTGTAGATGCCCTAAGGCACAGGCATATACCAAAGCTGTTCTAGCCTGTGGCATTGATAATTGGGAAATTGGGGCATGAATGGCTAGAATAAAAAGGTCCTAGGGTTGTTAACCTAGTAACCTTCTATGATCCCGTGATCCTATATAGGAAGGTTTGCTTGTTTTGCTTACAGAATAGGCAACTGCTTTCTTAAATGGAAGCTTGGAAAGTGGAAACCAATCAGCAGATTTTGTGGCAAAGTTATTTAACCCCTCTGTAGGTCTACATGGGAGACTGTACTCCTATATATGCTAACTGCAGAATCGCTGTTTCCAGAGAAAACTGATTTCTCTGAGAAACAGATCTTGAACTTTGGATAACATTTACTGGAAATTAACATTTGTGATTACACTTCATAGCACGGATGACTTGTCTAACTTAAGCCTGGCACCTATATTAATAAGTTGTCATTGATGGCATCAGCATTAACGTCGCACACTGCAGTGCTTTTAGGATTGCTTGCAAGGATTCTATCATGCGTACTGTCACGACCTGAGACTTTGTCAACTTAAGGAATAAGTGACATAATCTGGGGATGATATCACAGAGCTACACGCAGAGGCTATGGTGGTAAGACGTACTGAAACAACACCTGCTGATAAAGATGCAGATGGCAGTCTCAGTTGTTTTGACAACAGGAAGAGATAGAATATAGAGGGGTGCTTGCAGAATTTTATTTCTGTTTAGAGAATACTGTTGTTTTGTAAAAATGGAGAGTACTGCTTTAAAAAAAACATGGATAGCATGAAAGGTTGATTTCCAAGGCACAGGGGTACAGAAAACAAGGAAGACAAGTAAAGTCTCTTCTCTGTGTGTGTTTAGTGCAATCATTTTGTTAGAGATGAACTGAATGTGATGAAATATTTGGCAGTGATTGTTGGTAGAACAAAGGTGCCTGTGTCTGGGAAGGTAAGGATAAAAATAATACTAATAAGTGAAAAAAGATATATGCAAGGTTTGAGATTAAGGAATTTAGGAAAGCTGTTAAAGAATGTAAACAGTAGTTTCCAAGGGTAGAAAGACATTCCTATATTTTACTACGGGTCCTTAGAAGAATGGCATTTCTAGCCACTGGTTCAAGTTTTTAATGAATATTATATTAGGAACGTTAATGGGACGAGGAGATTGTGATGGAAGAAAAAGGGAAACAGGATGGATGTTAGTACATGGCAGCATATACCTCTGTTAAGGAATGATTATAAGTTAGTTGCTATAAGGGCATTTGAGAAAATGTATTGGTTGGAAAATAAGATTGGTGGTTTAGCCACAGTAAAGATGTAAGGAGGGGTTCTCGGGTTAGTGGAGGAGCAGTGAAGTAGCTGAGTAAGGCAGGAGAGAGGGAGTTCATTAATATATCTGCATGTTTAATGCATATAATAATTCAGACCACAATGCTATGTTACAGCTGTTGAAGGACTACTGATTAAGAGATATCTGTTTTATCTGGCTATAAAATGTATACATATTGTCTGGTTTGATACCCATGTTTAGTTGTTATAAAGGATACAGTTGTGGCACTATCTTATTGAATTATGTGTTAATAAAATAATGCATGGTGTAAATTTAGTGGCGAAAAAATCACAATATTAGCACTAAATTAGGGATTACACTTATACAGATAACGTGGGTGTAGAAGTGAAAAGGAAATATGGTGTAAGAAATGTTTTATATTTTTTGAGTGAAAGTTTACTGGAATTAGGATTTCAGGTGTGGAATGGAATGTAAAGGCTTTAAAATTCTTTACGTTGTGGAGACTATTATGTGCTCTGTTGAGGAAATTGACTGTGGTGGTGGTGCTGCGTAGAGTTGTCGCCTCACAGTAAGACATTGTCCTGTTCGATTCTCAGCTAGAGCATCTTCTGTGTGGAGACATGTGTGAATGGGCGTACCTTTGTTGAAGGTTTTGTGTCAGGGCCGGCAACTCGGCACGTAAAAATCTACTGCAAATCATTAGCGGACCGGAGTTCCGTTGTGGCGACCCCTAACCGGGAAAAGGCGAAAGACACAACAACATGGTATAATGTCTGGGTCTGAAGAAGTTGTAGAAAGGCACATGATATTTATTATGTATAAAATTAAAAATATATTCACGATCTGGAGGGATTTTAGTTTATCCTTTAACTTAAATCTACACTGTTATATACTGATATAATGATGGTATATTCATAATATCAGGGAAACCTGCAGTGGAATTAATGGGTATTTTTTGTTCTTTAGGGTTTATAATTAACTCTTTCAGATCGGTTATATGAGTTCGACAAGCGTGGAGGAGGTGCTGATGTGTAATTCAGTTCTATTTTACACTGCTCGCCTTTTTTGGCATCAGAATTCTTTCAGGAGGTAGGGGAAAACTTGGTTGGGGTATTATAGTCAAGCCAAAGATGCAGCAAAACAGGACTTGGACAATGGAGAGCTTGGGGTTCAGTAAATTACTCGAAGATAGCCAAACATTCCATACAGCTAATGATGAGAGGTCATCAAAAATGGGAACAAGACCATCAGAAAACTAGAAGAAGATTGCACTAAATCAGAACAAATATGTAATATCGGTACTGGCACTGAATATTTGGGAACAGACAGCTTGAGGTAAGGTGATGTCCTCTGGGATTTCTCTAAGTGTCTATCCTGAAGGAAACTGGCAGTTTAGGATACAATGAGAAGAACAAGCAAGAATGGTTGCATTTAGTTTTAGGATGAAATGTGAAGAGTCTTTGTCTCATATTTTATCTTGTAAAAGGCCTGAAAGTTTTCAGAATGTTGGAAAGAAAACTGCAGTTGCCAGGGAAAACTGTCATAGAATAGACAGTGATATGGTTATAATAGTATAGGGGATTTAAATGTAGTTTATAATACGATAAAATATTTGCATTTACCTTGAATTTATGTTATATGTTCTTGTCGGATTTATTATTACCTTGTCTTAGTGACACTTTTTACTTTCATTATCTGTTTTTGTCTGATTTATTCTTAGCTTATCTTAACGTTCTTACTCTGCTTTAAATTTCTCTCTCTCTTTTTTTTTTTTTTTTTTTTTTTTTAGTAACTGTCCAACTCTTTTTGACAGGGTGCTGCTCTGGGTGCATTCATGGTGGGGGCTGAGTGCAAACCATAACAGCAGAGATGAATTTAGTTTCAACATACACACATAAATAACTGAATTAATCAATACATAGTCAAGATATGGAATGGATGAATTTACAAAAGTTGCTTTCAGCACAAAAGAAGATGCAGGTGACTTGCATGTGGATGCTGCTGTTAAAATGAATTTAATAACAGACTCGCAAGCAAAGAATTTTGAAAGCCTGTGGTCAGAGGTGATGGAGAAGATTAATAAAGAAGTCATCAAACTTCTGAGAGAATCATGCAGCAAGAATGGCTTTGGTGATGATATATAGTATGCTGCTGGATGTGTAGTCTAGGGCGTCTATATTACAAGATCGAATGCTTAGGTGATTGAACACCTAAACATCGAACTTGTAATATTGAACCCAAAAACATAGAATGGCACAGGAAAACACAGCGGTTGGCCACGGGAAAAAAAAAAAATTTTACACCCAAACTAAGTGGGGGGCTGTGCTCTCCCACACCCCCCCCAACTAAATATACCAACTCCGAGATCGATCTACAGTAGACAAAATGGCAAAATCTGGTGAACGGCCAAGGGAAATCTTTCTCTGCGTTAAATTGGCTGTTCACTGTTTTTTGCTTTCGATATTACAAGTTCGATGTTTAGGTGTTCAATCACCTAAGCATTCGATCTTGTAATATAGACCCTAGTCTGGGTGCTGCCCTGTTGTGCTTCATTATTCACTTGCTGTACCTGAAAGTGAATTATAATTAGGTGTTCATAACATATACCTCTCACAGGTAAGACCTCTTATTCACTGGCACTACAGTTTGAGCCTATAGCTATAACTATTTACATGACCATATTAGCAGCCTTCGAGTGCATCACTGAAAAAGGTTGATGTAAATGTCACCCCACATAGTCAAAACACCAATGTCTGCATGCAGCAGTGAAACACTGATGAACGTTAATAAGTAAGACAGCAATATCGTCAAATGTCCTCAACCACCCTAGCTAGTTCAGTATTAGTCCCTACAGTTGTGTGAACACAGGACCCGCAGTGGTGCAGGTGTGTCATGTCACCATCAGCATACATTGCATTTCAGTACTGCCCCCCCAAAAAAAGATAAATAATGTGTACAAAAATGCAATGCAAAGAAATTCTTGATGGGCAGTGAGCTTATTTACAAGGGTGTGTGTTGATCATTTAAGGATGTATATGGGATAGGGATGGCTATAGCAGAGGATGAGAGCACAGTAGCTCTAACTGCTGTGGGAGGTATGCTGTTGTGGAAGATCTGCTATATGTAGGAAAGCTGGACAGGAGTTCCAAAACAGATAGAAGTGTGTATATGTGTGTGTGTGTGGGGTGGGAGGAGAGGAGTGTTGGAGTAAGAGTTGGTTTTAGGGGTGCCAGTATAGAAATTCTGCTATGAGAATGTTAGTATGGCTAGAGACTGAATGTTGTCAGTAGTGTCAGAAGAGAAAGAAGGTAGCTGAAGGTGATGATTTGAAAATTATCAAGTTATACTATTATTCTGAAAGCATTTACATTCGGCATGCTTGAACAGATTTTTTGTAGCTCAGAACACAATTTGTTTGATGCACTGTGCTAGTGCCCTTCTCTAACTACATATAGTGTTGCTGAATGTCCTTACTATCAGATAGTCTTGTTGGATATGAGAATCAGTATGGTGGCTAGTTTAGTTGTGATAGTATGTTGCTTGGGGTGCTTATTTAAAGTGCTCTGTTAGCTGCATGGATCACAGGTGTTCATTAAAACACAGACATCAGTACTCTCCTGCTAGTTATTGTTCATCTTCGTAGGTTCATAGGTTCATAGGTAGGTACTAGGCTATTGGCCCTAGGGCCTATATAAGCCTAGCCAAACAGTACCCTGGCTTTTGCCAACCAAGAAAATTATTTTCCTGTGCCCCTGTCAAGCAGAGCCACAGAAGTGATCCCCAGGGTGAATTTCCTATCTCCCATCCAGTCATCAAGATTTTTCTTGAAGAGTGCTAATGAGGAGCTTTGTTTGATATAGATAGGTAGTTTGTTCCAGAGAATGGGAAGTCTCTGGGACAGGAATCTATCCCTCCAGCATGTTCTGTTTATTGCGGTGACATGGTTTAGGTCCCTAGAGCGTGTAGCTCGGAGGGATTGGGATTTCTTTAAATGGAGCATGTCCAACAGCTGTGGGTTTGACATAGCATAGTATGTTAGGCAGAGATTGCCTCTGAGTAGGCAATATGCGACAGAGTAAAGCTGAAGTTTTTTGTGACGGTCTGCATAGGGCATTTGTTTGAGGTCAGTAATCCTCTTTGTGAGGTATTTCTGTGGCCTTTCCAGTTGTTGTAGATGTCTTGTGAGGTACATATCAAAAGGGGCATTATACTCTATAATGGGTCTAATGAGTGATGAGTAGAGGGGAACAATGACCTCTTTCTTCCTGGATGAGAAACCTTTTGTGATGAGGTGTGCCACGTAGAAGGATTTCCTGACTACTGTGGCGATGTGATTATCAAAGGAGAGACTACTGTCCACCTGTGTCCCAAGGTCTCTTATCACACTTTCGGTGTTAAGTAGACTACCACCTATGTGGTAGTTCATGGGTACAGAGTTTTTACCAAAAGGGATGACAATGCACTTTTTGGCATTGAGGTTGAGGCCATGGCTTTGACACCAGGCATCTGTCTCAGTGAGGCCCTTTTGTAGGATGTCCACATTGTTAGGAGTTTTGATTATGGCTCCTAGTTTGCAGTCAAATGCGAACTTTGTTAGCCAAAGACCTTCTGTGTTTGTCTGTACTTCAGAGAAGTAGATACCAAACAGAAGAGGACCTAGGACTGAACCCTGTGGTACTCCACTTGTCACTGGTCTGAAGTTGGATTTAGAGTCTGCTACTTTCACAGTGTGGGTTCTGTCAGTGAGCCAGTTGGCAACCCATCTTGTGACATAGGGATTTATACCCAGTTTAATGAGTTTGTCTATAATTCCAGAGTGGGGGATGGTGTTGAAAGCCTTGGCAAGATCTAGATAGGCTGTGTGAACCACCTTACCCTCATCTACAGTTTTGGTGACCTCTTCAAAGAAGTCTATCAGGTTTAGGAGACATGATCTGCCTTTTACAAACCCGAACTGGGTAGAGTCCAGAGTTTGGAGATTACCAATGTCATTGTTTATAAGTTCCATGATGATACGCTCCATAGCCTTGCAGACCAGGCTTGTCAGGCTAATGGGGCGGTAGTTCCCGGGGTCTGTGGTGGCTCCCCCTTTGTGGAGTGGGATAACCATTGCTGTGCAAAATTCAGTGGGCACAAAGCCTGAGGTAAGGCTATGACTGAATATGGTACTTAGGTGGGGTGCCAGTTTGTCCTGTAGTTCATGTTGAACGCAGCCTGGGATGTTGTCAGGTCCCATGGATGCTGTGTTCTTGGTTTTGGAGAGTGTGTTTTTTACCTTTGCAGCCGTGATTACAGGTACTTTGCATTCTTCTGGTATAGAGATGGGCCCTTTAGGGGATGAGAGAGGGGTAAAGTTAGCACTGAACCTATTTGCCAGAATGTTGGCAATATTATGCATGTCACGAGGAATATTGTGGGTATGTGCTGCTATAGAGTAGCTTTTGTGGGTATGTGCTGCTATGGAGCAGCTTTTGAGGATATGTGCTGCTATGGAGCAGCTTTTGTGGGTATGTGCTGCTATGGAGCAGCTTTTGTGGGTATGTGATATGGAGCAGCTTTTGTGGGTATGTGCTGCTATGGAGCAGCTTTTGTGGATATGTCCTGCTATGGAGCAGCTTTTGTGGGTATGTGCTGCTACGGAGCAGCTTTTGTGGGTATGTGCTGCTACGGAGCAGCTTTTGTGTGTTTGTGCTGCTACAGAGCAGCTTTTATGGGTATGTGCTGCTACGGAGCAGCTTTTGTGGGTATGTGCTGCTATGGAGCAGCTTTTGTGGGTATGTGCTGCTACGGAGCATCTTTTGTGGGTATGTGCTGCTATGGAGCAGCTTTTGTGGGTATATGCTGCTATGGACCAGCTTAGTGTTAAGTGACCTGGAAACATTCAGTTCATTTCAGCCACAAAATCAGCTGGCATCCACTTCAGACTGCTGTTTGTTCATTTTTTCACTAATGGTTCTTCCATTTCCTTTTTGGTTGACCAGCTACTATCTCCATGGTAAAATTGTATTAAGCATACGTCTTAGCATAAGAATTATGGGATGCAGATACACCTCCTATTGTCTTGACATCTTAACATTCAGGGACCCAAATGAGAATGCTTTGTGTTTTGTGCTGGGATGCCTTTCATTTATCTACTACAGTTTTTAAGATCTGTTCTAGATTCTACATCATTTAGGGTTTCTGTTGCTAGATGTGCTCATGGCAAAGTAAACGACAATTATCTGAATAAAGTAAAGGCATGTTAGATGAACCAACAGTTCAAGGCTGACTGGGAAGACAAATATGAATTTAGCAATGAGTGTCTTGGAAACAGATGGGGGATTTAAGTCTCATTATAGCTAATGTAACATTATCAGCCCTGTTCCTTTGGAAAAAATTCTTGCAGAACATTCCTACTGACCTACGCTGTCTGGTAATCATTTGGAGAAGAATATGACAGCAAAATATATTTCTTTGAAGTACTTTAATTACTTTTTGTCTTGACATCAGAACATTTTTTTCAAAGGGAGTGTATCATGTTCTATTACTTACATGTTCTAGGCTCAGTTTTACCAATTTGTCTCCAAATGCCAAAACCCTATATAGTACATTTCTTTCTTTTACCTTTATCTTGATAACTGACCAATCTGTGTACTTTATATACTGGTCAGTTCATTTACATATATTTGTTTGTTACACTGTATTTCATTTTCAATCAAAAATGCATTGTTTAACTGTGTCTGCAGATTAATTCTGCTGCCGACGAAGAGAAGAACCAAGATGATAATCTGAAGTTGGGGTTTTCAACACAACTTCTAAGTATGTCAACCCAGGTATCTCTTTCTTCTGAACTCCTGACAAATCCTACATCTGCAAAGAAACATGACACAATATGTTTTCTGTATGCAGAACCATTATTCTTGATATATGTAATAAAATCCTACAGTCTCAATAGCTGAACTCTCCTAAATTTAAAAGAACAGTAAGAGAGCTTCTCCCTGTACCATGCAACTGTTCTTTACGCTTTAGTGTGGCGAGTTCACCTTACTACTCTCTCCTCTCTTGGCACTGAATATTTATTTATTAGAATTTTGACCAGGAATGGCAGACAAAACCCTTTCCATTGTAGGCCTGGGGAGAAAAGCTGTACAGTCTTACACATAAGCTCCACGAGCTTACTGAACATCATTAAAATATTTTTCAATATTTTTTAATTAGTAACTTGTAAGTTGTTCAGTGCTGTGCATGTATACACATTAAAGGTTGGTTATGGTTTTCATATCCTGTAACTAAGTCATTAAGAGTTTACTCAGAGTTAAAAATACTTTCGTAAATAGGTTTCAACCACTTATAATGTATACAACCCTCTCCTGTTAATATCACAGTTGTTAGGTGTGCCAGCACTGCCCATTCTGAAAAGAAGTCTATGCCACACACATTCCTATACCTCTCAGCCAGTAAGCACAAAAAATCTGCACAAAACCAAAAATAATGGGGGGACAAAGGCCCAAAATCAGGGCAGATTTTAAATATTGCTCTTATAAATGTAGAAAGTTGCTAGAATAACAGAGTTTGCATGTTGTTGTTGTATCTTTCGGCTTTTCCCGGTTAGGGGTCGCCACAGCAGAACTCCAGTCCACTAATGATTGGCAGTAGATTTTTACGTACCAACTTGCCAGGCCTGACACACAACCTTCAACGAAGGTACGCCCATTCACACATGTCTCCACACAGAAGACGCTTTAGCTGAGAATCGAACAGGATGTCTTACTGTGAGGCGACAACGCTACGCAGCACCACCACCGCAGCTAACAGAGTTTGCATAAGTATGCATTTTATGAAGGATATGACATCTGAAACTCAAATGTATGTCATTATTTACTGAGTTCAGTCTTCAGTGATTAGCTAGTAAATCACACATTTTATAAGGAACAGACCAAAAATATGAGCAAAATCTGGACATTCTGCAGTAATTTGGACAGCTGATAGGTATGCACATCCCCACATTATCACTATGAAGACAAACTACCCCTTCAACTAATGGAAAGGGACTACATATGTTAATGCATGGATATTTTAAATGGGATGGGAGTATAAATAGTGATGTCATTAATTTTTGGGCTTGTCTGATGATGTCTGAACTGTTAGATGAAAAACGCGGTGATTCGTTAAGCGTTTAATTAAAATGTTATTTTAACGTTTGTGCACCTGGTGACTGTTTTCCTCCTCCAGTGCTGATTAGATTTCTTTTTTTGCACTGTTACCTCCTACTGGTTAGTTATAATCCTAATAATGCCTTTAGGGAAACAATATCTGGTGCCATGACTGAAAAAATATATATCTAGGACCATAATTCATTCCATCAAGAGGCCTGAAAGGAAAGGGGATGGAGGGTGGGTAGTCAAATACAAATGAGGAAGGACAACACAGATGAAACATTATGGTAAGTACATAACTTCTTTATCTGATGTTGTCAATCCTGTCAATCATTTATCCTTGACATATGGGACAGAGTCTCCAGCTACCTTGGACCTTGGGAGGGCTCATGAAAGGATATTCTTCAGTATCATAGAACCAAATGACACTCTTCCCTAGAGAAAAAATACAATTTGTAATGAGTAATGAAGGTATGTGGGGTAGCCCATGTTGCTGCTGCACAAATCTTGTCAATAGAAGCGTTAGATTGGAACACTGCTGAAGTAGCAATGGCTCTGGTAGAGTGTGCCTTAAGAGGCCCAGGTAATTCAGTTGTCCTCTTGTTGTATATGAAGGAAATGCACTCTTTTAGCCATCTAGATAAAGTGCCTTTGGTAATTGGCTTGCTCAGTTTAGTACTTGAAAAGGAAACAAACAGCTGGTCAGACTTCCTTATGTCTTTTATTCTATGAAGATAGAAGCATAATTGTCTATGAACGTCTAGTAAATGCAAACAGAATTCACCTTTGTTTGAGAAATGGGAAAAAATACTGGTAAACTGACTGGCTGGTTGATATTCTTTTCTGCCACCACCTTTGGTAAAAAGGAAGGGTTTGTTCTCAGTGAAACCCTGTCTGTGAAATATCAAATAAGGTAGTTTGCATGACAAAGCTTGAATTTCTGAAATTCATCTGACAGAAGTTATCGCTACCAGAAGTATAATTTTCCAAGACAAGAATTTCAAGTCGCAGTTGGCAGCAGGCTTGAAAGGGGAATGAACTATTGTCTGAAATACCAAGTTTAAATCCCAAGGTGTATATGGAGCCTTATATGGGGATTTTAACATCAGGGTCCCTTTTAAGAATGTTTTGCAAAATCTTATGAGAAGTTAAGGAACATTTTTTAAACCCATTATAAAAATTTGAAATAGCCGCTAGTTGAACCCTGATAGTAGAGGAAGAGGCCCCTGCTTCAAAGAGGAAAGCTAAAAATTCTAAAACTTTATCAATAGGAGAGGAGGGAGAGGAGATCACTGTTATTATCACAAGCCCAGAAAGAAAATCTCTTCCATTTACTATTGTAGAGTTTTCTGGTGGAAGGTTTATGGGAGGCCAAAAGAATCCTATGAGCTGGAGAATAAAGTTTATTACACCTGGCAAGCAATGGAATTAGAGAAGCCAAGCCGTGAGCTTGAGGTTTTGAAGATTTGGGTGAACTAATCCCTCTGGATGGGATAGGAGATCTGGATCTGGGTTCAGAGTCCACTGTCATTGAATCAGATAAGGCCAAAGAAAGGGGAACCAAATCTGTCAAGGCCAGAAGGGGCAATGAGGATTACCTTGCACTTCAACCTGATTGCTGTCTTTAGAAATTGAGGAATTAATGGAAATGGGGGAAAGGTGTACAGGAGTCCAGAGGGCAAATCACGCAGGACAGCATTTATCGGGGACTCCCCCAGAGATGGGACCAGGGCAAAGTAGCTGCTGCATTTGTTGTTCAAGGGGAATGCAAAAAAGGTTGCAAAAAGGCTGGCCCCATTGACGAAAAATCTTGTTCGCAACTCTGGGATTGAGAGACCACTCATGAGGCAGAAGAATGCATCTGCTCAGTTTGTCTGCTATCACATTGGAACTCCCTGGAATATTCATTGCTATCATAAAGCAGTTGGAAGAGATCACCCACTGCCAGACTCTGAGAACTTCTTAATAAAGGGGGTACAACTTGATTCCTCCGTGTTTGTTAATGTACCAAACTACTGACATATTGTTTGTTTGAATCACAGTCATTCCCAGGGGAAGAGCAGTTTGAAAGCTCTGCAACGCATAAAGCACTACCCTCAGCTCCAGGACATTGATATGCAAGCTGGCCTCCATGGGGGACCAACTGCCTTGGACCATCTTGTCCAGATAATGCCCCCCCCACCCCATCTGGGGGTGACATCCATGGTCACTATGGCTTGGGGCTGACATAAGACAAAGGGGCAGCCCAAGAGAATTTCTCCCGATTTAATCCACCAAGCTAGGTCTTACTTGCAATGGTTGGTAATCAAAATCTGGTCTTTTATTGGTTTATACAGAATGCAACACTGGGAAACTAGAAGCCAATGCAATACTCTCATGTGAAATCTCACCAGGGGAACTAACATGATGGCCACCACTATTGAACCTAGAGCTTGTAGAACTAGTTGTGCAGCTACTCTGTTGCTTCTGATAATTTGTTTCACTTAGATCGTCATCTTTTGCAGTCTCAGATAAGGTAGGGTGGCTATGCAAGTACTGGTATTTATTACTGCTCATGTGAACCCTATAGTTTGTGTTGGGGTCAGTTGAGAGTTTTTATAATTTACAGTAATCCCCAGGATAGCACAGGTCTGGAGAATGTAATCTCTTGCTTATTCTAGTAGTTGCCTGGTGGGAGCGATAAGTATGGAAACACCAGAATCTGCAGTCTCCAGTGAGCTGCTACTACTGGCATGCATTTGGTGAACACCCTGGGGGCTATGGTGAGACCAAAGGACAGAACTCTGAATTGATAATGACTGGCTCTCAGCCGGAAGTGGAGAAATCTCATGGAGCTCTTGTCCATTTTTCTGTGGTTATATGCATCCTGGAGATCTATTGAGCACATCCAATTGTCTTTCCCTAGTATGGAGAATAGACTGAGCCATGACCATCTGGAATTTTTGCCTGTTGAACTGACTTGTTCAAAGCACTTAGATCCAAAACTGGTCTCCAGTCCTCTGTCTTCTTTGGCACTAAAAAGAATCTTGAGTAAATCCTGGATTCTATCTGGTCTGGTGGGACCTCTTCTTTGACTTTTTTCTAGCAGTTTTTTTTTAATTTCTAATGCTGCTGCTTCCCTCTGACTGGCTGGAATGTCAGGGACTTTGCTGGAGCTGGGAGGGCAATGAAGGGTATGGTGTATTCTCTGGTTATGATCCTGTGCACTGAAATATCCAAAGTTATCTGAAGGCAGGCATGTTGGTGCAAGGATAAATGCCCCCAACTGTTTCCAGAGGAAACAATTTGGGATTCCTTTCAGGAGTGCTGATAGGGTTTCCCTGGAAAGGTATCCCTGGAACCCTGATTTTGCAGGCCACCTCTGCCACATGGAGTCTCCCATTAAAGGTCCCCCCCTCTGTCCCTGGTGTAGCCACTGCCACGTGTGTCCTGGAAAGGCCCTTGGGACATTTTGAACCACATTTTTCCACTTCTGTGATTTCTCAAAAAGGACCATTGATGAGTAGAAAAAACATACACCCAATGCAGAAAGGGTCTTTCCATCCTTTTCACACCTGGACAATGTTTCATGAACTTTAGGACCAAAAAGCGACAATTTGTCAAAGGGGGCATTGACAAATGAAGACTTGAATTACTCCACAAATTCGCACAAGCACATCTCGACATGACTCCTTATGGCTATGTCTGATCCTCCTGCTCTATTTGTCCCTTTGGCTGCATGTGCTGAGCCTCATGGATGACGTTAAAATAGACTCTAGGGTGGCCAACTGAAAAGCAACCTTATCTTGGACTTCATCAGATAAGACTCTTGCCAGGGTATCTGATAACTCCTTTATTAGATCCCTTTGGAGTCTGTGAAGTGTGCCATAAAGTTCAAAGACCATAATGCAAAGGTCGATAAAGCATAAACCCACTTTCCAAAACCATCCATCGCCTGAGACTCTCTATTGGGAGGATGGATAGTGGAACTTTCCTCTGCCAGTTCCTTTTTGTGGCTGCTGCTACCACCATGGCATCTACCAGCAATCCCTTTGATCAAAACTGATGGTCCTTGGGTGCAGTTAGAATTTTGTATGACCTCTTGGGGATTGGTTCTGTGGTGTCAGGAGTCTTCCACAGGTGCTGCAAGATCAACTTAATGAGCTCGTCAGTGGGCGGAGTTACCCAAGAGGTAAACGATCGAGTTCTGAAAGCCTTCAGGTATACTAACTTTTCTGGGGAGGGCTTTTGGGACGTCCAACAGCCTGTCTGTTTAAGGATGTCATAGATGTCTCCAACGGAGATGTCTTCAGGGGTTGACTGCGGGAACTTTCCCCTCCATCAAAAATTTGTGTCCTCTTTGATGGAGTGGAGGGTTCCCACAGTCATCCCCTGAAGATATCTCCTTTGGAGATGTCTTTAGGGGTTGACTGTGGGAACGCTCCCCTCCATCAAAAATCAGTGTCCTCTTTGATGGATTCCTCTGGGGAATCTAGGTGTTTCCTCTTACACTTCCTCTTCTGAGGAACTTCCTCAGTGGGATGATCTGGGGAGGTATCAGAAGAGGATAAAACCTGAATAGGTGACTCCTGCGGTTTTGGTGCTTGCTGTCCAGGTATTGGGTTTTGTTGAAGCTCTGGACTAGGGGAAGGATTGGGGAACTGCTGTGAAAGGGGAGGAACTGACTGGATGCCCACAGTGGACAAGGCCCTCTTCATAGCCTGGAAGGCTTGTCCCCCCAAATTGGGAAGGGAGCCTGGAACAGATAAATACTGCCACGAAACTGTGATCATTCCCCACTCTGAAGAAACCTCTCTCAAAGCCAAAGCTGGGGTAGAGCTAATGTGTGCCAAAGCCCTGAGGTGCAGAGATGGCTCAAAAAAATGAGTTGAGCCCCACCCCCAGGAACTGACAGCATAGGCATGACCCCAAGTGTTCTCTGCATCCAAAAGAGCTGAAGAATTCAGAGTAGAAATCAGAACCAGAGATGGAGATCTCATTGGAACTGAAACAGTTAGCACAGGGAAACTCAGAGCTGGGATCTCCAAGGCCTCAGAGGAGGTCAGAGGAGGAAGACTAGCTGGGGTAGCAGACAGAAGGGTTCAGCAATGGACGAGCCTGGAAATGAGGACACACCTGAAAATCCCCTTGCCACAAGGATCTGAGCCACCAATCTCAACACATTTATTTCTGTCAGACTCTTGGTGGAATGAATTGACTGGGTAGAGGGGGATTTTGGTCTTTCAAAAAAGGGGCTAGGTAGCTGACCTGCAAAAGGATCTATGGACAGGTAGTATCTTGTCCTAGGATGATCAAGGAAAGAAAATTCAGTGCTTTCAGTTGGCACTGAAGACCTCAGTGCCAAAACAGGAAACAGCACTGAGACTGTCAGTTCTATGACCTAGTCTTGGATCTTCACAGACAACTTTGGCACTGATGGAGGAGGCACTTTTGGTGTTGAGATTGGCACAGGAATGTCCTTTGCAGTAACTGTCAGTAACTGGTAGAGGGAATCAAAGTTTTAAGTTTTTTGGCCATCAGTGCTGTGGGAGAACCTGGCACAGATTGACTCCTCTTTTTAGGTTTGTCAAGTTTCAAAAATGAGGAAGACGAAGAAGGGGAAGAAGCATCCATTTTACTTTTACTAGAAAAAACAGATCAGGCTTTCTCAAAGGAAGATTTTATCATCCACTTTAACAGAATTGTTTTCTTCCTTTCCACCAGGGCCCAGTGACTGAAACCATGATAAATGGAACAATCCTCTTGTAAGTGCACAGGGCCCAGGCAGTAAACACAAAGGAAAGTGCCTGCCAGAATTGGGTAATTTATGGCTACACTGCAGACATTTCTTAAAACCAGAGGTACCTTTACCTTTATTGACCATAATTTATACAACATGAGTCATGCACACAAACATACTATAAGGTGGAAAGAATAAACCAATTAAGTAGACAGAGAAAGGAAAGGACTCCCAACAATGGTAGAAAGGAGTACCGAAGGTACAGAAAGCTACTAACAATGGTAGGTAAGACTACAGAGAGTGTAGAAGAAAAGATATAAACTACTACTACCTTTCTTCTTTTTTTTAACTAGGAGAGAAAAAGGAAAAAGAATAAAGACTACCAAAAAGGGTAGCACAGAGTACACCAAAAGGTTAGGTATAAGAGAAAGTGGAGAGGAGAAGAAAATAGCTATCAGAAAAAGGGTTGGGCTACAGAGGAAAAATCACAGCAATGATATTAAAGAAGAAAAGCCTTATAACTATACAAAAACTAGAAATACAAAGCAGAAATAATGATTAGCTCGAGAGCTAGTTGGCGACATGTCTGTCACAGGAAAGTGGCAAATGAGATCTGGTAAATTGGAGAGGAGCATTCTGGGTAGGACTTAAACTCAAGAGTTTTTGTTCTCACGGGCTGTAGTAACGACCGAGTCGGTTCGATATTCAGAAACAAACCACCATATGTCAAGGATAAATGAAGATCGATGACATCAGATCAAACTCCTTGGATTGAGGCTGAAAACCCATATAGCCTAGAAATAATTGATTCATGGTTTAAACCTGACATCATACATGAAGGCATATTCTGTACAGTTTCTAGTCATTTCTGTCACCAAAGCCAGGCAGAACAACTGGTGGGGGAGTGCTTCTATTTGATAAATGACAGAGGACCTTTGTGATGCTTACCTGCTTTTCTAACCACTATGATGATAACACTAACTGGCTAGTTTGTGAATCTTTTTTTTTCAACAGGTGAAAACTCAGACATACTAATTTACCATCTATCATCAACCTAAGTGCACTTCACCAACTACCTCTGATATATTATGCCTCATCTCCAGTTTCAGAACATCATTTTTAATGGTGATTTTAAACTACAGTGGAATGAAATGCTTCAACAGAACCAACATGACTCAGTGGCAGATTATTCTTTCATTAATCCACCCATCACATATACCAGACAGTCATGTCAGGAGTTTTAAACAATGTGCAGAAACAGAAGATGAAGTCTGACCTCCATGAGGTCTCTATTTAAACTAGTTTATCTAGCACTTCTCTATAACACATGATATACAAATCACTGCAGCTAGGTCATAAGCATTAAAGCTATATACCCATATGTTTAGCATCCTTCTTTTTAAAATGAAGTATATATTTATCTCTGGAGCAGCATGCATTACATTATACTGATGATTAAACATTAACCTTAACACTGTACTCTACATGTTATGAGTTATTTACATCAAAATTAAACTTCAGTATACGATGTAAAACAACATTTTTAATAAGGCAACTTTCAATAGTCCTTTTTTAATGCTAGAACACTCAATATATTTGTCTGTTTGCTCAATGGTCTTCTTTAGCTGGAACATTTAGGAAACCTATTTAGATTGGATCTCTAGAACTGTTTATGCTGCACAACATCACTCATTAGAGACATAGATGCCAAGCCAGGAATACATTTTCTGTTCCCCAGCTAATTGTCCAAGTTACACTTGAATTGAGTTAAGGAGGAACTCTGCTTCACGTGAATGGGAAGCCTGTTCCAGAGATGGGGTAGTCTCTGGGATACATACCTCTCTCTCCAGCAGGTCCTATTTATATCACAGCAAGATTTAAGTCTTTAGAATGGGTAATTCTTATGCTACTTGTTTTGCTGATATGCAGGAGGTTCATCAGAGTGGGGTCTGACAATGCCCTGTATGCCAGGCATAGATATCCCCTCAACAGCCTGTAGGAGACAGAATACAGGGACAGAGCTTTGAGGCGGTCTGCATAGGGCATTTTACTTATACCCTGTATTTTTTTAGTGAGGAACGTCTGTGGACATTCCATTCATTGGATATGCCTTTCTGATGAATGCCAAATACAGTGGAACAATGACTTCCTTGGACCTAGATGCCATACCTTTGTTTATAATTTGAGCAACATAGAATGATTTCCTCACTACTGTAGACATGTGATGGTCAAAGGCTAGATTACTGTCTGTGCATGTCCCCAAGTCCTTGACTACAGGGTCAACTGTAGGGGTGTGTTGTCAATATGATAGTTACCAGGGGTGGATGACTTCCTGAAGGATACTATTATGCATTTCTTGGCATTTAGTTTTAGTCCATGGCTCTGACACCAGTTGTTTGTCCATGTCAGCCCTTCCAGAAGAACATTTGTGTCATTGTGGGATTCAATGACTGCTCCTAATTTGCGATCATCTGCACATTTAGTCAGCCAGAGACTACTGACATTGGCCTTGACTTGAGAGAAGTAAATGCCAAAAAGGAGAGGTCCAAGGACTGATTCCTGAGTGACTCCACTTATAGCAGGATGTTAGCCTTAAAGTAACTCCTGAATATTTCAGGGTTAGCTGGGGGCCCAAGTTTTATTTTTACTTCAAAGGAAACCATTTTGTGGTCTCACCTTACCAGAGAAGACACTAGTCTAGGAGTGTACAGCACTCCCATATTAGTGAGGAACAGATCCAGTATGGTTGCATCCCTGGTTGGTGTATTGGCAGACTGGTCTAGGGAGTTTGTGTTTACAACAACCCAGAAATCCCTGTGCCTGTATGTTTGGTCTCATATAGCATTCCCCGTTAAGTGGATTAATTAAATTTGCCCATAAATATGATATTGGGTGGGATGGTGAGTGTTTCCAATACAGTATATACATGGTATGGGTTTCCTGGTTTATAGAGTGGGTATTGGATTTTGCCTATGGTAATATGAATACAGAGTAGCTCAAATGCATTGTCCTGTTTGACCATCCTTGAGGTCTATTTGTTTTTGATGTAAAATCGAGACACCTCCACATTTGGTCCCTGTCTGTGTAGTAACTGGTCTAAATGTGTGGAAGACATTATAACTTTGCACTGTCAATCTGCTCTTTGTGGCTTTAAATCATGTCTCAATGACTGCACAGACATCAGTATTCTTTAAGGTGAGGAGTTTTTGTTTAGACTGCTAGCATTGAGCAGTAATACCTTTAGATTTTCTTGGTTTTGATTTGCTGTGTTGAAAGTATTTTCAGCTTGGCATTGCCTAAAAATGCAGTATGGGGGAAGACAATGTTTTAGCTAATATTTGAAAGTCTAGAGGAGAAAAGTGCAGACCATCCCTGGCAAAGCAACATGGTCTGTTGATCATCTCCTTCCATGCTGACAAATATTGCACCCCCTTAAAATGACACCAGAAACTAAGCCAGTTATTAAAGTCATTCATCTTTTGTTCATATTGTGGCATCATCCTTGGAGAAGGTAAAATGCTGCTCAATGGTAGGCTTATACCAACCTGAGACACATATTCCAAGAGATCCGTGATGTCTCTCTTCATATAGTCTAGGGCGGTACATCTCAGGTTGTTTACACCCACATGGACTATGACCGAGTTATACTGGTATTTCTGCTCCAGTTACCTACGTGCATGCATAATGTGGTGGATCCTAGCCCCTGATAAGCAAATGACCTGACTTTCTCCTTACTCAGTCTGGTGAGAGGGGCTTAAGTGTGTTTCATGATGGAGTCTCCAATGACCAGAATGTTGGATTGTGTGGTAGCTTGCCTTATGGACCTAGAAGTAGAGGCTCCATCCAATGTGACTGTATGTGCTGATGTGGGCGTTATTTTGAAAGAGTGCATTTGGGACTGCTGAGGGTATTTGTTATGTGTACTTTGTCTAGGAGGTCTTTGGGGTTTAGGAAGAGTCTACATGTCTGCTTTGAATTGTGTGTGATGGGTGCAGCATGTTTATTACTGACAACCTTATTAAAATTAGGAGTACTTTTATGCAAGAGCTTTGCCTTCAGTGACATTGTGAAAATGCATCTCTCAAATACCATATCAGTTTGAGAATTAACTGGTTGTCAGTAAACATAAGGCAATTTCTACATTGCCTCAGGATGCCCATATCCACCAAGCTGGTAATAAAGATAGTGGAAAAGTTCATATCCATGGCAACAGACCCTTTTTATTGATTAGAGAGTTGGAGTAAGAATACAAAGCAATGTCAAGAGTATCTGGTTTGCAGCTCTGGGGACAGTGCTTGCCACTGCAAACTAGTTGGCCTGTGTGCAACTATATATTTGTAAAATTTTAATTGTGCTTTTTCATGAAAAATGTCACTCAAGGCATCTTTGTCTATACACGGCGCTGCCAAACACTTGAGGGGAAACTAATAAGTAGACCCTGAAAATTTAAGAAGGAAGTATTTAGGCAGATATTCTGAAGTTAGAAACAAATCAAGCAGTACGTACTGAAAACAAAGAATTTGCTCATCAAGAATGATGAAAATAGGGGAGTTGTATAAATGGCTACTGCCTGGCTACTACTAGTGCTGGTATCATCACAGCTTCACTCTTCTGGAGTACAATGCTCCTTTGCTTCTTCTCTCACCAGAAGAGAAACATTAGCACCAATCCCAAGACAAGAAGTAGGCCACAGCCTGTTTGGTGATCCACAGTCTTGTACCAGATGATGCAAGGGTCTGTAGGCTTGTTGTAGCCTTTTCCTGGTAAATACCTTGAATAGCAACCAGGCCAGTCAGGAACATCAAGCACAAGGCACTCACTACCCAACCAGAAACAATCAGAAATCAATGTACTCTGCCCTTATTTCACCAGGAGCAGAATATAAGCACAAATTCCATGCTGTCACCTGTGAATCAGTTTTAGGCTTTATGGTGATCAGCAGTTTCCAGGAAATAATGTCCCTATGCTCCTTCTTTCACCACAAGAATACAGAAGTACTAATCCCAAGATGACTACTGAGAGGCAGTAATTGGTGGTCTTGCAATAAATGTTTCAGATTTTAAAGATGAAAGGGAATAAGATGGTTAATATCCTAAGCACTGCAGTGTGAACTAAGCAGTTAGATATGAAAGAGGGTGGACACTTTGTATTCTTGTTCTAACTTCTGTGTGACTCCTTAATTGACCTGTTCTAAGTTCTGTGTGACTCACAAGAGATAAAGCAGTGGTCTGTTTTCTAGTTTTAATAAGCAATTAAAAGTAGAATAGAAGTAAAACACGATGTAAAGAAAAACAAATCACAACATACAAAACAGAAGAAAGCAATAAAGTAATACAAAATACAAGAAAGCAAAAGCAAACTAACCTTTCCTTCACAGCAAGTTGTAGCAGTGTGTGGGTGAGCTTTTCCAGTACAAGCCTTTTCCAGTACAAGCCTTTTGACTCATTTATTCTGTGGAAGGTGAGGGTTAAGTGAGCCAGGAGTGGTGCCATCATCTGTGCAAGGATATTTTTTTTTCTTTAAGAATCTAGAATTCCCTGTCTATGCTTAAGTTGTCCAGGGGGTTGAAATGCAATTGGTTGCCATAATGTTAGTACACACCATGTATAATGAAGGCAAGCACTTGCAGACAGCATCTCTGCATGATCCCTGGTCTCTACCAGGGGTTCAGCTGTGCTAGTGTGCCCAGGCACGTGCCCATCATCCAGAAGACAGGGGAGTTGGCTCAGCCATTGTACTCCTCTCCTCCCTTGCTCCAGCTCCAACAGGTACCCAAGCTGCTAATCAAACTGAGGCTGCCTGGGATGTAGTCAAGGACTTAATCCTTCTGTGTCACTGGAGCTGGCTGTCATTTTACAGCTCTTGATTATCAAAGTTTTTACAGTCTCTTACTTTTCTATGACTTGACTGTTTGTGAAAATTCTGTTTGCTTATTATCTCATGACTGTGACTTAGCCATATTTGATGTTTACAAATGTCTGCAGTTTCTTCTACACAGCTTACCATCCTTCCTACAAAATACATAAGATACCAGCTCCACTGAGCTACAAACAGTTCAGCTTTAGGCTGTGGGCTTCTCTATGGTTATTGGCATTTTACTCTGTCTTTACCCTGAAGTAGGTAATCTGTTTTTTAATCATTACTAGTTGAGATGATGAGTTCTTATTACCTTCCTCAAAATAAACAATTATAAACAAATATGTATTATTGTTCTTTATATACTTCCTGGCAACGATATACCTATACAAGAAGATATCCTACATTAGATATCCATAACATTTCCACAAGAAGAAATGCTACTAGATGATGTGAATGTCAATTGGAAGGAAACTCTTAACTCCCGTAGATCTAGCATGAACTTACGTAGTTTCACACAACTAACTAATAGTCCCACATTATAGGAAGACCTCAAACTCCCTGTTAGACTGGATCTTACTATCAGACCCTAGCAAATACACCACCAGAGGTACAATGTCAGACTCTCTCAGTGATCCTCTCCCAATCTATATGACCAGAAATCTCACACATCCAGTTAAATAGCATATTTGTAAAACAGCACACAACCTTTTCAAGTTTAACTCAGAAATATTCATTACTACACTATCATCTATTAACTATAACTATAACTTCTTAAAAAGTCTCCCCTTGGGTAATGCTGTAAATGAATGCAATACAGCCTTTCTAAATATCCTAATTAGACTCGCACCTCCTAGAAGGAACAGACTAAAACAAATAATGCAGTTTAGTTATCCAGAAAAAGAGTAGAATGTTAAAGCAGGATAGAGAAAATGCATGGAAAGAATGGCAAAAATATAAAACACCTCAATATCTTGTAAACTTCAGAATGCTTCACAATTGTACTAAAAGGCAAATAAATCAAGACAAAAACTATACTATAATAACTTTCAGAATAATATTAAACACAACACTAAAAAATATGGACATCCATTAAAGAAATATTACATCCAGGCCAAAAATTAAACCCAACCCCCTCTCCTGATAACTCACCACTCAAAATTGCAATACAGTTTATTTCTTATTTTATAGACAGTATAGCATCTCTAACAAAGGATTCCTCAACATGTAATCCCAACACTGCCCACCAGCCACATATACCCACATCTACTTTCACCTTCAGACTTGTGCACACATCCTTTATAAAATTACTCAAACAAATTTAAACCATGCTGTTCTTCAGCTGATAACCTTACAAGCGAGTACCTAAAAATAGCAGCCAATAGCATTGCCTATCCTGTCTCAATTCTTCTAAATAGGTCAATCTAGGAATCTCAAGTTCCCTCTCTCTGGAAGAAGTCACACATTATCCCTGTACAGAAAGGAGGAAATTCAACAGACATTAATAACTTTAGACCTATAGCAATATTATGCCCCCTTACCAAAATACTTAAGAAAAATGTATTCAGAAAAACAACCGCTAGACTATCTCCTGCAGGAAGAACTCCTATCCATTGTGCAACATGGCTTCTATCCTTCCCATAGTACTAACATTGCCCTTCTGACATACATAGATACTGTTCAATAAAGCTAGAGATAATGGCAAACTCATCTCTTCCTTATTTCTAGACTTGTCTAAAGCCTTTGACACAGTTTGTCACATCAAACATCTGCTTAAAATGTTCTCACTAGGT
The DNA here is from genome assembly GCF_019279795.1 of Protopterus annectens. Taxonomy (NCBI): domain Eukaryota; kingdom Metazoa; phylum Chordata; order Ceratodontiformes; family Protopteridae; genus Protopterus; species Protopterus annectens. The sequence continues at coordinate 503,324,144 of NC_056729.1, forward strand.
CTCTCTCAGCCCATCCATCTGTGGTTTAAAAGCTACCTGTCCAATAGGTATCAGTCAGTAAAATGGCACTCCATGCTCTCTCCTAACCTCCCAATCACCACCAGTGTACCAGAAGGCTCTATCCTTGGTCCCCTCCTCTTTAACATTTTCACGAACACCCTCTATACATCTGCACAACAGGCCACCGTAATACAATATGCAGTTGATTCCACACACATCTGACAATACAGTACACATCCAAAAAGTTACTCAGGAAGCTTTAACAGACACTAAAACACTGCTTCATAACTCACAACTGATGCTCAACCTAAAAAAGACCAAACTACTAATTTTTCCCCCAAAATTCCTCTCTCATGAAAAAACAAAAATCAAGGTCCTCTCTCTTGATAATACATCCACTGAACTCTCTGAAGCCAAAACTAGATTATGAATTATATTTAATTTCCTGAATCCATAATGTAAGATTGTAATTTCTGAACATGACTTAATAAATATCTCTCAACCTCAAAGTATTTTCTGTGTAACTTGAACATCTAGTTATAGTGGCTCTACCAGGCAGGTTTTACAAATTCTGTGGACTGTAGGGCTACAATAAAATGTAGATAGTTAAACTTTTTCAGAACTGTATAACTTGTTCTAAGCATCTGTAGCAAAGAATAACCTTCTGCCTTTTTGTATTAATCCTATCAGATTCTCTTTAGTGAACACATTATTTATGTATAACCAAATTCATCACCATATCATTTAAATGGTCATAACACAAATCTTCATAATAAACCTTATTTAAGACTACCCCACTCTGCCCTTTATCTGCTGTTCATTAATAACAGAAAAGGGATACTGCAAACAATTCAAAGTCAGTCGTTTCCTTTTGGCTAAAGTATATTCTGAAATGTCTTCATTTTGAAAAAATAAAACTTATTAAAAAGCTCCAGAGTACAAAAGTTTGACATTTCATGAAAGGCATTAATAGTAAAAATTTGAAAATGAGACATAAACTGTTTTTGTTCTATCGTATGCATAGGGAGTAATATATATCCCTTGTTATAATCAAAGGCAATGATACAGAAATAAAAACTCTCGAGTTATACTGGTAGACAATTTCTCATTTTCAATAGATTGACCTGGCAGTGGTATGAAAAAAAAAGTTTATTAAATATAATGTACTACCAAACTTAAAAAAAAAACTATTTTACCCAAATAGTCTTTAAACACATTTGTTAGAAAACGTTTACTTGCCTGATGTAACATTGCCACTTCATGTCCAACTAAAACCATACCTGAAATATTAAAAATATGAATACCAGTCATTTGTGTATAAGCTGACCAAAATGCTTCAGTTAATAAATCAGACAGGAAACTATGAGAAATGACAAGCAGATTACAAAATTGAATTTTCTGCCATTGATAATAACTTCTGCCTGCATGATAATGTGTTTTTTTCTTACCTGTAGATCCTCAGATATTTTGCTGAAACTGATCTCTATTGATTCATTCATCAAGAACTACATTATAGTTGAGGCTGCTGTGGAAATCATTTCCATTATGAATTATGAGAATAGTTATTACTTATTGTCATTCTGTTAGTAGCTTATGTACTGTTTGAGTCCATATGGTTAATGTGTTGACATCTTTCTTCACATCAACTCTTCCAACTGCAAGTTAACGAGAATTCCAAGGAATGCCCTCTCTTTGGCATAATTATTGAAGTTACACTGCAGTTTTTTCCTCTTTTATATTTTTGTTTCAATGGAGTTCACTTTAGTATTGATATTTTTATAACCCTATTAGCTTTCACAATGCCTAGTTTCTGCTTCAGCTGCTCATATGCATCATTCATCTCAATCAATAGATAATTAAAAGAAACGTGATTAAGCTGAACTAATATAGCTAGCCATTCAGTGGCAGTGATATCAATATTGAAATATTTTAACTGTGCCTTCTTAAGTAAGGTTTTCCAGTGTTTTGTACTATTTAAATTATTTATGATTTTAGCTGTAGTCTAGGCAGTGGAGTTACTATAATATTTTAATGATTTTTTTGAATAGTAGCAGTTTCTTGTTATAAAATATAATCTGGATATGTTTAATAGTACAGTTTCTCTTAAATGCCTGCCCTTTGTTTCTTCATTTATCATATCACATATTATTCTATCTCATTAGGAAATAATGCAGTTCACCAAATTTATAGACTTTGTTTCTGTTCTTCAGTTCTGTAACATATACATCTATACAGTCTATGTGACAAATGCCTAACAAATGCAAATCCTTTCTTGGCTGACTTAGAGATATATTCAGTGATTATTGGCAAAGTATTTTGCCTTTTTTTTCGTCATCAAGAAAAGTGAAAGAATCAAATACCTTTATGGCTTTTCCCACAGCGATGTAGTGAAATACATCTTGAGGAACATTTAATTTTTTCAGCTAATTCACCTGCAATGAGGAGTTAATACAAATTCTGAATCAATAGCTTCCAGTTTTTGACCAATTTCCCCTTAAATAAAATGAATTCTACAGTGTACAATTGAGCCTTATTTCCATTGAGAATTATATTTCTGTAGTTTCAAACATAGATACTCTTGATACTAAATATATTTCTTCACTTCTACATATATATTTATTCAATTCTGGCAGATATTTATTTTCTCTGACACTATGTTATGTCAGGAGGCTTAATAAATAGTACCAGCCTCCATGAGCCTATACTCTTACTGATTGCTGTAGAGCTTCAGTGTACCATACGTCATGCAAATCACTGTAAGAGAGCGCAATAGGCTTAAAGCTGTATAGCCATATCACATATGTATACAAAAACCACAAACTGGCAAGCACAGCATCCTTGTCTGGGTCTGTAGAAACAGAATTAAAAGATATTCCTTAGCAACAGCTGTTCCTCCACTCTTAAAAGACTGGTGTAGAGTGTCTTCTGCATTCTCTGTCAAATGGTAGGAGGGAAATTATTGGGTACAGGGATTTCAAAAGTCAGCACCATAAACAGCTGTTGTATGCCCTTGCTACTAGTATCTTGTCATGTGCTACTGAGAAAGTTATTGTAATACAGTATTGGGATGCCTCCTAAGTACTCTTCTTAACCTACAGGACTAGTTTTGTCTAGAAAGGTTAAAGGTTATTTTTCTCTAATGACTTCAGAAATCACAATATTTTCAGCATCAGAAAAGCTGAAGAGGTACAAAGGCAGGAATATTCCTGAAGAGCAAATGCAGTTCTACCACCTTGGAGCTAAAAATATGCAAACAAAGCAAGCCTATTGCATGAAGCAGAGGGAACTAACATTGCTGAACAACCAGAAGAGATTTTTTTAAGAAGAGATTAATAATCTTATTGGAAGAACGAATAACGTTAGGGCCACTTTATAACTACGGTAAATCAGATTACAGACCCCAAGAAGGTGTCTTACAATGTGGCATCCTTTTTTTTTTCAAACTGAGGCATCAAATATTTGTCAGACTTTTCAGATCAGCTAATGAGTTATTTGACTTGACCACATACCTTTATCTCTATTGTGCTGTTCTTTTGAAGGTCAGCGTCTGGCTTTGGGAAATCCATTATTAAAAGTAAAAAGTCTGATGGTTTGTACTCCAAATTTCTTCAGGCCTGCAGCACCATTATTGCATAGTAGCTAAGACATTTTATCAGCATCTTGGCCAAAATAGGCAAAGAATTTAATCTTTGGAAGATAATCAAAGAAGGAGTCTCATAAATAAGAAGCTTTCCTTTAGACCCATATCACTTCCTTTTTTGCCTTCCAAAATCCTGGATAAAACAGTACTCTCATAGATAAAAAAAAAAAAAAAACATTCAAAATCTTATGGGCTATTCAGTGACCAACAATGTAGGTTTAGGACAGGTCATAACACTTGTATAACCATACTATTTTTTAACAACTTACTTAGGACCAAAGTGAGAGAGGAAGTGTAACACAAGTCAATTTTCTTGATCTCAAGAAAGCCTTTGAGTCTGTTGTTTATCACAGATTACTACAAGAATTAAACCTTTATGGCTTAGGAAACGTTGCACTACAGTAGTTTGAACTATCATAAGGACAGATTTTTTGGGCATTAATATTGATCAGTCAAACTCCTGTATCGAGTCAGTGAGTAAAAGGGTACAAGAGAGGTCCATACCTGAACCCCTCCACTCCTCTCTCTTCACAGATTGGTTTATAATCATCCTCACTAAACTATAAGAAATGTACTATCATGATGACCTAATATTATGGGCATCACACAGAGACCCAGACATTGTTTTCTCAAAACTAACCACTGATCTTAAACAAATCTATCAATCCTTAATTGGTCTGGATCTGTAGGTACATTTTGCAAAAGCCAAAACTATGTTTTTCAGACACAGAAAGTTAGCTACCTATAGCAGTCCAGAAGTGTGGCTTATTAAAAGGATAAATGTCTAAGTATGTGGAAGCCATTTTGAGAGCCCACAGTTGTCTGGAAGTATATTGCACCATCCATGGACAGCTTAAAGAAAAGTCTAGGGCAACTCTTGCCAATGGACTAATTTTTCCTAGTTTGAAATAGTCCTTAATAAATCTTGCAGGCACATCAGACAAATTATTACATAAACTCCAAAGAACAGAAAACAAAATCTGCTGTTTCCTCACAGGTGTACTGCCACAGACATGGAAAGTATCACTGCATTAAATTATCCCAGTACTGTGTGGGGCCAACCCGCTTCATTTTCAGAGTGCTAAAATTGGACAAATTAGAATCTTTACACATTACCCTGAGGTTATAAACAACTAATAAATACCTCTAAGGTATTAGTCAATCCCTTATCAACTTTGCAGTTCTATTTAACTTATTTCACTGCCTATCTAGGGTCCAAGGTGGCAAAATTCTCATCCTGTAGAAATAAACAAATACAAAACAGAATTTAGCTATTAGGGAGTTCTGTAAAAAGAAAGAAAAAATCGTGAAAGAAGCTAGTTGTATCTGTCAATGTACAGCTACAAAATAACCAGTATACTAATACAGTTTTGTTTTCAAGGTACATATACTCCTAACAATGACAACTCCTTAGGGTTTAATATGACTGGTATCTTAGATGAAGTTAATTATCAATTTTTGTTTCTAACTGTATTACTTGCTGCACTATAAGATTTGGTAAATTATGTGTTGTTATGCACGTTTGCCAGACTTGTTTCTTATGGTATGAATGGCTTATCTGTGCTTTTATTATATCATGTACAGTAAAATATTTAATATGAACTATATTTTTATTTATTTATTTATTTTACATTTGGTTTCTGGGAAAGTCTGACTGGACACAAGTCCTTTTTCAGAGGAGGACCGGGAAGAAACGCTCCACGTATAACACAGATTACTAAAGTACAATTTCACAGGTACAGAAGAATAACACTATGTATTTTACATCAAATAAAACTAGGATAATACTTTAAACTGTATATCAGCCAAAAATAGGATATTAAATGGTACACTATACAGGTACAGAGATGAAACACCTTTAAGCTGTACAATCAGAATAATATCTGTTTGACACAGTTTTATAATAAAATAAAGTATACACCTGTGTCTATACTTAGAAGAACTGTTGAGAGGAAGTGAGAGGTATGAGGAATGAGACTTGCAAGATAAAGGGAAGTCTACTGCCTGGGAATAAGGGAGGAGTGATTACTCTGGGTGAGCAAGAAAGACATGGAGATAGACTAGCCAGGAGAGTCACAATTACAAATCCAGTTAGCTTGTAGGTGTATTTTTAGATTTCTTAAACTGAGCTAAGGATGTTGTGACTGATATATTAGTGGTCAAAGTGTTCCATTTTTAGCTATAAAATGTGAATAGAGGGAGACTCCTGCAGGGTTATTGGCTTTAGTTACTTGAAGAAGATGTTTCTTGTTGAAGCATATCACCCTTTTGTTTTAATGTTGTATTCACTTTCTATTTGTGTGATGATAGCAGTTCAGTGCATAGCTTTCAAATGTGTTTACATATACATATATGTAAATGTACTTGTACCCCTAAGAAATCTTATTATCCATAATGCATACAGCACTCATCTCACTCTGGAAGAAACAGTTGTGACAGTAAGAGTGTCTTGAAAATGCTATCATTTTGAGTGGCATTAAAGCTGGGTCCTAACTTTGAAATAGTGAGTCTTGTGCCATTATTGATACAGCAAGCTAGTGCCATTACACGGTGTCAGTCCAGTGGATCTTGTAGCTTAAAATGACCAAATTTAAACATACCACCACCATTCAAAGCAGCTATGTAGATGTCACAGAGCTAACAGTATGCCATTTTCACTGAGAAGTTCTTATTTTTATTCAAAATTTTTTACCAGTTTTAAACAAAGAAGCCCAAAATAATGGCAAATTAATTAACATGGCAGCATTCAATGCTCCAGAACTGTTTAAACTTGCAACACCATTTACTTGGTCATCATGGAGGCAGAGATTTGCTTGATTTCCAACAGTGAAGTTTGATAATGAAAGTGAAGAAATACAGATAAACACTTTCCATTGTATTACAGACAAGAAATGGAAGCAATTCACAGTTTGTTTTCATTTTCTGAGGGCCAGTGTGGTACACAGGCTTAAGGACTATTTTGTGCCAAAAGGAGATGTTATTCATGAAAGAGTATTCTTATACAGATGTGTTTAAACTAAGGGAGAATCTGTAGAAGTGTTTGTCAGGTGTGTAAATCAAATATTTGAATATTATGGGTTTAACCAGGCAAAAGATGAATTAGAATAGTAATTGAGCTGGCTAATACTTGTAGCTCAAATGTTACAGTGGGAGTGAATCTCAGATTGCTAGAAAGGCTGAATTAGTAAAAAGAAAATATGCTAATATGAATATGGCAGTTCATGTAGGCGAAGTAAAATGCAGAGAAAATGGCAAATTCAGAAAAAGCACGTTAATGTTTTAAATATGAATGTGTATATGAAGCAGAATGGATGCCTGTTTGGCAAATGCACAAGATATAAATGTGCATGTACTGGGTCAGAGCAGTGTGCTGTACATGGCAGGTATAAGAAATACAACAAGATGGAACAATTTATAAGGTCATATGAACTTTAACACTGTTCAGGCCAATTGGCTGACAAGGAACACTGATTCCTTAACATAAGGTTCCAATTTAATATCTCCAGCCAAGCATCAATATTTTTCCTATATCTATCTAAAGTAGTCGGCCAACAAATTTTAATAGGCACATTATGGACTGCGGTGGTGGTGCTGCAGTAGCGTTGTCGCCTCACAGTTAGACGTTGCACATTCAATTCTCAGAGCGTCTTCTGTGTGTCGACATGCGTGAATGGGCGTTCCTTCGTTGAAGGTTGTGCGTTAGGCCTGGCAAGCCAGCACGTAAAAACCTACTGCCAATCATTAGTGGACCAGAGTTCAGCTGTGGCAACCCCTAATCGGTAAACGCCGAAAGACAGATTCCATAAAACTGCCATGTAGTTTGCTATAAATATCTTAATCTGATTTTTAATACATAAGTCTTGACTTTCATATTATTGTGCTTTAGTGTTTATCATGTTTGTACATCTCCATATTAAATAAGATTTGCATTATATAATCATGAAAGGTTTTACATGCTAAAATACATTTTCTTCTTATATACTTATAACCTAAAGAATAAAGATATTAGTATTTAAAATTGTCTCTGTAGCAAAGATCTTTTTTTATCACAGTGATTCTTTTAGTGAATTTATGCTGAATGCTCTCAAGAGTTTTCACCTGACTGGTAGTGTAGATACAGAGCATACTGTTATGTTCTGTGATGTTCTGTCTTGCAAACAGTAGTGAAGCAGTCCTTATCTCTGGTGGTTAAATTATTCAGTAAATAACCCATCAAACTGATAGCTTTTTACTGATCTGACTTATATGATTTCTAAATGAAAAGTCAGAAGTAATAGTAATAACCAATTTTTTTTTTTTGGTGAACTTCAGTAAGTTCTACTTCATCTATGTAAACTATATTCCTTTATATTTTTTACTAAAATACAGGATATTATAATTGTCTAAACTAAATTTTAAACCAGTAGCAGACCCAGTGATTTCATGTAGGCATTTACTTCTTCAGAATCTTTGTTGCTTTGTATAACAAATCCCAACTTACAGTCATCTGCGTAGTTATGGATCCACAAATTTTTATTGCTTGGCTCATTGATCCCTATGGAACTCCTGCTGAAAAAGGGAGATAACCAGATAATGGGTTTCAATATTTAACACACTTCCTTTTGTCCAGTTGTCATTTCATTAACCATTTAAAGATGTAACAGTATTGAGTGCAATTAGACTTATGTAAGTGAATGGAAGTTGTAAATAGTCTAAGGTTTCAGCTAAGTCTAAGAATATTACACCAGGAGCAAGTTCTAAACAAAAGTTCTAAATTAAAAGAATAAAAACTCTGACATGATTTGTTTATAAAAAACTTATTAAATTACTTAAAGTTGATCTCTCTTTTACAAAACCATATTGTGAAATATCAGTAATCACGCTGCTTGTGTTGGATTGGTTCATTGAATCAGTCACACACATTTTCCAATTACAGACATCAAGCTGATAGACCTATAGTTTTTAACTTCTTTCTTTCCTTTTTTTATATATCAGATTAACATGTGAAAGTTTCCATGATTTAGGAATAATGCTGTTTTCTAGAAGACTGGTAAATATATCATGCAATATTTGGGGAGTAATAATGGTTTTAATATCAACTAATAGAGACCCTGGGTAGCATATCTGGGTCCATCAATGTTGTCATATCCATTTTATTTTATGTTTCTTTGACCATGTTTATAGTACAATTGGTACAGTGACCATACACATGGAATTTTAGACTTATCAGTAATGTTAGTACAAATATTATCAACAAATTTGTTAAATGTATTAGTTCTGATTTGTGGATCTGATATTAATATACATTTGATTCTTATACAGGGAGACAATGTAGCATTATTAAATGAATTAACATATTTATATGTAGTTTTTTTTATATTTAGCAAATGAGTTTCAAAACTGATTTCTGATTGTCCCATTTTATTCTTAAGTGTCTTATATAAGCTATTAAGAATTCTTTTATTCTTACTGGTAGGATATTTCTTATAAAGATTATACTTTCTTTTCTTCTCTTCTCTTCTTCTTGAATAATGTTGTCAATTCTCTATTCTCCCACATAGGATAGAAGAATCTTGCCCTAATTTCATATTCAGTAGCTTATGTTCTAGTGGACAACATTTCTTCAAATGTCTTATAGCCGTAGCCTAAGGAGTCTAAGGCAAGATAAGATGACCAGTTTGTATCAGTTATGCTTTCTATTACTGAGCAATAATCAAGATAATCTATATTAAACTTTTTAAAATTTTTTTTGTTTCTTTATGAATAATGAAAAGTTAGGATCAAAAGTCAAAGAGTAGTGTTTGCAGCAAGCAGAGGCTCAATTTTCAAATCACTTACACTTTCAGGTATTGCAGTTAAAATTAAATCCAATATGTCTGAACCTGTAGTTCCTCCTGTAAATAATTATGTCATATTGACAAATGTAGTCATATTAATAAATTCTCTTTCAAATATAGATTTTTGCTAGATGATCATTCCACAAAATTCCTGAGTAATTAAAATCCACAAAGAGTATAATATTCTTATAATGTAAATACTTTTCAAACTGGTCAAAAAAAAAAGTGGATTACATTATCTATAGAAGGTCTTTGATAACAGAACACTACATGTGCTGATCTGTTACTAATGATATCTCTTATCTGCACTATAACTATTTCAATCTTTCTCTCTCTCTCCCTCTCTCCCACTGGCTTTATAAGTACTGAGGGAATAGAATTGTGAGTCTAAAGAGTAACACCTCAACCCTTTAAATTATCTCTCAGGCATTCATTCTCTGTATAACCTTTGATGTTATAATATTTGGAATTCCAACATTCATCAGTTACTATTAATGTATCCCTTCTGCTATTAGTCCAACTTCATCATATTTATTTTCTAAACTTTGTACATTATAGTAGTAGTAGCATTTTATAACTCGATCAGATCTGATGTTATTACAACTCTCCCTAGTGCTGAGCTTAACTCTAAATAAAAGTTTTATGTAGTCAAATAACTTCTCAGCAATAAAAGAGGCACCATATGAATTCAAACACAACTTATCATTAGAAAATAACATACTATCTGTCCAAAACACAATCTTCTCAGTATTTAACAGCATTGATTTTATATATCAAAGCTGATTGCCGTAGCCAGTCGTTAAACTGATGTGCTTTCATAAACAAATAATTTGACCATGACAGTGATGGAATACTTTTGCTAAGTACACAGTGAATCTCTTTACTTTCCAAATATTCCGCAATGTCTAGTTTAGATTTCCTCTTGTGGTGTAATGAAGTGTGCAGCAAACCATTTACTCCAGCACAAATAATAAATATCTTATACTTTGACTAGAATTTATGTATGACGGTACTTATGTCAACAAGTTTCAAGTCAAGTAAGGAAGAAGCTGCTATTGCTTCTTTATCTAGTCTATTTCATTTCATTGCAGTGGGTCATAATGTGAAATCACCCATGTCTAAAATTTCTTGGCATGGGTCTCTCAAAATAGTATTTTCATTTATAACTTTTGCATCAACTGCTTTTTCCTTTCTGAAAGGATTTGAATCATCTGATAACAATTCACTTGCTTTTCTACTTTTTTCCTGGTCATAATATTTTTGTTAGTACATTCTTTATTTCCATGTTCAGCAAAGTTAATTAAATCATCCTTATTAATGGATGTAAATTCTTTATCTTTTATTCTACCATCCTTATTTATCATTATAACTTCAGGATAGATTCCACCATCTGGCTGTTTAATTGAAATATTGGGTGAATTTTCAACACAAATCTCACCTGAGTTCCCCTTTGCTAGTTTCAACACTTAACACTGCAAGCTCCCTGATTATTTTCTCATTACTAATTGTTAGAGTTTTTTTAACTCAAGTTTCACCTGATGTCACACCATTGTTCATTTTGGTAAAATTGTGTGTTACCATGACCAGAAAACGTAAAAAAATAAAGAAAAAAAGGCAGTCCAGCACCAGTGGGTGAATTAAGTGTTTAATAATCTAATAAATGAAACAGTATGAGTGCTTTCATCTCCAAACCAGAGACCTCCTCAGATACAATACAAAAATGTCACTTCCCCTCCTTAAGTACATTCAATAATTAAACAATTAAAACAGTAATTAAGTTAAAAGTTTTTGGATTGTATCTGAGGAAGTATGGCTGTATTTTTGATATTCTTCATATCCTCTCTCCACTATAGAGGCATTTACAGATTAAGTTGTTTTTTCAAATCCTTATTGTTAATTGTATTACAATCTTCTATCAGTCTGACACAGTTGAAACAGTTTCCTTATAAGTGTTTTTTAAGATATACACCACAGTTTCCACATTCAAGAAAATATTGATTTTTTTAATCAAGTCTTCAAAATACATAAGAATTTAAGGTATTCATTTTAAGAACCCAAAATGGATCAAACCTCATATTAAAAATAAGCAAGACATGCAATGATGTACTCCTTATTAAATCAAGCTGCACAAGCACAACCAAATGCAGCTGCTACCTTCTTGATAGATAAAATAGTCATCTGCGATGGTGTAGCGGTAGCATTGTTGCCTCACAGCAAGAGGTTCTCCCATTTGATTCTTGGCTGGAGTGCAGGGAGTGCCTTCTGTGTGGAGTCTGCATGTCCTCCCCGCAGTTGGATGGGCGTTTGAAAGACATGCGTAAATGGGTGTGCCTTCGTTGAAGGTTGGATGTCAAGCTGGCACCTCGGCATTAGTGAAAATCTACTGCCAATCATTAGCAGACCGGAGTTCCACTGTGGCGACCCCTAACTGGGAAAAGCTGAAAGGCAAACAACAGCTGCAGATCACCAGACAGAAAAAGTATGTGCTCCCCACATTTTGAGAAAGATGGGGAAAGTACACAAATGAAAAAAAAATAATAAAATAAATACCTTGAAGGCCTTACAAGGACTCAAGTAAATGCAAACTCCACAACACTGTTTTCCAAATGTAACTCAAATGAACCACTCATTGAGTGGCACTGCTTAAATGTAGCTGCTTCTTCCTGATAGGTAAAACCACCTGTCAGTTACTACAGATCACCAAGCAGGAAGAAAGTATGTGTTCCATACCTATTGAGAAAGATGGAGGAGAGCATATAAATGAAAATAAAAGAAAATAACTACCCTGAAGTGCTTACAAGGACTCAAGTAAATGACTCTAAGGTACTGTTTCACCAATGTAGCTCAAGTAAACTGCTCGTTGAGTGGCGGTGCTTAAATGTGGCTGCTTCCTTCCTGATAGGTAAAATACTTTTTTCTGTCTGGTAAGCTGTGGAGACTGATAGGCATGTGGTCCCGGAGTCTTAAGAAAGTTGGGGAGAACACATGAATGAATAGAAACTAAAATAAATACCCTGAAGTCTTAACAAGGGCAATATTTAAAATCTGTCTCTATTTTTGGGCCTTTGTCCCCCCATTACTTTATGCCTTATCCAGACTTCTTGTGCTAAGAAAATTAGAGGTATCCACAAAGTAAAACAAAAAGAAACCAAAATAGCACTGCTAACACTGACTACTAGCTACATAATAACCTCAGTGCAAGCAGAAGCTAAAAGGTAAAGAACTCTACCAGAAAGTAAAACAAAAGACAGAAAGCAATACATCCCTAGCACCTACTACCAGATAAACATTTACCTCATGCAAGTAGAAGCTGAAAAATAAAAAACTACCACAAAGTAAAACAAAAGACAGAAAGCCAATGCATCCCTAGCACCTACTACCAGATAAACATTTACCTCATGCAAGTAGAAGCTGAAAAATAAAAAACTACCACAAAATAAAACAAAAGACAGAAAGCCAAACACTGCCAGCATTTACCACTAGATATTCAATTAGCTTAGTGTGAGCAGAAGCAGAAAGTTAGAAAAACTCTACCACAAAGTAAAAGAAAGACAGAAAGACAGGAAACAGTGCTAGCACTTATCCCCTTATAAACAACTATCTCAATGTGAGCAGAAGCAGAAAAATGTTGAACTCTGCCTCAAAGTAAAAAAATATATATCCAAACAACTCTGCTAGTAGCTACTACCAGATAAGCAATTACCTCAGTGCAAGCAGAGAAAGAAAAGTGATGAACTCTATCACAAAGTGAAACAAAATAAAACAGAAGCTAGAAGGCCAAATAACTCTGGTAACACCTACTGCTCGATAAACAATGACCTCAGTGCAAGCAGGATCAGAAAGTTAAAACCTCTACCACAAAGTGAAAAAAAATACAAAAAGCCAGGAAACACTGCTAGCACCTTCTACCAGATAAATAAACAGACCTCAGTGTGTAAACAGAAGCAGAAAGAAAACTCTACCACAAAATTAAAAAAGACAAAAAGACAAATAATTTTGCTAACATCTTCTACCAGATACGCAATTACCTTGGTGCAAGCAGAAGCAGAAAAGTGATGAATTCTGTCACAAAGTAAAAGAAAAGAAAAGACAGAAGGCCAAATAACACTACAAGAACCTACCAGATAAACAGTTACTTCAGTGCAAGCAGAAGCTGAGAAGTAAAGAAATGTACCACAGAGTAATACAAAAGACAGAAAGCCAAATAACACTGCCAGCACCTATTACCAGATAAACAATTACCTCAATGCAAACAGAAGCAAAAAGTTATAAAATCCTACCACAAAGAAAAAAAAAACAGAAAGCCAGGAAATACTGCTAGTACCTAGCAAATGAAACCACAAATTTGTCCTAGGGGTTCCACACGTGTCTGTCATTGACAGGGGCTACAGGTGCTGACTGAGGTTTCTTTTTGGGAATAAACTCTTGGCTAGGCTTATAAGGGCCCCAGAGCCATTAGCCAAGTAACCTCCTATGATCCTAATGAAACAAAAAAAAACAGAAAGTCAAGCAACTCTACCAGCACCTACTACCAAATAAGCAATTACCTCAGTGCAGAAGCAGAAAGTAATGAACTCAATCACAAAGTAAAATGAAACAAAAAACAGAGAACTTAAAAATGTCTGCTTGTAACCACTTCCAGATGAATAATAACCTCAGTGCAAGCAGAAAACAGAAAAATATTACTTTTGTAGCTTGTTGTACTTATAGACTCATCTTGTAGTATCCACAGTTACGTGCAGCAGAAATAGAAATATGTACCCTGCAGGCAAACTCAATTATATAAGAAGATTCACCACAATGGCTGACTGGAAAGGGACACAGGTATGTATTCTGGATCTAAGTACTGAAAGATCAATATGAGAATAATCTGCTTAGTGGAACTGTAGCATGCAAGCTGGGTTTGATTGTCAGAATAAACAAAGTTAATGTGGGTATGTTTAGAGAAGATGGTTTGCTTAGCTGCGAGTCAGTAAAATAAAATTGAAACTAGACTATCTCTCATATGCTTTAACAACACCAAGAGGGGTACCATTTACAAAACGTCTAAAGCTGAGGCAGAACTCAGAAATATGCAAATACTTGGAATGACTGAAAATGTAAATGTACCTACTGAAAGGTATGTGCCAATGATGCTGGTTATCAAAAAGAATGGCAATATGACAACTTAGTTAAAAAGTTAAATGAAGCAGTTAGGGGTAATTCTACCTGCCCTTGTTGGGGATATTGCACCAAAGCTGGATGGTGCCAGAGTGCTCTCCATATTAGAGCTTTAAGTGGGTTTTAGCAGATACCCCTACAGAGAATATATTCAAAAGTTTGCAACCCTTAATACTTCATTGGGAAGGTTTTGTTTCAAGTGACTATCATTTGGTATAGCTTCAGTGCCAGAGCTATTTCAATGTGAAATGTACAATTTGTGGAAAGGGCATGAAGGTACTGTTGTTGTATTGTTATGGATGACATGCTAGCATTTGGTCCTGCTAAACTGACAGGTGACATATTGAAAACAGTGTTCCAGGCCATTAAAAGCTGAAGTCTGAAGCTGAATAGACGCAAATGAAGGTTTAGTGATTACAAAACCCAATATATTTTTGTCATAGTGTAAGTGCTCATTGAATCAGATCAGATTCAAGCAAGAAATCCATAGCAGAGCACAAAGTTGCAGCCACAGTCTGTGTAACTAAGCTATGTTAGGCCTTAGGCATGATAAATATCTTGGGCAAGTTTGTACCAGATCTGTCCAAAGTACTATGTCAATTGACCAATTTACTAAAAAGATGTGTATGCTGGTTATTGGGGAATGCTTAGTCCCAAATCTTCAGCAAAGTTAAACAAATGCTGATATCTGCTCCAGTGCTCACTTATCATGATATCACCAAACTGAAAGTGATGATTGCTGATGCAGATAGTTAGGGTGTAGGTGTTGCTTTATTCCAGATGGATGGACTCATGGACAAGTCAAGAGACCTATTATCTGTTGCTCCAGAATGCTAATAACTGCAGAATAAATATGTATTTGCTCATACAGAAAAAAGTGCCTTGCACATATGTGGGCTTATGAGAAGGTCTCAGAATGCCTACTTGATCTGGGAAGCTTCTGGCTGCATACTAAAAGGCTTGACAAACTTAAACAAGCTACCATGTATGATAATGTGCTACAGAGGGTCATTAAATAAATAAAGGACTGCTGGCCTAACTGTTACATGTGATGTACAAATACTGTATTGTAAGAGCACAGCTGTCTGAATACAATGGGTTACTACTGTCCCAAGACAGAATTGTTACACCTTCTTCACAATATACTGAACTACTAAAGCAAATACATGACGGACATCAGGGGCTGATTACGCATCATGAAAGAGTCAAACTGTCAGTACAATGGCCAGCATACCTCTTAACCTGAAATCATAAAAAATCTGGACAAAGACCAATAAAAATAAGTATAACTGGCCAAAAAATCTGTATGTTGTTTAACATAAAATGTGCATACATAAATAAGTTACCCCGCCTGCTCCAATGGAATTGTGGGATACTGACTTTTAAACGCAAAATATTAAACATAAAATAAACAGAACAATAGT
Source organism: Protopterus annectens (assembly GCF_019279795.1). NCBI lineage: Eukaryota > Metazoa > Chordata > Ceratodontiformes > Protopteridae > Protopterus > Protopterus annectens. Next base: position 503,340,184 of record NC_056729.1, read on the forward strand.
GTTTTATTTAAATTAATATTTGAACTTGTATCAAACTTTGAACTTCTGCAAAACTAAAATAAATAAAATTAACTTTTATAATAATAAAATTAACTGGGGGCAGTTGCAGTGGTGCAGCAGTTAGCGCTGCCACCTCACAGCAAGAGGTTCTCCAGTTTGATCCTCGGCTGGGGTGTCTTCTGTGCGGAGTCTGCATGTCCTCCCTGTGGTCACGTGGTTTTCCTCCGGGTGCTCCGGTTTCCTCCCACATCCCAAAGACATGCTGAAGGTGGATTGGATACTCTGTATTGGCCCTAGGCGTGAGTGTGTGCATGTGTGTGCCTTCCGTGGAAGGTTGGGCACCAGGCTGGCAACTCAACACTGTAAAACTCCACTGCCAATCATGAGCATACAGGTGACCCGCTGTGGCGACCCCTAACCGGGAAAAGCCGAAAGAAGAAGAATAAAATTAACTGCTTATTCTGAAGAGTGACAAATTAGAAAACACTAAACCACCATTTTCTACTAAATAGTATTAATATATTAGCTGAAAACTCCATTTAAAGAAATCTAGAGTTCAAAGAATAGATTTTATCTAAGAATGTAGCCCTATGGGAGGATGCAACTACAACAATAGTACAACAGACTCCTTGCTTCTGTAGCTGTTCTATTTTTTTTCCCCTTCAGCATAGCAATTGAAGTTAACTTTGTTCCTTGGACTCCTAAGTTACTGATCCCCTAGGATCTACAGTAACATATGTTTACATATACCACTTCATATGTAATTACTAACACTGCTAGGGCAGAAAATGTATGTGACATTTACTGTATTTCCTTTTACTAAGAATGCCTGTTAAAGCAAGAAATGAACTGAGTGAAATTGCAAGGAACCAACAATTTGAAGAAATAATGGCAGCCTGAGTCAAATTATTTCAACATTATAATTAAATTAGCAGTACGTAAAGCAAGGGAATCTGGACAGTGCAATGCGATAGGCTCCTATTACAACCTGCAAACAAAGGTCTAGTTTAACAATAGTGACATGCAACAATTAACTTGAGTTATTCCTTCTGAAGCAACTTCCTCTATTTATTGTCACAAAGCAACATTATTTCTCTTCTTAATGTCTTAACCCCCCCCCCCTTCTGCATTCAGTGACAAGTTAACTACAAAGAAGGAAGGAGTGGGAGCAGCTGAGGTGACTGTTGCAGTCCTTGTGCCATTTTATTTTGACAGGAAGCAGGCAAGCTTTGATGAGTATTCACACTAGATATTGTCCTTAAGGTTTGTGGTTGCTTGGTACTGTTTAAAGTGACACACACACACACACACACACACACACACACACACACACACACACACACACACACACACACACACACACACACACACACACACACACAAAACCATGCCAAGAAAATGAAAAGTTTGGGATCCAAACATAGTGTTTCACCACCATCTTCTAGCTGAACTTAGTCCTATTAACAGAAATTTGGATGGAGCAAAGAGTGGGGGCTTTTGTCAGATTTTGCTTCTGCCAAACGCAGCCGCCAGGCAACTTTGATTGTTAGTATGAAAAAAATCGTATTATTGTATTATCTAATTTGGAAGAGTCAAACAAGAGTAATATATATGCAGACCCTATGCGTTATGTTGTTCAGTTATAGTTTCAAATCTATAAAAACTGAAAGTATTGAAGGGCATACTTAAGTTTGCTACTTCCAGTTAGGAAATTAATAGATAATTATTTTACAGTAAAATGCACTTCCAAAGAAATTGTGTATGTTATTTGTTCGCTTTAATCCTCATTATTGCACTGTAAATTTAGAAAGAACAGTGTAAAAATTAAGGACCTTACTCACTAACCCAGACACTTCTGCGGTGGTACAGCGGTAGCGTTGTTGCTTCACAGCAAGAGGTTCTCCCGTTCGATTCTCAGCTGGAGTGCGGGGAGTGCCTTCTGTGTGGAGTCTGCATGTCCTCCCCGCGGTTGGGTGGGTGTTCAAAAGACATGCGTAAATGGGCATGCCTTTGTTGAAGGTTGAACATCGAGCTGGCACCTCGGCGTTCGTGAAAATCTACTGCCAATCATTAGCGGACCGGAGTTCCGCTGTGGCGACCCCTAACTGGGAAAAGCCGAAAGACAACAACAACTCATTGACCCAGACGAATGCAACTTTTACAAACTCCTAGCACTGTGCCGACCAGGAAGTTAGAAGCTTTAAGTAGTTCTGCTAAGAATCATTGTATGTGCGCTACAGAAGGATGCACATGTGCTGTGTTACAGTTAGTACATCATAGAAGTGAATTGTAGCATGGAATCATCTAGACCTGCGCCAGTTAAAGTAAGCAATTGTTTCTCTCGTGTTGCTCTTTGTCATACTGGGACTACTTTGTATTCTTTTTGTTGCACATAAATAACACAAAAATTGGTTTAGGAGACAGAATAGCTTTTGAAATTGTAATAATGCAGCACACGTGCCTTCCATTTCTAAAATGCAGCTGGGAGGATTGAGGTGTATAATGCTTTTAAAATAGCAAATATTAGCTTTATTTTTGAGCTGATAGTTGTTTTTCCATAAATATTATATAATTTGGGATAAAGAACTGTTCATCCAGCACCCAACAAAGGTGTGCCCATCAGTGTTTTCAAAAACTGTAGTTTTCCCCTACCTTCAAGGTTTCAACAGTGATGACCAAATTGTTTTTGTGACGAATTTTTTTATTCCTTTGAAGAATGTTTTAGTGCTGGAGCACTAAGGACTGTAAACATAGCTCCAGAATCAGGAACACATTCAGAAATAATATTACGGACACACTTTAATAATCATTCTATTAACCTGAGCAGTTGGCTGAATAGTATGTTGTGAATTCAAATGCATTTTCTAAAGTAAAAGACGGCTATAACTTATTAACTCACCATCTTTTCTCCAATCACCAATTTTATGAGGGCTAGTGCAAAATTTTAAGCCAAAATCTGAGATTGTTGAGAGGTACATGAAGCTGACATCATGCAGACATACACTCCCCTGCATGTGATGATGTCAGCAACAACTTCAACTTAAAAAAAAATGGGAATTGAAGGGGCCACTTGGGACTTTGTGCCACCCCATTATTTTGCCTACAAAGCTGATAAATACTGAGGAGTTCAGTACGGTTGAGAGGTATGATGGCCAGGTGTCAAGAAAGACACTGCAAAGCTTGAGCTGATGTGCTAGTTTTGTTTAATAGCAAATTACATAAACCTCCCCAGAGAAGAGAATCATTGCTACCAGCTCTGTTACTGCAAGGTCTTAGCAGAGAATAGTTGAAAAGCTATGTGAGATCTTCAGAGTGGTAACCAAGAACTCTAGCTAGCTAAGTTTACTGACGACTGCCAACTAGGATTTATTGTCAAGTCCTCCTCTGATACTTTAACCCTTCAAGAAGAACTTACACTTGCAAATAAGTGGTGTACTGAGAATGAGCCCAAATTACAAAAAACATGCAATATTGTCACATTTGGTAGACAACCTCTTTCTTCAGGATAATGCACAGACAATACCCCACTTCAAGATGAAAATGGTGTTATGTACCTTGAGAATTCTCTCTCTCTCTCAATTATCACACGATTAAAGGAGTCGAAAACCATTCTATTAAGCACAGCTAATTGCCGATGGAATATAATCCAGATCTAAAGAGGTCATTTTTCCCTTATCTTCAGCATTGATTATACCAATTATTGAGTACAATGCCCCCTTTGGGATGCACCTCACTAGACATATCAAGCATCTAGAATGACTCCAGAGGTTACTAACCAAGAAGATCATGGACATAAAGACCCCAAGCTACCAAGAGAGACCAGAAACACTGCCCTTTATTCAGTATTATATAAAGTCTTGACAGGAACTCTATGTTTTGCCTTCTGTGCATTTGGAGACCCAAATCTTCATTATCAGATAAATAAAATGCAATGGAGTTACAGATTCATCATAAAGCCTTTCCCCCATTTCTGGAAGAGCTTGCCCATACAGATTAAGCAGTTTGATACATTAGCATCCTTCGAACAGGCCCTAGATGATTGGATGGACTCCCACAAATTCACCCCCCTTCCCAGGGGTAGGTACTAGCAAGGCATACATGGTCATGACACACGGATGCCTTAAAATTCATATGAATCTTACAAAGGAAAGAGGTACCTTGTAGTGCTGGTCTATTACACTCATGATATAAAAATCCTACATGTACCAGCAGTGATGACCCAACAAATTATTACCAGGTTTAAGTGAACATTTACCAGATATGACATACTAATTGAATTGATCACAGATAATATGATATTATATGATAATAATTCCAGCAATTTGAAGAGGATTATGGCTTCAGACATACTATGCCAATCCTTTATTATTTCCAGTCTAATGGAAATGCTGAGAGAACTGCTGAAAATACTTAAAACATTTTCTTAACCTGACTCTTACATGGCTCATATGTCTTATCTTGCTATTCTTCATATTGCCACCACGGGAGTAAGGCCCACACAGATGATGATTGGTAGGCAAATCAGAAAGTATAGTTGTGTAAGTTGAATTTATCATAACAGAACATGTTTGAATGATCACTGCTACAGTAGCCTTAGCTATATAGGAGTATATAATAAATGGCCAGCTTCCAAAGATTCAGCACACCTTCCACAAGCCCAAACTTCCAAGCAGCTTGAGCTAAGCTGAGTAAAAGGCAAGTTTTGGTGCAAAGCCCTTCAGAGCTTTTCTGCCAGCAGAAAGAGGGGTGCTGCACCCTGGAAAGGACAATGCTAGGAACAACAAAAAATAAATGCCCACACCCTGACAGATAAAAGCCACATCAGAAAACAAGGGGGATGAAGAGATGGAACAGCTATTGTAGCAGAGATCATTCAAACATTTACTGTTATGGTAAGTTCCACTTACACAACTATAATATGGTTATCATATAGATCACTGGTGCAGTAGCCTTAGCTAACAACATTTCAGAGGTCGAAGGAGAAGAGACCAGGAGCCCCTTCAGAATGGTACTAACAAAGCCTGACCTAGAGCTAAAGAAGGAATCAAGTTTATACTGCTTTGTAAAAGTATGTAAACAGGACGAAGTGGCAGCTTCTAGAATATTTCTAGAATCCAACCCTTTCCAAAATGCCATATATGACACCAAAGCCCTGTTAGAGTAAGCCTTGACTCTACCTGGTATAATTTTGTTATGACGAGTATAACAAAAGGTAATAGCATTAGATAATCATTTGGAAATAGCCTGTTTTAACACAGGTTGCCTTTTTTACCTTCATAAGAAATTAACAATTGAGCCAAAGATCTGAAAGATTTAGTTTTGTCAAGATTGTACCTGTGTTGTCTGTGGACATCTAAGGTATGGAGTATGCTTTTTCCCACATTTTTAGGTTCAGGAAAGAAAATGGGGAGATGGATAGTTTGGCTTAACATAAATTAGGATACCACTTTTGGCACAAAAGGAGGATTAGTTCTCAAAGAAACCCTATCTCTGTGAAAAATGAGATAGGGTTGACTCACCATGTGACATCCCCTCTCTGGGCCAGTAATCAAGGAGCCTTAATCCTCAACACTCACACTAGAGAGGGTCATTCACTTGGAACAAAAATAGATACACACAGTATTTCCAGATGCAGTCTCTGCATCAAGCACAATTTCCCTTAAGAGCACACAGGGAATACACTCACTCCGGGGTCTGGATTTCTCTCTCTCTCTCTGGGTCTCCAGTAAGACTCCACACTGGCCCAGCTGTAGAGTTGAGTCCTCAGCTGAGTGTCCAAGCCAAGTCCTCCAGCACCTTCTCTGTGAAACCAGTGCTTTGTGTCCCTGCGCCAAGCAGCTAACACGCACACTCTTGCAGATTTGATTTACACACACACACACACACACACACACACACACACACACACACACACACACACACACACACACACACACACACACAAACAACTGGGAAAGGCTGCTACAGATTTACTAGCTATGCCTCCTTCTGCCCAAACTATAAGATAGCTACACTGCCAACAGACACTCCAAAGCCAGCTACTCTAAGGCTCTTACAAAGGTACATAATTATAATGAGTGAAATTAATATTAATACAAATGACAGTGTTTGGCCAATGCAGTAAGGCTTTCATGAGGGGCCACAGAGTCACCAAATGGATATGAGTAGTCTCAGTTGTTAAAATATATTCTAAAGGACCAGCCACAATGAAAAGTTTAAATATATTTAATAATAAATAATGAAAGAACATGAAAATACTAAATATCTTTTTACAATAAACACCAGAGTTTCAGTCACAGGAAATATTAAAAATAACACAGGTGGACAAGTTCACACAGTTACAGAAAAACAATACTTACCTAATCTCTCTATAATTTCCTGACTGATCTAAAGAACTATTATTCCCTGGTAACTTACTAGAGCAAGGCAATATGAAGTGGGTGAGAGATCCTTCTTTGTCAGGTTACAAAACAGGCTGCTCTGAGACTTCAGTCTCACCTAGTATTAAAACATAATTTTTAATGATTTATTACAGAATGACATCACATAAATTTGGTCATATGACTTCTCGTTCCTATACTACTCCTTTGGCTAGAAGCTGTCCAGATTTAGCACATATGTGTTACAATACATATCTTGAGCTTTGCTAAAGTTTATTGCAGCATCTGGAAAATGTGAAACAATTTTAACACTTCTGCTCTTCCTACAAAGACTAACAAACCATACTTCTTACAGACATTGCACCTCTGGCTTCATTCAAAACTGTGAGATAACATCTTTACGGCCAAGGACCAGTAATTTAATTTCAGAACATTTTTTTAAAGTTAGCTGCAGCTGGACTGTGATTAACATCTTCTCTTCCGGTCTCCTCTGTTAACATATATTTAATTCAGTTACAGTATAGTCAGGACCCACTGTTGGTCCATTTTTAACACAAACAACTTTACCAATACATTTTTCAGCACAAACATCTGTGCAAATCACTTTGATATACAAATGACATATAATTATTTACAAAATTCCAGCTAGCTGTACTGGCATATGTTACGCATCCATTGCCCTACATCTCCTGGCAGAGATGGCAATACCTTACATCATCACACACCATAAGAACTTGCAACTCAGATACCCTTCTTGCAGAGGTCAGAGCAATCAGTAGAACTGTTTTCCAGGATAAGAACCTCAGGTCAGCCAGATTAGCTGGTTCAAATGGTGCAAGTATTAGCTTCTCTAACAAACAATTAAGATCCCAAGGAGGGGGGAACAGGTTTTCTTGGAGGATTCACATGCAAAACCTTTCAAGATTGTTTTGACCTGAAACTACATTGCAAGAGTAGGACCCATGGGCAGACATGCTGAAATGACCAATAAATGAACCTTGATAGAGAAATCAGAACAGCCATGGGCTAGTAACTCCCACAAATATTGTAAAACCAGAGAACAATTTGCCCTGATATGGTGCTGGTTATGTTACTGGCACCAACTAAAAAAAACGTTTCCACTTGCTAACATATGATTTTCTAGTATCAGGCTTTTTTGTTTCCATTAGTACCTGCTGAACGTCCTCAGTAAACAGGTTCCTAAAAGTAATTAAAACCCTATTATTCAGGTAGTCATTTGAAGATGATTGATGTCAGGGTGTATCAAGCACCCCTGTTTTTGTGTGAGTGTATACACTCTGTGAGGAAGCTTGTGGTAATTGCCCTGGCCATTTCCTAAAGAAATGAGAACCATGGTTGCCTGGTCCACAATGATCTTGGGAGATTGCTACTGAATATTCAGAAGTACCATGGATAATAGTGGAAAAGGTAGAAAAGCATAGAGGAACATGCCTGTCCAAGGAAGAGAAAAGGCATCTGTTTTCCAGGCCTTTTTTCATGGAGTCCTGGAACAGAATATTGACAGTTGATTGTTCAGAGATGAAGTAAAGAGGTCTACTTGAGGAATTCCCCACAGATGAATCAAACTTAGAAGACCTCCAATCTAGTTTCCATTCTTGAAGGCCTAATGTGGTCCTGCTCAGCTTGCCTGCCACACAGTTTTTCTCTAATGGAATGTAGGATGCCTGTAGAGTGAGATTGTGCTGTGAAGCTTCATCCCAAGCTAACATGGATAGTCTACAAAGGGGATATGACCTGGTTCTCCCTTGATTGTTGATGTACCACATGACTGTGGTATTGTCTGTAATCACTTGAATTCCTGAGGAACAAAGATGGCTCAGAGAGTTGAGTGCCTTGATCAGAGCAAACATCTCCTTGATGTTTGTGTGCTTGCATCTGTACTTGGTGTCCTACACCCCATGCTCTTTTATCCCTCCCAAAACTGCTCCCCAAGCAAAGTCCAATTTGTCCGTGGTGACTGACTACAGGGAGAGAGAAGGGGAGACCTGGATTTAAAGATATCTGTTGTCTCCACCAAAAGATTTCTCTTCTGACAAACCCTAGCACTGGGATATGAAAAGATAAGGGGTGTTGGTGCTGGAACCTAAGAAATTTCAGATAACACTGTATTTTTCTCACTGGAGTCTTGTCAGGGGGTATCATGAGAATCACTGATGCTATGAAACCAAAATCCTGAGGTGTTCCTTTGCAGTGACCAAAGTTTGCGTGGAAAACCTTAGAACTAGATCTAAGTAAAGATCTGTTTTTCCTGTGGAAGAAAAGCTCATTGAACTGAGTTGTGTAGTTGACATCTCAGGAAAACAATCCTGTGTGATGGAGTCAAGAAAGTTTTTTTTAATGTTTTTTTTTAATCCCAGCGTAAGAGATCTCTCACCCAAGAGAGAGATTCCTGAAACTTTAAAAAAGACTCTGGAAAGGTAAGCATGTCATCTAAATATGGAAAAATGTGGATGCCCTGTAGCTCACAGTGAGCTATAACTGGAGGCAGACACTTTGTGAACATTCTTGGTGCAGTGGAAAGTCCAAAGGTTAAGGCAGAGAACTGACAGTGTGAGCCAGATACACAAAACCTTAAGAAATGTCAGAAGTCTGGATGAATAGGGAGATGATATTAAGCATCTTTAAGTCTAATGTTACCAGGAAACTTGAAAGAGGAAGAACAGGTAACAGGTTATGAAGTGACAACATTTTGAATTTGGGCACTATCACAAACAGGTTTAGGAAAGAAATATCTAGAACTGGTCTCCATGCATTTTCTTTCTTTGGCACTAGGAACATCCTTGAATAAAAACTCTTCCCTTCCCCACCTTACATGGAGGAACTGGTTCTCTTACTCCTTGGGAAGCATGTGATGAAGAACAGGTGGAACAAAAGAGTTTGATCTGTGGGGTGAGGAATGACCCCCTTGAAAGGAGGAATGTCCTCATACTGCCATCTGTAACCCTGATGAATGATTTTCAGAACCCATTTGTCTGAAACAAACTGTTACCAAAGAGAAAAATGAAGATTCAGGCTTTCTGGAAGAAAAAGGGGAATGGGTAGGAGGGGGTCAAAAGGTCTCTTGAATAGTCATTCAGACTTGTTGGACTGTCCCTGGTTTTGGAGGTTCGAGACTAATTTTTGGAATTCCCTTGCCATTTCTTCTTAAACATCTGTTTACCTGAATTTTGTTGAGACTAATTATCCTGTTTTTTTGCCCAAACTGGATGAGGATATAAAAAAAAAATCAGTTGGACAATTTGGAAAAGGAGGGCTGAAAAATCTTAGAGGTCCCCTGGTCAGCTTGCCCATTTCAACACACTTATTGATCAGTTCTGCAGTGGAGGGCCAAACAATAAATGTCTATCCAAGGGAGAACTTAAAATCTCATTTTTTAACATAATCTGGAGGAGGTTTTGAGAATGCAGCCATGCATACCTCCTCAAAACAGTACCAGTGGCCATAGCCCTGGAAGAAATTTCAATAGAATCACTCATACGCACGCACACACACACACACACACACACACACACACACACACACACACACACACACACACACACACACACACACACACACACAAATTCTGCAAACAATGATTAGTGACCTGTGCAATAGAAGAATCAAAGTAATAAGTATGTAAAGAAAAGCAGATTTTTCCTCACAAGAAGAATGTGCAGATAAAACATTCCACATACTTTAACAATTTGTCATAACAAATTTTAACATATGAACTTGATAATTCAAAATTCTAAAAACCAAAGTTGCAGAAGTATATACTTTTTCCCATACCTATCAATAACTTCACCATCCTTATCAGAAAGAGTAAAATTGGTGCTAACTAACTGCTTAGCAGATGGGTTAGGTTTGGGAATAACATATAAAAATTTAAAAGACTGAGGAATTTTACATATTCTATCTACCTTTTTTTTTGACATCTGGCTGACGTGCAGGAAAATTGCAGGCAGTGACACACACATCATCTAAAGCTGACAGAACACAAGGAATGGGTGTAGGTTCCAGAAAACCCTTCTGTTAAAACTCATAGTATTTTTTGAGGGACTGGGAGACCTCAGTGTTCTCCCACTGAAAACACAGGCACATTCTAACAATAGTTTCAGAGGTAAAGAACCCCCCCAACAGGGAGAATCAAAAACTGAGCTCTCCTCTGAGTCTGAATCAAAATCTGAGGAAAACCCCTGAATCTGTCCCTACAGCTCCCTGTTCAGATTCAGAATCTTGAATCTTTTCAGGAAAAGCGGAACATTTATTTTACCGGAAACTACTTTACAAGAAGGATCAAGAGCCTGAATTAAGCTCTGAGCCAGACCCAGTAAACTACTCCTATCCAAAGAAATTTATAAGATGGTGCTTGCCTTAAGTTTTGTGTCCTCCAGATTGTGTAACTAGATAGGTAGGAGGTTCTAATCTCAAAGCAGTTAATTTGCATGTGAGTTGTGAATAGAGTCATGTAAATATGACATTACATACTGCTAACCTCACTGATAAGCTTGGCACCCAAGTCCCTTATGGACAGAGGTAGTTTATAAGTGCCTGGCCCTCAATGTCCTATTTGGATACAGGATGTCAGTACTCTTTGAGAAAACTTGGATAGGCTTAGGAAAGCCCACCAGGTTGTTAGCCTAGTAACAATCAATGAATCTAGGATAGATACATGTGTGGTTTTCTGTTTCTTTTTGACAGGAAAAATGGGGCCAGTCATGTTACTAATGTCAGCAGCTGCTTCCCCAGGGATTATTCAGAGAGAGTTTCTCTGTTTCATTCAGGGAAGGGAGTTCTGATGCTAGCAGTTGAGATTGTAGTGTAATACGTGTGTGTGTGTGTGTGTGTGTGTGTGTGTGTGTGTGTGTGTGTGTGTGTGTGTGTGTGTGTGTGTGTGTGTGTGTGTGTGTGTGCTCGCGAATACATATAAAACATATATGGACATATACATAAATGTGCTTGCATCTTTTAGAAAGCTTAGTACCCATAATACATATACCTCTTAGCTCACTTTGTAAGAAGTTTTGACTGTAACTATGCTTTCAGTATAATGCAATTTTGTACAAAATTAATGGTATCATAACTTTAAAATCCCAAGCCAAGTCCCATTATTCATACCTCCACAAATAAATAAAGGCAGAGATTTTTTTTGTTTGTGAGCAAGCTGATCTTTCAGAGGTAAGTACTAGGCTAGCTTCCCTTGTGGGCCATTTTAAGCCTAGCCAATTACCCTTTCAAATGTGAGAATCAAACCCTGTACCTTATGTCTGTGAAGTAAACACTAACCATTATGCAACCTGAACCAATCCTGTTTTTGTCCTTCAATGAATCAAGTCAGATGTCATTCGGGGGGTGAGGGGGGGATATTTCTCTGCAGTAGAAATGAACCTCCTGATGCATGTACGTGACAGTGTGAGAGAGAATGAGAGAACTCAGGCTGACAGCTAGTTTTGTGCTGTGTATCCATTTTTTTATGTGATGTTCCTAAATCTTTAATCATGTATGTGAAATTTACAGGATGATGAAGGTCATGCATTTCTGTGTAGGTCTATCTCTTGCATGTCCCCTGCATGCCTTTGTTTCATAGCAGGACTGAATATGGCAGCACATAATGAGAAGTTAAGGAAGATAAAGCTGAAACAAATGTAGTAGCTGACACTTAGAACAGGAGCTTAGTGTTTGGAATGGCAGTTAATACCACAGAACTTTGTTGATACAGTTGAAGCGAGCAAATACCAACTTGTAACTAAGAAATTATTTGACAGTCTCAGATACTGAATTGTTTTCAGATACTACAGGGAACAATGCTTTTCAGAGACACTGCTTGAAGCCAAATAATATGAAATCTTCTGTGAGACTGTCACATTTCTGTAGGACAGTCTGGGACAGAAGGATTAGCAGGACATTCCTACTGAGCAGAATTAAACCTGTTAGCTCACTGTCATCCCTTCCTTTGTAATTATCATCCTGTGACACTGAAACAGCAGAAGCTGCTCTCATTAAGAATGTTGTCATTAGAACCCCCTGCGCCCTCCTGGAAGGGCCTGACATGGTAGATGGAGTTCCAACAGTTCTGCCAGCATTCTAGTGAATACAGTGCTGCTAGGAACTGACATATATTTTAACAGTTGTCTGGCTGAGCTATTATCATAGAAATGTTTGGGTTGGAATGAAAGAGAATAAATGTGATATATATACAGAAGTGTGAGACTGCAAGCCTCATATATGAGACAGCTTCCAACTAAATGCACAAGAGAGATTCCCTTTCTCAGAGATGGGGGTTGCATCTCTTCTACCACAGACCTGGAATTTCAAGCAAAGACTGAAATTTGAACCTTAGGTGGTAGAATATGTTGATAGGAGGACAGACAGACATATATATATATATATATATATATATATATATATATATATATAGAGAGAGAGAGAGAGAGAGAAACTGAGTGATAAATACATAATAAATGTGTGTGTGTGTGTCTGTGTGTGTGTGTGTGTGTGTGTGTGTGTGTGTGTGTGTGTGTGTGTGTGTGTATGCAAGATAGATTTGCTGTTTTGGTAGAGCATTTCTTTTTAAAAGTACATTTATGTAAATTGCACACAGCATTTGGAAATTACTCCTCCAGAGCTTCTTATTACAATCAAACGTTGTTCTGGTAATTTTATTTCTAAATCACTTCCTTTCCAGAGTTCCCATTTTGTTCTCTTCTTTAATGTAGCAAGAATATTCTACACACATTGACAAAGCCATCTTAATATGAGGAACACAGTTTAGTTTCTTTTGCAGTGCTTAATTAAACAGACATTTGAAAGATTATAAATATGTATACAGTAAACATTTAATGCACAAGCTCTTCAGATTCAAAACAAAATCAGGTCTACCGCATGCCAGTAAAAGGTTATAGGGCTTCTGAAATGAAGCTACTATATCAGTAAAAATTTAGCCATTTGTTAAATGTATGGATCAGATATTACTTAATCAATGGCATGAAGCTCAACAGTCGGCCTCAATGGCTTTTGTAAATATCTTCGTTTTATGAACACATGATTTCGGTTCTAACTCAAACTATTATTGATCTTTGCGACAAGGTCAAGTGCTATAAAGATGAACCGGTTTATGTACAACAGATTTCTTTATTATCTAGTGGTCTGATGTTGGTTGAAAAGGATTTGAAACATGGAATGGTTAAAAAATTCCAATGTGATTCCAAAGATTAGTCTTTGGGCAAACCCTTTGAACTTAAGAAATCTGTGCAGTTTATTGACAAAAAGTCCCCGTCATTGGCCAATTTCAAAAGAAAAAGGAAGCGATCTATTTTAAAGAAATCCAAAATTTCTGCAGATACATCTGGTGATGAACTTTCTTCGACCATGGATAATGAGGGAACCACACCATCCCATTCTCCCCCTAGTAAGAAAGGGAATGTAGATCCCCCTTTAGGAGGGTTAGAAGGGGTGGGCGAAAACACAAGAGTCAAAGGCACAAGTCTGGAAACTATATTAGAGATGATGATATGCAAATAGGGAGTAGTTCTAATGTACACACAATTTCTTCAGTAGTGTTAACTGCAGCAGAATGTGAATTATTAAATAAAGGCATAGTTATGCAGTGTCTGAACATATTTTTGCAGAGGATGTTATTTCTTTTTGTAGAATTTTGAATTTAAAACTATAGTTTGATCAAATATCTGATATTGACTCAGGCACCCAAGATTTTAGGTTTAGAACTTCTTCTTTTATGCCATGAACAACTATGTTGCTATGTTTCAAAACTTGGTTTGAAAGATTTACACTCTTCATATAATTTACATCCACTGAATGGCCGGGATAACTTGACTAATGTAGAACGCCAAGCCTTAGGTAGGCTCAGCCGCAACAAACAGATTGTCATCAATCAGGCTGATAAGGGGGGACCAGTGGTTGTCTAGAATTGGGAAATGTATCGTAATGAAGCCCTCAGCCAATTATCAGATCATCAATTTTATCAATTAATGTTTCTGGATCCTGCATCAATTTTCAAAAAAGAGATTGATGAGTTTCTACTTTTGACATTTGAAGAGGGGATTATTTCAAGTGAGATATCATTTGACAGTGGGAAACCCCACTAGACAAATTTTCTATATGCTACTAAAGATCCATAAAAATCTTGAAAAACCTCCAGGGAGACCTATAGTTTCGGGAAGGGGTTCTATAACTGAACCCCTTTTGGCTTTTTTCACAAGATATTTAAAACCTCTTTTGGTACATGTGCATTCCTGTATTCAGGACACCACTGAGATTTTAAACATCATTGATGAAATGCAGATTGAGGATGGCTGGTTGCTATGCACATTGGATGTATTGGCATCATATAGCAACATTCCTCATTGGGCAGGCCTTCTAGCCTTGGAATATTGGCTAACATGAGCCATCCTTGTACAGTCCTGGATTTAATATATTTTTATTATGACTCACAGAGCATGTGCTGACGAAAAATGTTTTTTACTTTGATAATCAATGTTATTTGCAATTGAAAGGAGCTGCGATTATTTTTACACAGATTTTCCTTAGTTCGATGGACATTTGACACCATTACTCGGATGATTGTTGGCTAGTTTGGTGGTCAGATGTGACCTGTTTGCAGGAATTTGTGGAATATCCGAACGAAATAAGTGGGGTATAAATTTCACTATGGACTATCATCCTAAGGTTATCACATTTCTGGATGTTAAGGTTACTGTAATGAATGATGGTACCTTAAATAGTTCAGTTTATAGAAAAATATCCCTAGTTCAACACATTGTTGCATGCGACTAGCTGCCATCCGATGGAAAATTCAACAGGCCCTATTTTCAACCCATGAGGCCCACAGGCCTGAATTATTAAAATTTCGGGTCAAGGATAAGTTACGTGGGAAACCCATTATGGATTTTGGTGCCAACGCTACTTTCTTGCAAAACATTATACATCAACACTGGAATATATTTAACATGGATGACAGGCTACAGGATCTGTTACCCACAAAATGTAGGTTTGCCTATAGAAAAGGGAAAACCATAGGGGGTTGGTTTAACCATTATAACAAAGGAATTAGTCTGATCAAAACCAATTCACAGATCATGCTGAATGGGAACAAACTAGTGGAATGTCATCCATGTGGACATTGCAGTTTTTGCAAGTTTGTTCCCAAAGAAAAATATTTCACCTCTTCCATTTGCTCCAAAGTATTTGATATTTTGGTTTATAGTAACTGCATTAATGATTGGGTGATGTATTTGGTTAGATGCACTTGTTCTGCTTTTTATATAAGGCAAACATCATGTCCTTTTAAACTGAGAATATCTGAACATTTGAGTGACATCAGATGTGCCAAAATCACCAATGCCCTCTATAAACACAGTTTGAAACACACTACTGCCAAATTTGTATTTACTGTTATTGACAAAGTATGGGGGAAAATATGCAGAAGGAGGAATTGCAGTCTTTATTGAATTACAAGGAATGTATGTGGATTATTAAGTTAGGGGCTTTGTTTCCCCCTGGAATGAATGAACAGTTATAATAGCCAATCGAATTGTAGCAAGGGGTATGTTTGCCTCTATATATACATATATGGTATGTTAATATATAGTCATTTGCACTGATGAAGGATGAGGGCCGAAACCAGTATGCTTGTTTTACACCTTATGATGTTGAAATATATTCATATGGATTTATATGGAGTTTATTCCATATTTAATTACATTTCTTTTGTTGGAGAGCTGGTTCTGAGTGCTGGCCCTTTGTTGTTGTCCATGCTAGATCAGTAGTCCTTTAGATATTCAACTTTGTTTTCATGGGAATGTAAATTCTCAGTCCTAAAAATACAGTTAAAGAGGTTTCATTTCTTATTACACCCAGTGAACCTTTTCAAACAGGGATTAACTTTCTTGTTCAGTCCTACTGCCCAGAGTTTGGGACAGTAAAACCACAGGGTTACTAAATTTGTAAAACTTGCACTCATGAACAGTTTGTTGTCAGGATAAGAGAAAAAGAAGTGACCAGTATAAATTCCTGCTAATGACCAGTAATGGTTTCTCAAAATCATATAGTCACGTACCATTATAAGTCTGTGAACATTGGTAAGACAATGATCTAAATGTTAAGAAAACAAACTGTGTGTGTGTGTGTGTGTGTGTGTGTGTGTGTGTGTGTGTGTGTGTGTGTGTGTGTGTGTCTGTGTATGCATATATATATATATATATATATATTTTTTTTTTTTTTTTTGGTGTACCCACATACTGACACGAAGGTCTGTCATTCTAAGGGGACCCAGTATCTGTCTGCCTGGGATGACATGATCGACAGACCATGATGCTTTGCCAGAGATGGCCTGCACCTGTCGCCCTTAAGATTCCGGATACTGGCTAAGGCTCTTGCCAACCCTATAGTGCCTTTTTTAGTCAAGGTCCAAATGACAAATTCACCACTGTAACAGGTACAAGCAAGCAAAATCTGGGGGTAATGCTACTCAATGCTAGAAGTCTAAACCTCAAAATGAATTCACTCGAGGCACTCCTTAAAATGGAGAACATTGACATCTGTGCAGTGACAGAGACCTGGTTCAAGGCTCCAGAGAGCACCCTTGCATTACCAGGCTACAATTCAACCACACCGTTCAGCCACCTAACCGGACCAAAACACTAAAGGTGGAAGTGTGTCCATATTCATTAAGGATATCCACACCTTCAGGCTAGTTGCTCAGCATAATGCATCCGAGATTATCCAAGTGCAACTAACTCTGGGCAAGACCGCAATCCAAATTGTAACTTGCTATAGATCCCCCACCATGCCTCAGGATTCCCATTCCTCATTTCTTGATACACTGGAAAATATTAGGGTACAACCCAACTCCCTAATAAAGGGTGATTTCAACTACCCCACCATTAACTGGGAAAACTACTCATGTACCAACTCTTTTGCTCAACATTTTCTGGAATTCATAAATTCCAATGCCTTGGATCAACTTATCCACACCACCACCAGGGGCAGCAATATCCTAGACCTGGTCATTACCAACATGGGCGACCGGTGTTCCACACCAGAGGTCAATTCCTCGTTGGTCAAATCCGACCACAAGTTAATCACCCTAGACATCTACATCCCGTCCCCACCCTACATTAGGGAAACCACAGTAAAAAATTTCTTCAAAGTCAACTTCACACTTCTTAAGACAGAATTGGCAAACGTCACGACACCCATGCAGATGGACAATAGAGGTACAACTGCTGAATCCTACACAAATGCACTTTATAAGTACTTACACGAGTGCATGGATCATGCTATACCTAACAGAACCAAGATGCTATCCTCCAAAAAAAGGAAGTCAATCTGGTGTTCTCCTGCCATAAACAAACTCTACAACAGAAGAAAGAAACTGTTGCAAAAAAGAGTAAAATCCCATGATTGGAGGAACTCCCTGGTCAGCCTCAGTAAGAAGCTGAGATCCTCATAAAATCCTCCAAAGCTAGTTACGAAAACAAAATCGCCACTGATTCTAAAGACAACCACAAGGCATTCTTTAGCTATGTTAAGAATCTCAATGGTAAAACTCAGATCTGCTCTGAGTTACAGCACAATGGCACTAAATATACAGAACCAACTGATATTGCCAACATCCTGGCAGATAGGTTCAGTGCTAACTTTACTCCCCACTCACCCACTCAAGGGCCCATCTCTGTACTGGAAGAATGCAAAGTTCCTGTAATCACGGCTGCACAGGTAAAAACCACACTCTCCAAAGCCAAGAACACAGCATCCATGGGACCTGACAATATCCCCGGCTGCATTCTACATGAACTACAGAATGAACTGGCACCCCACCTAAGCACCATGTTCAATCATTGCCTCACCTCAGGCTTTGTGCCCACTGAATGGTGCACAGCGACGGTTATCCCACTCCACAAAGGGGAGCCACCACAGACCCTGGGAACTACAGTCCCATTAGCCTAATGAGCCTAGTCTGCAAGGCCATGGAACGTATCATCATGGAACTTATAAACAAAGACATTGGTAATCTCTAAACGTTTGACCCCATCCAGTTCAGGTTTGTAAAAGGCAGATCATGTCTCCTAAATCTGATAGATTTCTTTGAAGCAGTCACCAAAGCCGTGGACGAGAGTAAGGTGGTTCAAACAACCTATCTAGATCTCACCGAGGCTTTTGACACCATCCCCCACTCTGGAATTATTGATAAACTCACTAAACTAGGTATAAATCCCTATGTCACAAAATGGGTTGCCAACTGGCTCACTGACAGAACCCACACTGTGAAAGTAGCAGACTCCAAATCTGACTTTGGACCAGTGACAAGTGGAGTACCACAGGGTTCAGTCCTGGGTCCTCTACTGTTTGGTATCTACTTTTCTGAAGTACAGGCTAACACATAAGGTCTTTGGCTAATAAAGTTCGCAGATGACTGCAAACTAGGAGCCATAATCAAAACTCCTAATGATGTGGACATCCTACAAAGGGCCTCACTGAGACAGATACCTAGTGTCAAAGCCATGGCCTCAAGTTCAATGCCAAAAAGTGCATTTTTATCTCCTTTGGTAAAAACCCTGTACCCATGACCTACCACATAGGTGGTAGTCTACTTAACACCAAAAGTGTGATAAGAGACCTAGGAACACAGGTGGACAGTAGTCTCTCCTTTGATAATCACATCACCACAGTAGTCAGGAAATCCTTCTACGTGGGACATCTCATCACAAAAGGTTTCTCATCCAGGAAAAAAGAGGTCATTGTTCCCCTCTACTCATCACTCATTAAACCCATTATAGAGTACAATGCCCCTTTTGGTATGTACCTCACAAGACATCTACAACAACTGGAAAGGCCGCAGAAATACCTCACAAAGAGGATTACCGGCCTCAAACAGATGTCCTAGCAGAGTGTTTCAAAAAACTCCAGCTTTACTTCACATATTGCCTACTCAGAGGCAATCTCTGCCTAACATACAAAGCTATGTCAAACCCAGAGCTGTTGGACAAGCTCCATTTAAAGAAATCCCAATCCCTCTGAGATGCATGCTCTAGGGACCTAAACCTTGTCACCACAATAAGCAGAACATGCTGGAGGGATAGATTCCTGTCCCAGAGACTTCCCATAGTCTGGAACAAACTACCTAGCTATATCAAACAAAGTTCCTCATTAGCACTCTTCAAAAAAAAATCTTGATGATTGGATGGGAAATAGGAAATTCACCTGGGGGATCACCTCTTTGGCTCTGCTCGACAGGGACACAGGAAAATAATTTTCTTGGGTGACGAAAGCCAGGGTACCTTTTTGGCTAGGCTTATATAGGCCCTAGGGCCAATGGCCTTGTACCTACCTATGAACCTATGGATGGTCTGATGCACTAGGTGATTTTTTTTAATAAAGTTTCCTTGGCTGCACTTTTTGTGTTTCTTATTATTATTATTGGGAAAACACAACACTTTATGCAGATATCAGAGTATCAGATGTCAGAACCAATCAATGTGCAGTTTTATTTTGCTTTTCTTGTTGCCACACAACTTTAGAAGGCACTGGTATAGGTGAAAGCCCATCAGGAGTCCTTTAGGGTGTTAAAGTGCAATACAAGTAGCAGAATTGTTTGTGAGTGCCGCTTGCAATTATATGTGAGGGCATGTGACTTTTTCTTTAAACTTCTATTATAGCTCACAAAATATTACAACTATAAAACATAACATGACAATATTACAACTATACAGTAGATACACAGATTTATATAAAAAATCTTATTAGGCTGCTGTCACATTATATTTTTCTCTAACAAATGCTTGTTTTTACTTTCCCAGGTGTCTATTCATCCTTATTTTAAAACCTTCTAGGATTTAAGTCCTTCATACAGGCAGAAGCAGAGAACTGCTCCCTTCATAATCCTGCCTTCTTGTTGTTTTGGCTCCAGCAATAACAATTTTCTACTGCCTTGACATTTTCTTTACAAAAACCCAGACTAATTATTGATGCTGCTTTCTGTACTATCATGTTGTTGTTGTTGTTGTGTCTTTCGGCTTTTCCCGGTTAGGGGTCGCCACAGCGGAACTCCGGTCCGCTAATGATTGGCAGTTGATTTTTACGTGCCAAGTTACCAGCCCTGATGCACAACCTTCAACGAAGGTACGCCCATTCACGCATGTCTCCACGCAGAAGACACTCTAGCAAGTAAATATTTCCATTCTAACAACAGTACATTGCGAATAATGCTGTTTTTTAAGAAGTTTAGTTGTACATGATAATATATACTAATTTGTGAATAATTATGCATAAGCATAAAGTACAGTTTAATTCCAGCAAAAACAGTACCTTACAAGAAGAATTGTTGCTTACAGTGTTTTGACACCTCTTGGAAAATAATGGCTGTCTGAGTAAACCCATGTAATCATTAATGTACAAACATCCTAGGCATTCCTTAACAAGTGCCAGCATTATAAATCTAAAAAAATCCCTCATAAGGAAACTCCCACGTTTCTTCTTCAGGCAGGCAGTGAATATTATGCAGTACATTTTACGGCAGTGTATTTAAATTAGAATGTAAGCACCAATCACTGCCTATAAAATAAGTTAATTCCTTTAAGACGGTTATTATAACCATTGCTTTTACAGTTGGATATGTAGTACTGGAGTGATTATTTCCTTTATTAGAGATTCATTTGCATGTCATCTCCTGGATTCAAATGTTTAATTGCACTTCATGTAGGAAAAAAAAAAGTTTTCTTGGAAGAGGGCAATACATGATACACATTGGTTCATTTCATTCTCTGACATGATGTGGCAGGTACAACAAAATGAATTGGGTTGAGAAAGCTTGAGAGAGTACGCAAATTATGTCTGGAAATAGTTAAGCACAAATAAACAGTAAGAGATAAAATGTACTGGCTTGGAATGGCAACTTGAGTAGGTCAGAAGGTGATGAGAATAGCTGTATGCCATTCATATTTTAAGAGTAATCCAAAGGAAAATGTTTCCATCTAGAGTACCAGAGCATCTGCTCAGTAGACTAGGTATGGAGTTATTTCTGTTTAAAGAAGACCTATATCTTGTTTATTTTGGTTATTATTCAAAGTTCTTTGAAATAATGAAAGCAATAGATAAAAGTACAGCAGTGATTACGTCAGTAATGTCTATATTCTCCAGAAAGGATATATTTGATACTATCATATCTGAAAGTGGTCCTTAAAATAAAATTAGGAATTCAGATTTGTGAGTGAGTCAGTGAGTCAGTGAATGAGTGAGTCAGTGAGAATTCAGATATATTATGTCCATTTCACAAGATTCCATGAGAAACAGCAAAAGCAATAGCTCTGAGGATTGTCATCTTGTAATTTTGAAATGCAGGAATGTTCTGTTCTAGGGATTTGGTTTCTCAACAGCTCAACTATTAAACGGCAGCAGTTTGAAAATCAAATTATGCATGTTTGCTACATTGCTGAATCCACAAAATTATTGTAAGGTAACAGAAATGCTGAAACAATGGGCGGATTCAGTAATCCTCCTTGTAGGATGAACGAAGCCCTACTCGGAGACTGCCGTCTAAGAGTATGATGTCAGCGCGTCATGCATATGCATGAGGGCACTCTGTCTTAACTCTCTGGCTAACACGGAGCGTGTAGGAGTGCAGGGGGCTTGCCAGACTGCCGAGCAGTCCAAATATCCACGCTCCTGCAAGTGCCTAACTCTGCAAATGTCAGCAGATATGAGCGAGTCCGCTCAAATGTGTATACCCCCAACACTACACTCCCCCACATTAAAAAGCCCTGTATAAATGAAATAAAATGTAAAACACTTTTTTTTTATAATTCCCGAAATAGCTGCCTGTATTTGCACGTGTGTGTGCGGGTGTGCCCATTGCTTAGCTACAGTAAGCAGTTTAGACATCGAAGAGGATAATAAACTACTAATATGCAAATTAAGCCAAATTGCAATAGCGTAGTGGTAGAGCCTTCACACAAAGAGGAGGCATTCCCGGTTCGAGTCCCACCTCTCCCCTTTTCATTTTCATTAGGAAATCTGTGCATAAAAATAATTCCTAACATTTACCTTTTAAATTCTATTAAAATGCATTGAAATGGCCTATGTAGTAGTGAACGATATTTTAAATATATATAAGAGGGTGAAACAGTCATGCATACTAATGAATGCATAAGTAACCTATCTTAAGCAATGTGAAGCACTGCTAAGCAACATTTACCAGTATTAAGCACATTTAAAAATAATTGCCCATAGGTAAGCACTGCTTTAACTAGTGCAATATAATTGCCCATAGCTAAGCACTGCTTTAACTAGCACAATAGCTTTGTGCGTAGCTGTGCATCGTGCCAACTAGCGCATACAAAACATGTTTGCGTGGAGCTGTGCACCGTGCCAACTAGCACAACGTTGGGCAACATTGGGCAACGTAGTGCAACGTTGGGTAAAGTAGAGCAAAGTTGGCTAAACATAGCCACACCTCCTAGCAGGTCAGGCCAGTATAAAATAAAAAGCAATGACAGACTTCATAATCAAAGTACAGAACCACTAAGCCATGACAGCTTTTGCTGTTCATGCACTGTCAACATACATATACATATTAATGAAAGTTTACACAGTGCTAAGCAGGTTTGCACTCAGCTGAGAATTTTCAAAACCGGCCAGTCACAAATAAGTGTGGGAAATGAGCCATATTTAAGCCCCATAAGCGGGAATAATTGCCATAACTGATTGTAGCTCCCATCTGCAGTCAGAATGGCAGGTGCTGGAGAGGGCTCTCATTTTCGAGGGCAACGGTGTGGCATTGAGGAGTCAAAACTGATGGTTTGGCTCCTTGTCCATCATCATGATGCAAGACTCCTGCAGGGCCAGTTCCAAGGCACACAGTACAAAGTGGAGGCTTGGAACCGTCTAGCATATGATCTCACCAGTGTCACAGGCATCCCTCAGACTGGTGAGCAGGTCAGACACCACCATGCAAACCTGAAGAGACGGAAGCAGGACCAACTGAACCAGTGGATACAGGAGGCCCGTGGAAATGACAATGCCCCACTACTGAGTAGGTATCCATGGAATGGAGTATGTAAGAATAGCTATTGTAGTATATATAATGGACAGGTATGTCTCAATATGCCTTCATTTACTTCACAGCTGCAGGTGTCCGTGCTGCGAATCAGCAAGCCTATGCAGATAGGCTGCTAAGGCTGCGCCACCAGGCAGGTTAGTAATTATTCTGCATGTATTGTTATATAAAATAAGTCAGAGAGCCTGAAAGAAAGTGTTGTAACCCAATAATGTTGTGTCTTTCGGCTTATCCCGGTTAGGGGTCGCCACAGCGGAACTCCAGTCCGCTAATGTTTGGAAGTGGATTTTTACGTGCCGAGTTACCAGCCCTGACGCACAACCTTCAACGAAGGCATGCTCATTCACGCATGCCTCCACACAGAAGACGCTCTAACTGAGAATTGAACTGGACAACATCTTGCTATGAGGCGACAACGCTACTGCAGCACCACTACCATGGGCGTTGTAGCCCAATAATAAAGGCATAAAATGCCCTGAATAATTTCTTTGCATGTACTGTTATATAAAATAAGTGAGAGAGCCTGAAAAAGAGTGTTGTAACCCATCAATAAAGGTATAATACATCTTGAATTAGTTTTCTGCATGCACTGTAATATCAAATAAATGAGACAGCCTCTAGAAAAGTGTGTAATGTAATTAATAAAGGTATAATACCTGGAGTGTGTCCGTGTCACTTACTCTGAAATGTTATTGTACTCTTGCATTATATAAATAGTACTGTTGTATTAAGCGCTGTCAACCCACAGTTGGGCAGGCCCATATAAAGTGGATGAAGGGAGTGCCAGTAGCTGTGAAGCATATATACAGTCCTCAACAGTTGGTTAATGGCTGGCATGTATAGGTAAATCTGGCGCACAAGCAGCTTGTTAATGTGTTCCCCAGAAATGTGAGTGTGCTGCTAGAAATGTAGGGGGCTGTAGAAATATAACTGATAATGTCACATGAACACATCCAGAAATGTAGATATATAAATATAAATAAAATATATAAATACGTAGCAGTAACATCTGCATCCTGGACAGTTAGTATGTCAGATATAGGTCAGGTATATAATGAACTAGCCAAACCCATTACACAACTTAATGCACGTTGCCTAGTGTAATAATACATGTAGGGGATATACAGCTGCAGTCAATAGGAATGCAGTGTAAACTATAAGTACATATAAGATGTTAATGGAGGTATCTTTTTACACTCTACTGTATGTGCATAAACAATGCAATTCCACACCTAAATGGGTATGACTAATCTCAAAACATTTGTTGGGACATATGTCCTATTGTTCTATAAATATCTGCATTTACTTTG